>NC_090266.1:840004943-840326609 GCF_040414725.1 Anabrus simplex | reverse complement strand
AAATGTACTTCGACAAATAATTCTATATTTCACATCCGTGTAGAAAATATTATCTTTTATCACAATTACGGGAGTTTTTGTTACAATCTCTCGGCTGCTTGCGATATCAATATGGAGGGAGGATTTCTGTGGCGGCGTGATGCTGAGCTAAAACAAATGCTGCAACTTAATAAAAGTAAAACCCAAATTCTAATGAAAACATAAATTATATAGACTGGTCTACAATAATGTTGTTTTGCGAGGAACGTGCTTTTGACAATTGATTACTAAAATAACATTCGCATCGCTCGCACACAAACTACGTGCAGCTGTATGCAAAACAGAGCAGTGTTATTTCGATTTGAAGTGCTCTAGAACTAGGAGATGAAAACGGACAAAAGGTTTGAAACATGGAATGAATTCGCTCACAGAATTTCATATCCTGAGGTCCATAGATGTACCTCAAACAATTCATGAGTTGATACGGAAAAGACGGAATACATTTTAAACAACTATGAATGTTAATTTTTCATATTTGTTGAAGCTCAGAAAAATGTAACTAGACTTACCGTATTTTGAGCGGTATTAAATATTGCGCATGTGATTTATTATCTTTCTAATGTTTTCCTTCCTATTTAATGTCTCACTTAGACATCGAACTTTCTCCTCTTCGAACTTAAAATTTTCGGACTGTTCTCGTATACAGGTGTGGTGCATGCTGGTAGTCAATATGAAGATGAATCGCTTAGAACATTTTAGTGAGAAAGCTATATGTGAACTATTAAAAAAAGTATCAGAAGTTGGTTTAATTTTAAAGCATCCTTGGGAACTGAATCAGAGTTCTGAAGAAAGTTTACTTGAATACCAATAAATACGGGCCGGGCTGAGTGGCTCAGACGGTTAAGGTGCTGCCTTCTAACCCCAACTTCGCAGGTTCGATCCTGGCTCAGTCCGGTGGTATTTGAAGGTGCTCAAATACGACAGCCCCGTGTCGGTAGATTTACTGGCACATAAAAGAACTCCTGCGGGACTAAATTCCGGCACCTCGGCGTCTCCGAAGACCTTAAAAAGTAGTTAGTGGGACGTAAATCAAATAATATTATTATTAATAAATACGGCATAGATCCCATGAAATATCTCTTATTATTGTTCCAGTGTTTGCTACTGCACTTCGATATTGTGGATGTCGATGTTGTCATATTTACACGTACGTACGATGTGAACGGATATACTGCTAGATATGCTGTGTTATGGTAACGAACTTTTTCAAAATTCGCTTTACGTCGCACCGACACAGATAGGTCTTATGGCGAAAATGAGATAGGAAAAGCATAGGACTGTGAAGGAAGTGGTCGTGGCCTTAATTAAGATGTAGCCACAGCATTTTCCTGGTGTGAAAACGGGAAACCACGGAAAACCATTTCAGGACTGCCGACAATGTGCTTCGAACCCACTATCCCCCGAATGCACGCTCACAGCTCTAAACGCACTTCCAACTCGCAAAATGATGGTAATGAACGTATGGCTAAGACAATGTAACTTATGTACAGGGTACTATCGTTCATGTGTCATCGTGCATTTCAGCAATGTGGTTCCATTCATACTGATTCAATATATAATATCTACTCGATTAATGACTTCATCTGTACCACTGTGTTTTAAAACTTAACTCCCTGCTACATTACCTATAACACTCAAGCAAGGCCATACTAGATATTGAAACGGGAATGCCCTACGAGCATTCACGTTTCATTCATTTATTAAGAGGAACTCGCTAACACCCGGCCGTAAGCATTTAAAACTTGCGCCGAGCGCACAGGCATTGTGGGAACTGCAAGCAAGCTCGCGCTGTTCCAGAACACCGGCCAAGGTTAAGCGACGTCACGCAGAAGGTTCTTTCGTGTTCAATAGCATTGCAGCATGAACAAAATATGATATCAATATTTCAATAACGTCACCTTGCAGGCAGGAATAATGAACGCTGCTAGCCAAAATTTCATGTCAATCGGTGTAAAGATGGACAAGATATAAAATTTTCTTGGGGCCCACATGTGAAGCCACGCCCACCGACCTTCGGCAATATAAGCGAATCGCCAGCCTGGGGTAAAGCAGAGAGTGTGCAGTGTGTGCAGTGTGCAGCTGCAGTGTGCCGTAGGCAGAGAGAGTGAGAGGAGTCGGCAGTAAGCCGTGAGCTCAGTGTGTGTGTGCAAGTAAGCACGTCGCGATATAATTCGTCACTCGGTCCGGCTGTGTACTTGAGTTCGGAAACGTTAGTGTTGGAAGCCTTCTCCGTGGGCTTGAACTTTGTGCATGAACAAAAACGTCATTTCGTTTTTATCAGTCTGTACGACTGGGCGATTATATTTCGTTTGTGGACTATGAATGTGCGTTTTGAACTGTGCCAGCCTTCATCCCATTTACAGACTGTGTGGAAACAGTGATAACATTCTAGCGTAAATTGTGCCAACCTTCATTTCATTTAAAGACTGTGAAAACAGCGATAATGTTTCTAGCATAAACTATGCCAACCTTGATTTCATTTAAAGACTGTGTGAAAACTGCGATAACGTTTCTAACATAAACTGTGCCAGTCTTCATTTCATTTAAAGACTGTGTCTATCCATTTTTCAGAACTGTATTCGTAATAAAACTGTGCCGACCTTCATTTCATTTAAAGACTGTGTCTATCCATTTTTCGGAACTGTGTTCGTAATAAAACTGTGCCAGCCTTCATTTCATTTAAAGACTGTGTCTATCCATTTTTCGGAATTGTGTTCGTAATAAAACTGTGCCGACATTCCCTCTTAAAGACAGTATTAATTTGTGGAATACGGTATCGTCATTTCTTTCCTAGGGACCATGCCAATTCCCATCATAACCTGTTCAGAATCGCGTATGATCTTAAGTGTCAGTGATAATCTTCTGAAAATTAAGACGTAACAGAACTTGGACTGTCGTTTATTTCAACGAGTGTGTGAATATTGTGCTTATGGTGTACAGTGCAGAGACTGTACCCGGTGAATTTAATTTTCTTTGTGAAGTGCTTAATCACTGCACCTCGGAAGGTCCTAGATTGTTTTCGTTTGTTTATTATTACAAATACGATAATTCCTTCCATCTTATTCTCATGGAACTGTGACTCTGACTTTACCTTGTTGCTAAAGCGCGTTCAACATCATTGACTGTGGGAACTATTTCGGTGCGCTTCGCCTTAGAAAGGTGTCACACCAGAGTCCCATGACGTCCGATGCGGAAGCTCCACATTTCCCCGTTCCTGCCTCAGGTTCGAGTCGTCATCAACACTAATACATAGAAAACACCAACGACGGAAGACAACGCCGACGCCGACCGCAAGACGACGCAGACGCCGCAGGACGACGTCCCCTCCACGCCTTCAAGGACAACCCCACGATTCAACTGTAAACGGTGACATAATTCATTGCATATCTATTGAATAAACTGAAGGATCCACTTTAATCATAATTTTTTTTCACTACCCTTCTCTCTCACTCTTTTAGCATGGGCCGTACACGCCTTGTCGTTTCTCATGCTCTCCGAAAAACTGAAGTACGGGCGTTCCTGTTTCAGACAGAAGGTAGTGAATAGTAAAGTGGCGCCCAACGTGGGGCCAGATTAAAGAGAGTAAAGTGATAAAAATTAACTTTGAAATCAGTGATATCTTAACTTTCCAATTCAAATAAAAGTGCACAGTACATACGTTAATTCCAGTTCAGTGAATGTGTTAAAATTTTACGAATTTCAATTCAATGACTTTGGCGAAATTTTGAACCTTTGGCACAGAACTCTGATTAAGTTTATGGCACAAGTGATTATTTTTTCCTCTTTCTCTTTCTCTTGCTATGTAAAACATTTCAGGCACAATATTTATGCACAGTCTCATATAAATGTTTGATATTTATGTCATTGAAACATTGAACTTTACTATTTGACAATAATGGTGATATTTAATTTTATGCACAAGTGTTTGATATTTTGTGTTGGTGAATGATTGAACTTTACCATTGGACAATAATGGTGATTTTACGTATGAAGTGAATGATTGTATTTTCTGCATTTTGTGAAAATAACGACATTAATATGGAAAATATACTAGCTGCTATTGAGGCTTTAAAAATCAGTCTAAATGACAGGATTACGGAAAGTAACACTAATGTCGGGCGTAGGATTGCTGAATCCAATGCTACTTTAGGATCTCAGATTCAAGAGTCTAATGCTGCTTTAGTTAACCTAGGAAGTTGTATTGATGCCACTAATAATACTTTAGGAGCTCAACTTAGAGAATCTAACGCGGCCTTGGAAAGTCGTATGGAAGCCACTAAGGCTAGTATAGGTCAGGAGGCTAATGAAGTAACTAATCGTAATATCACTCAACTAAGGTAGGCTAATGATGCCAACATTGTAAAATTGACAGAATCTCTTGATCAAAAGTTTGCACAAGTTAATAATAATTTGGAACGTAGGCTCAATAGTGCAGGTGCCGAGATTGAAAAACGATTTAATGAATCTAACAAAAGAACGGATTCTAAGTTTACGGAAATAAATGAAAGATTAACACGTGACTTAGAAACCATTAAGCAAGACATAAAATCACAAGTAGCGGAGGACTTAAAACTTGCTCTCCCGTATTCTTCTCAGGAAGTCCTTAAAGAGGTAGAAAGCTTAAAGGAAGAATTTCAAGAGTCCCATGCTCAATTATCTCTTGCGCAAAATAAAATCGCTTCTATTCAAGACAAACTTCATGAATCTGTTAAAAATGATTTCATGAAGTTGGGAAACGAAATTACTCTTCTGAAAAGTCAGCAAGAGGAGGCCGATAAACGTGTGAAGGCTCAGTTAGATAATGCTCACACGCAGATTACTCGTATCTGCCGCGATGTAGCAGAAGTCAAGACCGACTTAGGAAAGGAGGTCAAGGAAATTGAGAATTCCGTACAGGGGAAAATTAAAACCCTAAAACTTGAACTCCAAGGAGGTATAGAAGCTCTCAACAGCAAAGTATCGCAAATTGAACAGGATGTTTCATCATCTAGCCTTCACAACACTAGTGGAGAATCCATGAATGTTTCCACAGTTTTTAAAATGACTGAGGAAAAACCAGCCAAATTTTCGGGGAAGGAGGAGAATACTGCTAAGGAGTTTCTCCTCAACCTCGAAGAGTTCTTTCAAGAAAATCACGTTAAGACCGTCCGCCGATTACGAATAGCATCTCGATTGTTAGAAGGCAAGGCGTTAATGTGGTTTACCGCTGTTAAATTCAGTATTAACACTTACGAAGAGTTTAAGGAAGCCTTACTTAGACGATTTTGGAGTGCTGAGGCTCAGCACCTGATAAAACTTCAATTATACTCCAGAAAGTATAACACTTCCGTTAATTCCTCGCGATATTCAGATTATCTCATATCTCAGCTTAAAAAGATGCAGTTTTTCGACCCTCCTTTGCCGGAGCAAGAACTTATTCAGGTCATAACGCTGCAATTTCCACCAAATGTTCAGGAAATATTGGTGGTAGCAAACGCCCAGGACTTGGAGCAGCTCGATGATGTCCTGAGGAGACTCGATACTGCGCACACTCAGAGCGCAACAAAAGCAGGTCGAACCAAAGAAACTACGACCAACTTAACGGAAATGAAGACTCCGGTTCAAGTAAATCCAGAACCGCGAGAAGAAAGAGAAACTCGCCGAGATATTCCATTTCGGTACAGAAGATCTAGGAATCGTCCCTACGAAGGGAGGGCTAAGTTTCAACCTGGACCTTCATGGAGACAGGCAGTTAACCAACCCAATGATAATAGGAACTCCCAGCGGGAAGAATTAGAGAAACGTTGGAGAGAGACTACGGAATATGTAAGGAATAAGAAGAGGGAAGAGGGCTTACCTGGAGCAGCTTCTTTGGAATACTAGGCAGAGATGCAGAGAAGAAATGAGAGAACGGAAATGGATCCCAGAGCTACGGGTACAAAAAAAAACTTTGACGAAGCAATAAAGAGATTGCCTGAAAACCCGGAGGGAGGAGAAGTAATATGTAGCGCACTCATTAACCATTGGTATGTAGAGGATGCAGATTTACTTTATGAGGATTCAACTCCACGACGGCCTCAGATAGAACGCGGCTTACCGATCATTATCATTAAGCAATATGACTGTCCACTCTTTAGTAGACTCGGGATCACAAGCCTCACTAATTTCGCAGAAATTAATAGATCTGGCGCAGGAGACGACCTACATCTCTATCTTGCCTGTTGCTCAAGTTAAGGTTAAAGGCATAGTTCCTGACAAGGCTATTAAATGTAAATTCCAAGCGTTTCTTTAGTTAGAAATTGGTGGTGTTAAGTTCCAACATCTATTTTTGATTTTGACGCAAATGAAATTTGACTTAATCCTTGGATCGGACTTTCTCATTCAACATAGGGGAATCATTGATTATCCCGCTAATGTGATTAAATTTTTCCACGTCGAATCTGTAGAGCTACAGTTGGTTACTTATAATGACGCCAAGAATCCGGAATGTGAGACCCCGGTGGACATAGTAGAAGACAAGATGAGGCTCCGCCTGTCGAAGAAAGCGTCCACGAAGAGGAGAGACCCGAGGAAGTGGGACCCGTAGAGGACCAGATGGCGTCCATCATCGATGATGAGTTGAACGAGGACCACTACAACCTCACGCTTTATGCCTATGTAGCTGAAAGCCCAGATTGCGATGATGATGAAGTAACAAAGGCATTCCAAGAGCTTTTCAAGAAGTTTCCAGGTGTATTTTCCGAGAAACCTGGAGTCATTAAGGGTTTCAATCACCACTTAGATGTTACTAACACTTCACCTTGTAAGAAACGGCCAAACTCAAGAAATACTTTACTAGGAGATGAGCGAAAAGAAAATCGCCCAGCTATTTTCTTTTTCCCGAGCAGGGGGGGGCGGAGATGAAACGGGAATACCCTACGAGCATTCACGTTTCATTCATTTATTGAGAGGAACTCGCTAACACCTGGCCGTAAGCATTTAAAATTTGCGCCGAGCGCACAGGCATTGTGGGAACTGCAAGCAAGCTCGTGCTGTTCCAGAACACCGGCCAAGGTTAAGCGACGTCACGCAGAAGGTTCTTTCGGGTTCCATAGCATTGCAGCATGAACGAAATGTGATATCAATATTTCAATAACGTCACCTTGCAGGCAGGAATAATGAACGCTGCTAGCCGAAATTCCATGTCAATCGGTGTAAGGATGGCCAAGATATAAAATTTTCTTGGGGCTCACATGTGAAGCCACGCCCACCGACCTTTGGCAATATAAGCGAATCGCCAGCCTGGGGTAAAGCAGAGAGTGTGCAGTGTGTGCAGTGTGCAGCTGCAGTGTGCCGTAGGCAGAGAGAGTGAGAGGAGTCGGCAGTAAGCCGTGAGCTCAGTGTGTGTGTGCAAGTAAGCACGTCGCGATATAATTCGTCACTCGGTCCGGCTGTGTACTTGAGTTCGGAAACGTTAGTGTTGGAAGCCTTCTCCGTGGGCTTGAACTTTGTGCATGAACAAAAACGTCATTTCGTTTTTATCAGTCTGTACGACTGGGCGATTATATTTCGTTTGTGGACTATGAATGTGCGTTATAAACTGTACCAGCCTTCATCTCATTTACAGACTGTGAGGAAACAGTGATAACATTCTAGCATAAACTGTGCCAACCTTCATTTCATTTAAAGACAGTGTGAAAACAGCGATAATGTTTCTAGCATAAACTATGCCAACCTTGATTTCATTTAAGACTGTGTGAAAACAGCGATAACGTTTCTAACGTAAACTGTGCCAGTCTTCATTTCATTTAAAGACTGTGTCTATCCATTTTTCAGAACTGTATTCGTAATAAAACTGTGCCGACCTTCATTTCATTTAAAGACTGTGTGTATCCATTTTTCGGAACTGTGTTCGTAATAAAACTGTGCCAGCCTTCATTTCATTTAAAGACTGTGTCTATCCACTTTTCGGAATTGTGTTCGTAATAAAACTGTGCCGACATTCCCTCTTAAAGACAGTATTAATTTGTGGAATACGGTATCGTCATTTCTTTCCTAGGGACCATGCCAATTCCCATCATAACCTGTTCAGAATCACGTATGATCTTAAGTGTCAGTGATAATCTTCTGAAAATTACGACGTAACAGAACTTGGACTGTCGTTTATTTCAACAAGTGTGTGAATATTGTGCTCATGGTGTACATTGCAGAGACTGTACCCGGTGAATTTAATTTTCTTTGTGAAGTGCTTAATCACTGCACCTCGGAAGGTCCTAGATTGTTTTCGTTTGTTTATTATTACAAATACGATAATTCCTTCCATCTTATTCTCATGGAACTGTGACTCTGACTTTATCCTTGTTGCTAAAGCGCGTTCAACACCATTGACTGTGGGAACTATTTCGGTGCGCTTCGCCTTAGAAAGGTGTCACACCAGAGTTCCATGACGTCCGATGCGGAAGCTCCACATTTCCCCGTTCCTGCCTCAGGTTCGAGTCGCCATCAACACTAATACAGAGAAAACACCAACGACGGAAGACAACACCGACGCCGACCGCAAGACGACGCAGACGCCGCAGGACGACGTCCCCTCCACGCCTTCAAGGACAACCCCACGATTCAACTGTAAAAGGTGACATAATTCTTTGCATATCTATTGAATAAACTGAAGGATCCACTTTAATCATAAAAATTTTTTCACTACCCTTCTCTCTCACTCTCTTAGCATGGGCCGTACACGCCTTGTCGTTTCTCATGCTCTCCGAAAAACTGAAGTACGGGCGTTCCTGTTTCAATATATTAGTGTGGCCTTGACTCAAAGCGAACATATCCCAATGAGCGGTCTGGAAAGTACAGTGTGTTTAATATCACTCAAAGTACCATACATCTACATCTGCAATATCGGCTCTTAATGGGAAACCTTAACCGTAAGAAACCGATGGAATTCTGGAGACGCACAATATGAAATTTCAGCCTTCACCATGGTACGCAGTATGGCCTTTTCATCTAAATCCGAGCAAACAATAAAAATCACCATTGTGGCACTTTCACCTTTTTCCATTTTCACTCTTCAGTCACCGTTTTCATCCAGTCGGAAAGTACCTTCCTCACACTATTATTCTATAAATCCATTACATCCATGTCTTCCTACCGTATTGTTTTGAACCTCAAAACAAATATTTCCTTTTACGTGGAGAATATTTTCAAAATATCTCTTACATCTGTCCAGTGATTCCCTGGAATCTGCAATGATTTCCCCCGATTTCTCCAAAATATCATTCATTTCCCGTTTCCCTGCCCTTCTAGTATGAATTATTGGAGTTCAGGAAAGTTTCCCTATCACCAAGCCATGCCTTTCCAAACCAGGTCATTAAAACATCTTTCTATGAATTCTTTTTCAACCTACAACGATTTGTATCGCATTATTTGTTTTGTCTACGTAAAATTCCCTGTCTATATCAGTTCTTGTTTGGAGCCATTTTTCCTACTCCTTCCTTTTACGTTTGCAAGCTGCCCTAACTTCATCAGGGGCTGCCTGGCCAAGGCGGTGAATGTGTACTCGGTTCGACCGGAAGGACGTGGGTTCCATTCCCCGTCAGGAAGTCGTAAAATTTAAGAAACGACATTTCCACTTCCGGAGGTGCATATGGCCCTGAGGTTCACTCAACCTACAACAAAAATGAGTACCAGGTTAATTCCTGGGGTCAAAGGCGGCCGGGCGTACAGCTGACCACTCTACGCCATCACGTGCCCAGGTTAACAATGGTGGAAGCCTTTACCTTCCACTCCTCGAAGGGCCTTCATGGCCTGTACGGAGGTGACTTTGCTTTGCAATAAAATTCGTATGTACGAATACGAACGCCACACTAGCATCGAAGTCGATTAAGCTCCTCCCATTCCTATTTGCTTCCATATTTTCCCCGCGTTTATCCATCTCCTCACATCATTCTGATCTATTTCTAATATTTGCCATTGATATCTTCCATTAAAACCATCCACTCCTTGCTGTTCACAGTGACTACGATATCACTCGATGTTTCATAAACCTTGTCTACTTTATCCTCACTTGCAATCTTACATAGTGAATACACTAAGATGATTATTGCCCTAATTACTACAACCATCAAATCTGACCACATAATTCATTCATTCATTCATTCATTAACATAAACTTTTCCGCGTGCTGTTGTTTTCCTAATGAACAATCGTATCCCACAACGTGTCCTTTCCCTTTCAACAACTGTTAAGAACACTTATAATATCCTATATCTTCCTCGTTATCCCCGTGTATTTGAACATCATTAACTCCTAACACATCCCGACGCATCCTATTTCCTCGCTCAGCCAGTTCTACTATCTTTCTTTTAAAATCCCCATTAATATTAGCGAGTTCCCATCGAATTCGGTTTCGTTCCCTAAACTGTAGCCGAGGTGTCCGTGGCCTGTTAAATTGAAGTGGGAATCCATCACATCAATTGGTCCCAGAATTATTTTTAATATTCTAAGCTCTATGGATGCTTATGAAGTAGGATGCTCGCCTACTTACACATAGCCCGGTAATAATATCTCCTAAACGATTTAGGGAACACCAGTGGATTGTATAGTCCTTAGCACCTGAGCACAAAGAATACCACGTCTCAGAATATGTCCGACAAGCCCACTCCTCCAAGGCTACTGGTACATTAACCCTCAGAACCACTCACTTCGCATCTTTCATCAGTGGACAAGATTTTCCATTAGCAGCTGACTTTGTTCACTACATGTGAAGTAGATGTATCGTGCTTTTGATGATATCTACAACTTTGTGTTTTCCCTAGGTTCCTCTTCAACGAAATGTGAACCAACGTGTTGTTGGGATCTTCTACAACGTAATATAAGTAGTTAACGTCTCTTGGGTAATATATTACGTGACAAGGGCCTACTGCAGTTGCAGAAATGTCAGTCTTCATAACTGCAGTGCTTTTCATGTCCAGTTGTACATTTTAAGCCGACTTCGCGACACCTTACATTACTACTTGTCCTGTTGTCAAGTTACAAGTTTTGTCCAGGCTGAGGTCAGTGGCATTCCAATGCGACATATCCGTGTCGTTACCATTCAGCAAGATAAAGAACTCGTGTGAAACAAAAATCAGTATTCTGATGTAACTCATAATACGTAGCATTTGGAAGGACGTTGAGCATACATGATGAATGATAATGATGGTGATAATGATGCTGATTATTATTATTTTTTTTTTTTGCTAGTTGTTTTACGTCGCACCGACACAGATAGGTCTTATGGCGACGATGGGACAGGGAAGGGCTTGGAGTGGGAAGGAAGCGGCCGTGGCCTTATTTAAGGTACAGCCCCAGCATTTGCCTGGTGTGAAAATGGGAAACCACAGAAAACCATTTTCAGGGCTGTCGACAGTGGGGTTCGAACCTACTATCTCCCGAATACTGGACACTGGCCGCACTTAAGCGACTGCAGCTATCGAGCTCGGTTTTTATTATTATTATTATTATTATTATTATTATTATTATTATTATTATTATTATTGCCAGGTTGAGTGGCTCAGACGGTTGAGGCGTTGGCCTTCTGACCCCAATTTGTCTAGTTCGATCTTGGCTCAGTCCGGTGGTATTTGTAAGTGCTTAAATACGCCAGTCTGGTGTCAGTAGACTTACTGACACGTAAAAGAACTCCAGCGAGACTAAATTGTGGCACATCGGCGTCTCCGAAAACCGTTAAAAGTAGTTACTTGGACGTAAAGCCAATAACATTATTATTATTATTATTATTATTATTATTATTATTATTATTATTATTATTATTATTATTATTATTATTATTATTATTATTATACATTATTCAATGTGTTAATATTTTAAATATTAATACCTTACAGACTGAGGGCACAAAAACTAGGACAGATGACGGTGATAGTAATATTAAGGGGAAGTAGGACTACGCAACCCTCTTCTTTCAACACAAATCAAAAGGGAAAACTGATAAGGTCCAAGAATTCGACGGAAGAATGTATCGGTAATAGAAGAAAAAAGGCCACGATGGACGTGAAAATGGACTCGCCTGGCGTCGTAAATCTAACGTCGAGAAAGTAGGGAACAACACTTGACCAAGGGACGTCGAATAGGAAGGTTGAAAGTGAGGATTCTGGCGCAAATAAGCTGAAACAACGTCCAACTCTGCTAGTGACCCGTTGGCACAACTCAAACTCGGATTCTGAGAGCTTATGGGACAGAAGATACTACGGATATACTCTACTGCACCCACTTACAACTTTCTTTGTAGCCCCCAAGAAGATTTTCAGTTGTTTCCCATATTTGCATAGGAAAATTCTGGCGATATACCACTATTAAAACCGTGTTCACAACTTTCCCAACCGAGCTCGATAGCTGCAGTCGCTTAAGTTCGGCCAGTACCCAGTAATCGGGAGATAGTAGGTTCGAGCCCTACTGTCGGCAGCCCTGAAGATGGTTTTCCGTTGTTTTCCATTTTCACACCAGGCAAATGCTGGGGTTGTACATTAAATAAGGCCACGGTCGCTTTCTTCGCATTCCTATACCTTTCCTATCCCATCGTCGCCATAAGACCTATCTGTGTCAGTGCGACGTAAAACAAATAGCAAAAAAAAAAAAAAAAAGCAACTTTCCCAGTTCTAGGCCTTTACTACTCCGTTAAACAGAAAACAAATAATCATACCTTGGAACTGTAGAAAAATGGTTACATAGTTTCCTGACATAAAATCTGTGCTCGGCCTTCGAGTGTTCGTAGTCTATCATATCTACTTGAACCCTCTTGAACATCTTATTCATCCGCCACTTCATCCATGCCTTGGTGGGGTCGCGAGTATTTTTATCGTGCATGGTATTTTGTCCATCGATTAAGAATTCTTAATATACAGTAGGTGATATTTGTCAGCGAAAATTATAAAACCTATCCACTATTAGAGAGTAGGACACAAAAAGAGAATTTGGGCAATGGTTGCTTCGAATCCTACCCTTAGCAGCCCTGAAGATATTTTTTTCCGTAGTTCTCCATTTTCACTTGAGGCAAATTATTTGTTATTATTAATATTACTATTATTATTAATATTTATTTATTTGTAATTTTATTTATTTATTTATTTATTTATTTATTTATTTATTTATTTATTTATTTATTTATTTATTTATTTATTTATGTATTTATTTATTTATTTATTTATTTATTTATTTATTTATTTATTTATTTATTTATTTATTTATTTTCCTTAAATTGTGCATGTACAATCTACATACACGGCGGTGCATACCCGCATGTACCTTTAGATAAACTCTACTGAATATTTACATCTGTGTAGAAATTTTAAATTGACATATTTACACTCCAAACACTGTACTCTTACAACAGTAAGTATCTTGATTTATCCTATACATGTGATGGGACTGTACCTTAATTAAGGCCAGGGCTGCCACCTTCCCAATCCTATCCCTTTTCCGTCTTTCTCTTGCCATAACCTGCAATGTTTTGGTGGGACGTTAACTACTAGGAAAAGTAAAATAGTATGATCCCCACATTCTATCCAGAGGAGGATGTCTTTCAATAGAATGAAGGAAACTGAAGCACATTATTAAACTATAAACTTAGATATGTATTTGCAGTTGTTTTATTACGTTAATTACATGTTAAATGATATGTCGGAGTAACTCATACGCCTGATGTTCAATGACAATAAAACAGTGCGCTTTTGGCATATATCAAATAAAATTACTGTTAAATTTAACAACAACGAAACATTTATTGTTCATAAAACCCGGGGCATAACGGTGGTAATGAGGTATAATAACAAAATTATCTATCTGCAGTAATTTGTAAGCTGCAGGGTGATTAATATCACATGCAAGAATCAATGCTAGACCTACTAAATCATTAATTTTCCATATAGAAAACCATAATGGATTAATAAATTGCAGTATGTAAATAAAAAAGTTATTTGATGATTTTCATTTAGAGGAATATATTCCTCTGTAGGAGCGCGCAGTTGTGAGCTTGCATTCCGGAGATAGTGGCTTCGAACCCCACTGTCGGTAGCCCTGATGATAGTTTTCCCTGGTTTCCCATTTCCACACCAGCAAATGCTGGGGATATACCTCAATTAAGGCCACAGCCGCTTCCTCCCCTCTCCTAGCCCTTTCCAGTCCCATCGTCGCCATAAAGCCTATCTGTGTCGGTGCCGCGTAAAGCCAATAATTGTGTATTAATATATATATTGCTCTGTTTATTTACAATGAACACTACCTACGGAGTAAACTCATATATTATTGAAAATCATGTCACAAAACATACTTTAAAAATGACTAACAATGACACCGATATTGCCGAAAAATATCAATGTTCAGGTGAACAATGATACCTACAATGACTCGTAATAATAATAATAATTTCGTGTGGCTATTTCTAGCCGAGTACAGCCCTTGTAAGGCATACCCTCCGATGAGGGTGGGAGGCATCTGCCATGTGTAGGTAACTGCGTGTTATTGTGGTGGAGGATAGCGTTATATGTGGTGTGTGAGTTGCAGAGATGTTGGGGACAGCACAGACACCCAGCCCCCGGCCCATTGGAATTAACCTGTGAAGGTTAAAATCCCCGAACCGGCCGGGAATCGAACCCGGGACCCTCTGAACCGAAGGCCAGTACGCTGATCATTAAGCCAACGAGTCGGACATTGTCTCGTAATCAACAACGGTTAGTTGATTACAAACGTTTGGTTTTCTACTGGTAACCAATGCTGAAAGTACTTTAATCTACTTATGTAGTGTACCGGTATCGAATATCTCAAGATAAATCTTCTTTTAAAGGTCTAGTGTAATTAATTAGTTATTATTTAAAGGTAGAACCTGGCATACGAATTTTGATGCAGATTTCAAAAAGTAATATCGTGTCCATCATCTAACAGGCGAAGATAGCATTTGTAAGGGTGGTTAAAATAAAGCCAATTCACGTAATAGCCATGTTCACTAAAGCTTACGCCAACGACCGTAGCCGTGTTGAAACACCGGATCCCGTGAGATCTCGGAAGTTAAGCAACATTGGGCGTGGTCAAGATTTGCATGGGTTGCCATGCGCTGTTGGTGGGGGTGAGGGAATCTTGAAGCGGAACGAACTGGTCACCCTACCGCACGTAAACTCCGGCTCAGGCACACCTCTGCGGAGGTTCGGACCTGCCTTCGGACAGAGTACACCATTACCTTTCTAAAGCTTACAAGGGAACTAGGAAACCATTCAGGATCATTAATTTATCTGAAAGTGAATAAACAATCATGCGTCTGAAGATCTTCAATTATTCACCTGCATCTGACGTTCCGGCTGCCTTTCTTTACCATTACTACCATATCATGTAGTTTCATCTTTAAAAAAATTGTATATTGTTCCTTGTAGTTCACTAGTTTTCAACAAACGTTCCGCGTTTTCACTATTGAGCATTGATGATGGCTGACAAAATGGATATCCTTGTTTATCATTTTCAAAAAAATCGGACTGTACCGTATAGGCTGTGTCCCTTGTTAGTAACATAACTACTCTGCTTTGAAATTCTGGGCCTGTAACATTATTAAGACCACGGCCACTACTTCCCCATTCCTGACACTTGTGATAGTATATATAGGCAATCACACCCCCGCATTATATTTATTATTACGTCTATTATGTGTAAAATTATTCAGTTCATTTGTTGTAATATATTATATTATATATATATTGTTACATAGAATATGGAATGTTGTCCATAGCAGATATATGCGTAAATACGTATTTGTACAATACATGGGGAAATCAAGTCTAACTACAACCGGGGAAGTTCGATGAATCATGAGCGATAACACTGGGAAATTCATATGGAGAGGCGAGACCATGGACTGGGCATCTATACCTGGTGGTTCACCAGCCCCTTGCGATATAGTTCTATGCGTCCCGTCACTTTCACTACAGTTCTGAAATATATCGGTCCCTCGCCCCAAACCGTGGTTATATAACGAGATGTGCGGTTAAGGGCTAAAAAACAGCAGGAAACGTGAGCACCACTACTAATTCACTGTGACTACCCCGAAGGAACCCGTAAACTAGCACAGGTACTAAGAATATGTAGCTTACAACAGGAGGTGCACATACAGAACAGAAACAGGTATTGTATAGGCTGGAAATTGCGAGCTCCGTGTCAAGCCTCACAATAACTCACCTGGCAGGGGCATGGTGGGAGTTATGATAGTCGACGGTTCTTAAAGTTTCGAATCCCACTCAAGTGTTTTTACAGCTATTTGACTGAAATGTGGTACGGTTGCGTACTTAATACTTTCCACAAACTGATAGGTTATATGGCCATGGGAAGGGCTATTGTTATGGTGGCATATGGTATGGAGCTGGTTTGGAAGAGGCTAGGAAACATATGCCAGGTTTTAAGTTTCCTACGTCTATTAACGCAACACCTACTCGACCTGACGACCTCCGTGGTTGGTACAGAGCCGCGCGCGATGTTGTATGGACCGTCTGGCAACTTGCAATATTTCCGCCGTAAAGGATCAGCATGTCCCGGTGATGAGCTGTCTAAGGTGACCAGGATTTCTCAGCTCCTGTGCATACACCAGTTGTTTTATATGGTCCCGCAGAAAAATCCAGGGGCGTAAACTCGGGCGATCTGATGGGCCAGGAATTAGGTACTCCCCTTCCTATCCCTCTATAAGGATACATCACATACTGTTGGTTTCGGACGAAATCCACCGCGTGCGGTGGAGCTCCGTGATGTGCAAACCACATCCTGCAGCGGTCAAAAAGTGGTACATGTTCCAAGAACTGTGGAAGGTCATCTTGGAGAAACCGCAGATAGCGTTCTCTCTTCATAGGTCCCAATGAGGTGATCCCGCACGATGCCACGCCATATATTAACGGCCCACTCTACCTGAAATGGTACCCAATGGAGATTGTCTGCAATCCAGTAATGCATATTATATCGATGGACAAAATACAATGTGTGCTTCGCCCGTAAATAAGATGGTCGTTAAAAAGGCAGTGTCCATATACTGTAGGATTCATTGGCAGAACGCCACCTGTGCTTCCAAATTATAACCACGGAACTGCTAATGAAAGTGCAAATGGTACGGGTGAAACCGCTGGGTATGCAATATATGCAAAACAGACGCACGGCCGATGTTCGTCTTCCTGTGCAATGGCCCATATTCTAGTGTGACAGTTACCCCGGACAACGTCCAACACAACCTTTTCATTGTGAACAGACTACACGCGATGATCTCCAGCAGGCCGTCCATTTTCCAGGGACGCAGAAGCCCCCAGATACCTTTCAACATTCCGAAATGTCATGCATGTCACATGACGTCTATCCAAATGGCGTCCTTGACGTAAGCGTTGCGCCTGGTATGCATTCTGTCTAGTTTCTCCATAGATGACTAACATATCCAATTACTCGTCGCCAGAATGCATCACGAGACAGTGAATAAGCTCTGTGTTGTGTTGTGTTGTGTTGTGTTGTGTTGTGTTGTGTTGTGTTGTGTTGTGTTGTGTTGTGTTGTGTTGTGTTGTGTTGTGTTGTGTTGTGTTGTGTTGTGTTGTGTTGTGTTGTGTTGTGTTGTGTTGTGTTGTGTTGTGTTGTGTTGTGACTTGCTTCGAAGGAGGAGTGTTCGCGCAGCTACATATCCACCTGCCATCGTATGTTGTTATCGTTCCAATATGGCACACTTTGCCTTACCTGTGGTCTAGGAAGCTTGGAACAGGTACAACGTAGCTAATTAGTTGGCTGTGTCCTAACCACAGACCATCAAATACTCATTCCCATCCTACACAGCGCAATACCTTATGCCACGATACATTCGGCACATTATAGAGCCAAATAATCAAATCAGTCTGATGAAGCTATGAAGTATTCAATCTTACCACATCCCAGGCGCTCACTATTCCTCCTGACTTGTAGCCCGTAAACACACATCTCATTATATTATCCCGGTTTAGAGAGTTGGACCGATATATTTCAGAATTTTAGTCAAAGCTGTGGAGTGCATAAAACTAAATCGCAAGAGGCTGGTGAACCAACCGGTGTAAAGCTTGAGTTTGGCGCGGTCCAGGAGCAGGTTGGCAACGATAGTGGAAGGACGTAAGTGCTTCCCGCTTAGTCACTTTTCTCATCAGGGCTTCCCGTATTTCTAAGTAGAGTCAGGCCAGTACTTATTCAACATAGCATTGTCACTAGCAGTGTATTTTTAGGTACGCAATAAGAGCATTGTCTGATAGCACTTTTCAGTGCTACCTCACTTATAAGTTTTTATTTCAGGAAGAATTATAACGAGTGACGTAGAGCGCTACTTCTACAGGGAAGTATGTGAGGCCCCCGGTGAGTTCATGTTCAGGGAGAGCTACGTAGACCCTCGGATGCCGGTTCTCCTTGTTCTGCACACACAACGGAGGTCCCGAGTGAGCTAGGGAGAAACCTGATCTCGAACACCCTACGCTACCCGCTGGACGGCTGGAATAGGACATCACCTACTACATACATCGAGAGCTTCCTGCCAGGAGGTCCAATTGTTAGGCAGAAGGAAGTCGAAGGCATCAACGAGATCGAGACATGTCTCTCCAGATTGTTTCAGGTTGTGCGACTACTCGGCGCCGAACGGAAGCCAAAACCGATTACCAGTGAAGCCCAGCGCCATGACGCAGATCACCGATAGGGTCAAGGCGCTGAGGTACTGACTGGTGCCTATCAGGTCCAGTGTAGGCCAATGGCGCGAACACCGCAGTGGACGAGGACGCATCCCGGCGTCACGACGCCGCACCCCAGGTCGAGTGTCCCTGTTCCGCCAGGTGGACGCAGGCTCATATCCTGCGGCCCAGAGCAACCAAGTCGACACAGACCAAGGCCGCCACACAGGATACTCCAAGGACAGTGCAGCATGGCAATAGAGAGCGATGCCCTCTGGCATTTTGAGGTTGCCACGTAGGCTTCCCTCCCTGCCAATGTCTCCTCATGTGTTTCCCTACAGAGCTGGGAAAACACTAAGGAGTCAGCGTCTACCGCAGCCGCTGCCAACCCGGAACATACAGCTGGCAACACTGTGGGCTTGCCGTACCGTCACGGACCCGAGACCGGTATGAGTGCCACGACCAGGAAGGCGCCTCCTTCCCAGCTGAGAAGAGACCACCGCCAGAAAGCAAACGAAACCCACGCACCAGGAAAGATAAGAAGCCGGCCTACTAGGAGAGCGCCACCCAGCCGCAACCCATGACAGCATGGCAGTCGAGAGCGATGCCTTCTGGCATTTCGAGGTTGCCACGCAGGCTCTCCTCCCTGACAAAGTCTCCTCATGTGTTCCCTACAGAACTGGGAAAACACACGGTTGTGCGACTACTCGGCGCCGGACAAGCCCGATTACCAGTGAAGACCACCGCCAAGACGCAGACCATCGAGAGCGACAAGGCGCTGAGGAACAAGTCAGAAACCACCACAGGTGGACCCCAGCTGGAAGCGACAGTAAGATAAGATTTGAACGTCCTCTTCTGCAGCTCTTGCAGTGTTTCCGCTCTATGAGGGGACACCGATAGGGTAGCTGTGGGGGTCCAGGCACGCTGCAATCGCTGTTCTGGCGCGCCAGCTGCACCAGAACTGAGTCGGAGGGAGAGGGGCATCCGCCTCTTATAGCGGTTACCCGGTTTGCAGAGCCATGGCTCGGGCAAAGATGCAAGAGGCCCACCCCGTCCAGTGGTTCCCTCCACGGCTGGCGTGGCCGCACTCTCTGGGATTTGAGACTAGTTAGCAGGAACTCCAAGGAGATTAAGCTGTGCAGTGGGTCCTAGGATTTTGCCCGGCATGGCTTGGTAAACGGCAAAGCCCACGCGAGCCGCAGCAGTGCGCAAAAGGACTGATTCCCCGAATAACTGGACTGGCTTGGGAAGAATGTCATAAAGACTTGCGCATGATAACAGTTCTTATGTAACAACATTACCTGGACTTATCCACCCCACATCCTTGCATTTGCTATCTTCAAATTTTCAGCTTTTACATGTAGGCATTTTTTCGATTTCTCTCTCTGTGGTGTTGTCCTGATCCCTTAAAAGTGTCACTTACTCCCAATTCTTCCTGGTGTCTCTTTTTCTTCCTAGAATTAACAGCATGTCTGAGGCAATATAGATTGTACCACGCGGGGGAGAGCAGGCTTCGGGTGCACCCCTGAAAGAAGAAAGCTGCCCAGTGCCATAAATCAAGGGTCAGTCAGTGAATAGTCTATTATCTATATTTGTTGTGTGTGTTATACAGTGTCCATGGGTTGCTTGAGGTCCAGTATATGCTGTATGTTTGCTTGTATGGGTTTTTGAACTGCTGCAGTCTATGGTCCAGTTTCAGGTCATGGATGAGTCTTGCGAATGATACGTACGTTTCCGAAACGAGAAAGTATGATTATATTTGTTTTAAAATCAGTGAGGGAAATGTACAGTATAACAAAGGTGAACTTAATCAAGGTACCATAAATCGGCGTAACAATCCCAGAAATTGTAGATCGCAGCGCGTGATTTTCCATGTCATTATTTCCGTTTTAGGATTGTGTTGATAAATTAATGTGTTAGGGGAAGTATTTTCTGTATTCCGTCTGTTTATTCTGAAGGGTTATATATATATATGGTTGTTACTAGAATTTGATGAAGCTGATCTCCATGAGTTATGTCATGGTAAGATACAGCTAGATTCGAATTCATTGTAGATGTTTTTATTAAGTTAGACAACCTTGGTGCAGTTCCCACCCATTTAAACCTTCTCATTGCATTAGGTAAGTCCAGTAACAGATGTACCAGTACACAGCGGCATGTATACAACCTGCGAGAGAAGAGAAAATGATCATGCCCTACTTAAATTCGAGGATATAATTTGGCGAGCTCTGGCGCCCAAATTACGAACATTTCGGATGATTATGATTATTTATAGTTCAGTTCGAAACCAAAACTAAACCCCATTGCGCAACAGTCCCGAAGGCCAATGGCGTACGGAGCGATCGCTGCTCAGCCCGAAGGTCTGCATATTAGGTGGTGTCGTGTGGTCAGCACGACGAATTCTCGGATTTCTAGACCGCGGCCGCGATCTCACCTTCGGGTAACTACTCAATTGTTATCACGTAAGCTGAGTAGACTGCGAATCAGACCTCAGATCCGTTTAAAAATCCCTGACCTGGCCGGGAATTGAACCTGGGGCCTCGTGGTACGAGGCAAGCACAATACCCGTACACCGTGGGGTCAGCTTCGTTCAAGTCCAGTAGAATCATTAAAATTATAAGTGGAGACCAAACTGGTTACAGATATATTTCAGCCGGGCTGAGTGGCTCACACGGTTGCGACTCTGGCCTTCTGATGCCAACTTGGAAGGTTCGATCATGTCTCTGTCCAGTGGTACTTGAAGGTGCTCAAATTCGTCAGCCTCTTGTCGAACTCCTGCAGGAGGAAATTCTGTCACCTCGGAGTTTCCGAAAGCCGTCAAAATTATTTAATGGGACGTAAAACCATTATTATTATTATTATTATTATTATTATTATTATTATTATTATTATTATTATTATTATTATTATTATTATTATTATTATTAAACTGGTCTTGAGTTAGCTTCAAGAATCACTGTATCCTGTAGTGGACTTCCCACGCTGTCGGTCTGCTTCCTCTGTCGAAAGGACATTTAATAGTGCCTTTCCGGTACAGTTTTTGTTGCCATGTTTCACAGATCGATTTACTGTAATTGATAAACTTTAGTGTAAACCCTATCATGCAGTGCAAAAGAAAAGCACACACAGTACCGCTTGACTGCAATGCCTATGTTTAGTATGGTACATTCACGATGCTGTCGAGAGTGAACCCTCTCGTAGCACGTCCGAGGATGAACTGATCTTGGGACACACAGAACGTTTTTAGTTGATTCTGAAGGGCAAAGTCGCATGGAAAACTGCATCAAACCAGTCATTATACTAAGGAACCATACAATAATAGCGTTGTGTAATCCTCATGATGTATTAAAATGTTATTATTACGTCTTTGGTTAAACTACTCCTAGCAATTAAAGATTTTATATACCCCAATCATTATAATTTGTCTCAATAGTTTCATAGCTTCAAGTCCATATGACATTGTACATTTATAATGATATCCATTGATTACTTTATATTTTTAATAACACCAAGAAGCTCCAGTGTCTGACAACCCTTATATATCTAAATTATTTTCCAACAGGGACCATCTGACATATTTTCAATATTCCTCGCTTCACAAACCAAATACATAGATCCCTCGGGTAGAGTGATAAGCTCATACGAGCTATGTCTGCCCACTAAATCATTAGATAGTCAAATAGATATTTGTGACGAGTTAGCGATAGCCTTTGTAGAGTGCTTATATCCTATGCATCAGAACTGAGAACAGAAGAAAATCATGGTTTCCTTGCAAACGAAATGTTTAATGTTCATTATATAGAATTTCATGTCAATAGAATTAATGTTTAATTACACATCCTTTTTATATCCTTGTTGCAATCCAACGTTGAAATTCTCTTAAATGAGCAAGATAGAGATGGGGAAATCAATGGTTGTACTTTTGTGTTTTGATAACACTTAACTCGCAGTTATGCATGTACGTCCTGCCCCAGGGGCTCTTCACATGAGAGCGAGGGTTAGTGACCGCGGGACCCTTATCTGAGTTCTGGCCTTGCTTCCACTTACTTGTTCTCTCTCTCTCGGTCTCCCACACTTTCATTTTATACTATTTGACCTCCCTTGATCTGCTCTTGTTCTTTTCCGACCCCAACGGTATTAGAGGATTCGAGGACTACGGACACTTTCATTTTCACAACCTTCGTGGACTAGTCTTTCTTTGGACGATACCTCCATTTTTGAAGTGTTGGATCCCTTCCATATTTCCCTCTGATTATTGTTAATAGTGGATAGTTGCCTAGTTGTACTTCCTCTTAAAACAATAATCGCCACCACTACCACCATGTACGTCCTCTCTGCCTTTCGAGAATTTGGTATGCCTAAAATGGCAGTAAATCTATTCATCCAGATTTCTGGAACATTTAACAGCTTTTAATAGCCAATCAAATGTGCCAAAATTCGATTCAGAAAACTTGGGCTTAGGAGGGAGACACACACACACACACACACACAGAGAGAGAGAGAGAGAAAAATGCAGTACAAGTATACTATTCTGGCAAAGTACACAAACGTACCCTTCATACGGACAGGTTCATAAAAATGTATTTCTGAACTTGTCTGTATCTATGGTGGTAAGAACATATGATCTTGTTTTTTAAAGGCTTCTTATATGGCTGCCATTATTCTCCCGGCTTCTCAACTTACTGTACGTTGTTACCGTCCACCTTCCATTCATGCTTAGGTTTCAAGTTATCTTTTGTATTGTTATCCTACATGCCTCCTATAGACCTAGCATTCCCTTGTTAAAACATTACCTTCCTCTTACTCCGGCGATAATTATAACTTTCCTTTACTTCCTTGTGTCTAAAAACATTGTATGTACCGACCTTGTGAACGAAGCCAGTTAGTCTTTGGCTTTCTATTTCCAATATAGTGTTTTAAATCCTTGATATGATTGGAAACATTTTAGCGTGCTTAATTGGGACAACACCGGGCGAGTTGGCCGTGCGCGTAGAGGCGTGCGGCTGTGAGCTTGCATCCGGGAGGTAGTAGGTTCGAATCCCACTATCGGCAGCCCTGAAGATGGTTTTCCGTGGTTTCCCATTTTCACACCAGGCAAATGCTGGGGATGTACCTTAATTAAGGCCACGGCCGATACCTTCCAACTCCTAGGCCTTTCCTGTCCCATAGTCGCCATAAGACCTATCTGTGTCGGTGCGACGTAAAGCCCCTAGCAAAAAAAAAAAATGGGACAACTCCGTATTGTTGGCTTTTCACCATGTTAGGGAAGTCATGAGGGATGATCTTTCGACAACTCGGCGTCGGTTAAGACCGATATCAATTAGAACAGACGTTAAACAAGTAGTCGATGTAGTGTTGGTAGTACAGTGCGAGCCTCGGTCGACTTGCCGGATATTCCCTGTGCCGTGTCTGTGTGACTGAATGATACAATAACCGCCAGACCCATCTAGCTCGCTCGGTGATATCATGGCCAATCTCTATGCTATCGGAAACCTCTCGCCTCCATTTAAGTCATCATATGTTCTTGTAAATGTGTGCATTTGGTGCGAGTGCTATGCATGATTAGTGCATATAACTAGTTTCGGAATTGAAGCATCATGAGCTCTAACTGTTGGAACGTTAAGTGCAACATTATCCGTCAAAAAGTTGTAGACTCTATCACTGTGTGGTGACAGTTTACTAAATATTCTCCATTTCTACTTTACTCGGTGAAGTCACTTTCCCATCCTTGCCTGTGATCCCTCTTTCCTTCCACAGTATTTCGGTTCTTCTCCTTTTTAGGTGCTTTATACCGTGTAATTGTACTCGGGTATCTAATTTTATCTGAAATATGTTTATTGTAATCAATGTTTTGCGGCCAGTTCAAGTTACTGATATTTCATACTTTTCTCAAGTATTAATAGAGGTAGTTTTTGCAACGCTAGTTTGTCGGTCCTCTTAAAACACAATTGTTATTGATCATTTTAACGATTCTTTCATATCATAATTTTGGATCCTTTGGGTTTGCACGCGCTTTACGGTACCAACTAATAATACATCTGAATCTACCGATATGAATCTGATATTAGTTCACAAACCATTAGCTGAGCTAACCCAGGATACCCCACATCTACCTATGATAGCTGATGATAGATTTGATGAGGATCCAAACAGCCTTGCGCTGAAAACTTAACAGCTACATTTTCTTTTCAAAATATGGCATGTTTCGTGTGAACTACAAGCCATAACCACCGTGTAGAAATACAGTCCTGTACAGCTCTGGAAGGGAAAATTTTACAATCTATTGTAACAATAAATGCACATTTTAGCTGAATGATTGAACTACCAGACTAGTTGGCCGAAAGGTTAGGAGCACGCAGCTGTGAGCTTGCATCCGGGAGATAGTGTGTTCGAACCCCACTGTCGGCAGCCCTGAAGATGGTTTCCCATTTTCACACCAGGCATATATTGGGGCTGTATTTTAACTAAGGCAACGGCTGCTTCCTTCCCATTCCTAAGCCTTTCCCATACCGTCATCGCCATAAGGCCTATCTGTGTCGGTGCGACGTAAAGCTAATTGCGCTGTTGTGAATGATTGAACTCAAATTTCTCAACAATGCAAGGTAATTACACCGTTTGGTAAATTGCAGTTCGAATAACGACATCGACTGAAAATTAATTCAGTGTACTTGTTTTATAGTTTTTATCCACACTCAATTCGGACAAATGCCGAGATAGTTCCTTAAGCATTACCCGATTATTCTTGCGTCAAAATTATTTAGAAATCATTCTTTTTTATTTATTTATCGGAGCACTGTCACAGTGAAGTTGTTTGTTATTCTTTGTCATTTTCGACAACCTCAGGAGTCGGATGATGAATTATTTTTTAAATAATACCTTCAACTCATATGTAAAAATAATGACACAAACTCCCTCAGATCTCGAAATAATAGGGATTTATTATGAAGCTCACACACACGTAAGAACAGAGGACTGATGATCAAAACTATAACAAGCCTGGAAAAATGAATTATTGTCGTCAGGATAGAGGAAGTTCAATCTTGAAGATCTGCCCTATAGTGAATACTACTCGTTGTGTATATCAGTTCACTACTCAGCATGATGAACTATGTAGCATATTAACTATTGTGTTCAGAATTGCACATGAGATGGGGGACGCACTATCACAAAATGGACTTCAAAATGCCAATCAATGACTTTATATTCCCATCCAACAAGGCAATGGAACTGAAGAGAACCTAACTTAATGGGGCACATTTTGTTATCCTAAAATGGTCGTACAGAGATAGCAACGCATTCTGGAAACGGACTTTTATATAACGAGAATTATAAAATCCCTCGCTAAGTCCGAGGGAAAAACCGAACCTGGAGGGTAAACAGATGATGATGATGATGATGATGAATTATAAAATCGGAGCCAAGGTGATAGAATTGCCTCCGGACAAACGGTAGTTATGTTGAATAATGGCAAAGAATGAGGTTTTCAATCATTAATCACCATTGATCTTAATCTAAGTCCTTCGCCCAGGTGGTAGAATGCCTGTCAAATGTTTACCAAGTATTTTCTAACTGCCTCTGTGGATGCGTGGTAGAGTGTCGGCCCCCGAATCCCAAGATAGCGGCTTCAAACCCGGCAGAGGTAGTCGGATTTTTGAAGGGCGGAAGAAAGTCCATTCGACACTCCATGTCGTACGATGTCAGCATGTAAAAGATCTCTGGTGATACATTTGGTATTTACCCGAAAAAATTAATTAAATCTCAGCCATAGACTCCCAAGAGAGATCCGGTTTACTCTGTCTGCCATCTAGCGGACCTAGAGTAAAACGGAACGTCGAAATTGACGAGCAGACAGCCAGATGGCGTCAAATCGAAATGTCTCCACACGGTAGCTGAGGCCATACGATTATTATTATTATTATTATTATTATTATTATTATTATTATTATTATTATTTACCAAGTATTTTCTTCAATTATTTCAAAGAAGTTGAAAATGTATCGTACATCTCCCTTGATAAATTATTCCAATGCCTAATTCCTCTTCCTATAAACAAATATTTGTCTCAGTTTTTTCTCCTGATTTCCAAATTCATATTATGAACTTTGACACTATTAAATACTCTATTGGACTAATAATGTCATGGTGCACCATCTCTTCCCTGACTACTCGGAACATACGACTTAGCCTAGCTGTTTGTCTCCTTTCTCCCAAGATTTCCCACCCCAAAGTTTACAACATTTTTGTAAAGGTAATCTTTTGTCAGAAATCACACAGAACAAATTTTGTTGCTCTTCTTTGGATCTTTTTCAGTTCTCGAATCAAGTAACCCTATTTAGGGTCCCATGCACTAAGTGGGGTCTTACCGGTGACTTACAGGCCCTCTCTTTTACATTCTTACTACGAACCGTAAATACGTTCATAACCATATGAAAATATCTATAACCTATATTTACAATATTGTTTATATGTTTACTCCAATGAAGACATTTCCTTATAGTAACACCTCGGTACTTACAGAGATCCGCATGAGGTACTTTCACCCCATCAACACAATAATTAACACTGAGAGGAGTTTTCCTCTTTGTGAAAATTACAACCTTACGTTTTACCCCCTTGAACTTCATACCGTTTTCTGCTGTCCATCTCACAACATTATCGAGATCTTTTGTTCAGTCGCTCACAATCCTGTAACTTATTGAGTAGGCTATATTATACGCCGATAATTCAACATCAAACACAAATACATCGTGGGTTTCAGCCGGTGTCACTGTGGCGCATTTGCTATGGAGCGATCCTGTGTGCTCGGAGGTCCTCTCCGGGCGAAGTTTTTCTCCGATTTTTAAATACACTGACTGACAGAGCAAATGCAACACCAAGAAGGAGTGGTTCGAAAGGGATGAAAGTTGGGGAAAAAACAGAGACGGCACGGACGAATAATTGATGTTTATTTCAAACCGATATGCAGGTTACACAATGCGCACGGTATCGACTCAGTAGGATGTAGGACCACCGCGAGCGGCGATGCACGCAGAAACACGTCGAGGTACAGAGTCAATAAGAATGCGGATGGTGTCCTGAGGGATGGTTCTCCATTCTCTGTCAACCATTTGCCACAGTTGGTCGTCCGTACGAGGCTGGGGCAGAGTTTGCAAACCGCGTCCAATGAGATCCCACACGTGTTCGATTGGTGAGAGATCCGGAGAGTACGCTGGCCACGGAAGCATCTGTACACCTCGTAGAGCCTGTTGGGAGATGCGAGCAGTGTGTGGGCGGGCATTATCCTGCTGAAACAGAGCATTGGGCAGCCCCTGAAGGTACGGGAGTGCCACCGGCCGCAGCACATGCTGCACGTAGCGGTGGGCATTTAACGTGCCTTGAATACGCACTAGAGGTGACGTGGAATCATACGCAATAGCGCCCCAAACCATGATGCCGCGTTGTCTAGCGTTAGGGCGCTCCACAGTTACTGCCGGATTTGACCTTTCTCCACGCCGACGCCACACTCGTCTGCGGTGACTATCACTGACAGAACAGAAGCGTGACTCATCGGAGAACACGACGTTCCGCCATTCCCTCATCCAAGTCGCTCTAGCCCGGCACCATGCCAGGCGTGCACGTCTATGCTGTGGAGTCAATGGTAGTCTTCTGAGCGGACGCCGGGAGTGCAGGCCTCCTTCAACCAATCGACGGGAAATTGTTCTGGTCGATATTGGAACAGCCAGGGTGTCTTGCACATGCTGAAGAATGGCGGTTGACGTGGCGTGCGGGGCTGCCACCGCTTGGCGGCGGATGCGCCGATCCTCGCGTGCTGACGTCACTCGGGCTGCGCCTGGACCCCTCGCACGTGCCACATGTCCCTGCGCCAACCATCTTCGCCACAGGCGCTGCACCGTGGACACATCCCAATGGGTATCGGCTGTGATTTGACGAAGCGACCAACCTGCCCTTCTCAGCCCGATCACCATACCCCTCGTAAAGTCGTCTGTCTGCTGGAAATGCCTCCGTTGACGGCGGCCTGGCATTCTTAGCTATACACGTGTCCTGTGGCACACGACAACACGTTCTACAATGACTGTCGGCTGAGAAATCACGGTACGAAGTGGGCCATTCGCCGACGCCGTGTCCCATCTATCGTTCGCTACGTGCGCAGCACAGCGGCGCATTTCACATCATGAGCATACCTCAGTGACGTCAGTCTACCCTGCAATTGGCATAAAGTTCTGACCACTCCTTCTTGGTGTTGCATTTGCTCTGTCAGTCAGTGTATATTTTAGACTTTTTTTATATTTTACTGATATTTTTTATTTTTCTCACCGTTTCCTTGTTTTCGTTTCATTTTCCGCTTAAGGACGAAACACACACCCAGTCCCCGAGCGAGCGGAAATAACCAATTAAGGTTAAAATCCCCGACCAGGCCGGGAATCGAACCCGGGGCTCCCTGAACCAAATGTCAGCACGCTAACCATTCAGCCATGGAGCCGGACAGATTGGTGCACTCAGCTAGTTGTTAGCCACGTTTTGATGTAGCAACACCTGCCTCGCAAAGCCCATTTTATTACGCCCGCGAAGCGACCCGATTGGCTAAGTTGAGCAGCTGATAAAATGACTACGACGCGGGATGTCGAATTATTTTCTTTAAATTATTTATCAGTATGACCACCCCTCTAACGATCATATACTCGGTTCCCCTTGTTTCCGAACACTCGTTATATGAAACCATTAAGGTCCAATGATACAGTCTTCTGAAACCCCACTTCTATCTAAATTATGACAGGATCAGTTAATGCTTCACCTATTCTGGTTCTCTGAGTTCTACTTTCTGGAAATGTACTTTCTTAATGTAAGTTTATTGCTTTTCCTGGTAACTGAAATATTAGCACACTTTTAGTGTAAGTATCTATGTTTTCTATGTAAATTCGGCAACATTTTATATGTGTACAGTAAATACACGGCTAAGTTACTGTTAAACGTATGGACAAAAGATCCGGAAAATGTCCAGATAGAGGAGGAGACTAACGCTAAAGAGGTATTAAGAGTTACATATGATAACAATGAAATTTACAATATGATACAAAACTTGAAAACTAGAAAAGTGGCTGGAATTGATAAGATTTCTGGGGATATACTAAAGACAATGGGCTGGGATATAGTACCATATATGAAGTACTTATTTGATTATTGTTTCGTTGAAGGAGCTATGCCAAATGAATGGAGAGTTGCTATAGTTGCCCCTGTGTATAAAGGAAAAGGTGATAGACATAAAGCTGAAAATTATAGACCAGTAAGTTTGACATGCGTTCCATGTAAGCTTCGGGAAGGCATTATTTCTGATTATATTAGACATCTTTGCGAAATTAATAACTGGTTCGATAGAAGGCAGTTCTGTTCCGGAAAGATAATTCCACTGAAGCTCAACTTGTAGGATTTCAGCAAGATATAGCAGATATCTTGGATTCAGGACGTCAAATGGACTTTATCGCGATTGACCTGTCTAAAGCATTTGATAGGGGGATCATGGGAGACTACTGGCAAAAATGAGTGCAATTTGACTAGACAAAAGAGTGACTGAATGGGTTGCTATATTTCTAGAAAACAGATCTCAGAGAATTAGAGTAGGCGAAGCTTTATCTGTACCTGTAATAATTAAGAGGGGAATTCCTCAAGTCAGTATTATTGGGCCTTTATGTTTTCTTATATATATAAATGATATGAGTAAAGAAGTGGAATCAGAGTAAGGCTTTATGCGTATGATGTTATTCTGTATAGAGTAATAAATAAGTTACAAGATCGTGAGCAACTGCAACATGACCTCGATAATGTTGTAAGATGGACAGCAGGTAATGGTATGTTGATAAACGGGGTTAAAAGTCAGGTTGTGAGTTTCACAAATAGGAAAAGTCCTCTCAGTTTTAATTTCTGTGTTGATGTCGTGAAAGTTCCTTTTGGGGATCATTGTAAGTATCTAGGTGTTAATATAAGGAAAGATCTTCATTGGGGTAATCTCATAAATGGGATTGTAAATAAAGGGTACAGATCTCTGCACATGGTTATGAGCGTGTTTAGGGGTTGTATTAAGGATGTAAAGGAGAGGGCATATAAGTTGCTGGTATGACCCGAACTAAAGTCTGGTTCGTGTATATGGGTCCCTAAGCAGGATTACCTGATTCAAGAACTGGAAAAAATCCAAAGAAAAGCAGCTCGATTTGTTCTGGGCGATTTCCGACAAAAGAGTAGCGTTACAAAAATATTGCAAAGTTTAGGCTGGGAAGAATAATAAGGGAAGTAAAATTAAGAGACTGTATGGGAACCTCCGAGCAGGGAAAGATAATGAGTGCATCTTGAGCCGAATCTCTAGCCGCTGCGTTGTTTAAAAGAGAATTATAACCAAACTTCGATATCTCGAATCTTTAGGATATTATGCTAAAATGATTCCGACCTCACAGCTGTTAGAGATGTGGGGATGAGCAAAAACGTTTGTTAATTTTGCGATATACTGAATTTTGTTTATCGTAAAATTATAAAAATCTACAGTATAAATCAATTTGTTTCAATGTCTTCAGATAAGAATGCAATTAATTTAATTAATTAATTAATTCCACATCACCAACGTTGTATTTTGATGCGTTTCCCTTGCTTTTGTACAGCTGACTGCATGTTGCATTTTTCTTTTCATACACACTTTGTCATTTATTATGTACACTCAACCACACACACACACACACACACAAAAATAGTGGTCTTAGCAGAAGATGACTTTCTTTCAAAATTATCTTGTTTGGAATAATGAACATATTGTGCAGGTGATAAGATTTCAAGTATCATCTCTTCGGCCACCGACTATCCACATTTTTTCGAATATCCTCGCATTTCGAGATTGAATAATATTAAATATTTCTTTGCCACTAAATTTGTGCGCGGTTAAGTGTGCGTACAGTCGCTCAAGAAAGAATGGACGCATGATATTGTATGAGTTCCTCGCAGGTACACTTTTCTCAGAAAACAATTGAATCTATAGATATAATGTTTGTTGTAGGTATCCACAGGGATTTTAAGCAAATAGTATGTGAATTATACATTGATAATAATTTTAAAAAGTCTGATAAAATATTAAATACGAGGAACGTACAATGCTTTTCTCATTACCTGTACATAAACATAGCAAAACAGAAAGTCCATTGAACCAGAACATGCATAACATTTTTAGCAATGTTCAGGAATTAAACTATGATTAATTATATTATATAAATAAAAGAACACATTTCTGTATAGAGTAGCAAATAAAGCCAAAACATTGAAACGATGATTATGACATCACTGTCTTGAGACTGTGCTCTACTGGATGATGCAGGCTGCGAGGAATATAGTGGCGCTATAGATTGAAGGAAGAGTAGGATTAACGACCTTATTCTTCTGCAATAACACTGAGTTACACTGTAGTCTATACCTCCGTTTAGTGCAGCCTAAGTCTGAAACGTATATTGAGTAACGTAGTGTTATTCTAAACTGCTCGGTCGATATATTGTGTTATGTTCTTATTCTTGGCTCGCCGCACAATTCAGCACACTTTAATACTCCCTCTACCAAGTGTGTGCATAATACCTTTTATGTTGAATTGCGTCACGTTATACAATTTTGTTTGGGAGCTATTTTCGTATTAGAAATATACAGTACATTCCCAGTTATTCGGTCTAATGAAGGGGAGAAAATGCACGAGAAATCGATGAACATGCATAATGAAGTTGAATAAAAATTCTCGGCAACGTAGTACTTTGAACAATGATGTTTCAAGCCATGTACCTACACAAGACTTATCCTCGAATTTTAAACTGTGGGTTGCGTAAATACGAAGAAATAGGGGCAGCTGTTTCACCCGGTATAAGTGTTTTGCAATTAAGGAAATAATTCAACTAGAACTTAATGTAGTTAGAGACTAGTAAGTCATTATAGCAGACCTGTAAATGCTGAAGAAGAGTACTACATCGATGATGAGAAAGTCAACACTATTGTTTTAATAGGAATGAAATAAACATGCTATATTCTGAACAGAATTTTACAATAATAGGCAGTGATAATGAAAATATATGCAACTAAGAAGATCCACGCCATTTGCCTGAAAAAAATAATGTAATCATTTTTACTAGTACAATTATGAACTGTCACAAAAGGAAACGGGAATTGAATCCATTGCCTTTTAGTCATAATACGTGTCTTAACACTAACCAGTCGAATCAGTTTAACAAATTACGTAACTCGGCCCATTCATATCTGTCTGTGATATTGTAGATGTATCGTTATCTATTTTAAGGCAAAAAAGTGTTTACACCAGTTTCAAAGTGGAACAAGGTGTTTTTATATGTACAGAAATACTTGCAAGGCAAAATATTATTTTATACATGTTTCTTTTATTCATTTTTATTCTCCATATAGTACACTCACGTCTGCCTCTTTGATATAGTGGTTAGTGTGATTAGCTACCAACTCCGAAGGCACGAGTTCGATTCCCGGCTCTTCAACGAAATTTCAAAAATGGTACGAGGACTGGAACGGGGTCCACTCCGACTTCGGACGTCAACTCAGTAGAGTGGGTTCGATTCCCACCTCAGCCATCCTCGAAGTGGTTTTCCGTGTTCTCCCACTTCTCCTCCAGGCAAATGCCAGGATGATACCTAACTTAAGGCCACGTCCTTCCTTGATCCTTACCTATCCCCTCCAATCCGCCCATCCCCAGAAGGATCCTGTTCAGCATAGCAGTGAGGCCGCCTGGGCAAGGTACTGGTCCTCCACCCAAATTGTGTCCCCGACCAAATTTCTCACGCTCCAGGCAGTAGAGATAGGATCCAACACTGGACGATAAACTGATTAAATAATAATGGTAGAATTCTCAATGCAAGCATGCCATCTAGGCCGCCTGCGTGGCAATTTAGACGTTCCATTTTACTCTACCAGACGGCACAGTAAACCAGTTCCCTGATGGGCTGAGTTTTAATGAATATTGGTTGGTAGAAACCAAATGCATCACAGGAGATCTTTAACGTGCCAACATCGTACGACATGGAGTGTCTAATGGACTTCCTTTCGCTCCTAAAATATTCGGCCACCTCCGACAGGTTTGAACCCTTTGGCATTGATTCTTCCTGTCGAGACTAGGAGCCACTGTACGGGCAGCCATGTTTCATCTAGCTGCGCGCTCAGAGGATTACTAGGGATTCTTCTGGTTGTAGTAATGGACGGCCAAAGAAAGGCATCAAATTAAAATGCTTGCCAAATAGTAGCCGAGGTATTATTATTATTATTATTATTATTATTATTATTATTATTATTATTATTATTATTATTATTGTCCTCCTCTGTGTTGTAGTGGTCAGTGTGATTAGCTGCCACTGCCAGAAGCCCGGGTTAGATTCCCGGCTCGGTCACGAAATTTGAAATGTGGTACGAGGGCTGGAACGGGGTTCACTCAGCCTCGGGGGAACAACTGAGTATAGAGAGTGTTCGTTTCCCACCTCAGCCATCACCGAAGTAGTTTTCCGTGGTTTCCCACTTCTCCTGCAGCCAAATGCCGGGATGGTACCTAACTTCAGGCCACGTCCTCTTCCTTCCCTCTTCGTTGTCTATCCCTTCCGATCCTCCCATCCGCCGCAAGGTCCCCGTTCAGCACAGCAGATGGGGCCGCCTGGGCGAGGTACTGGTGCACCTCCCCAGTTTCATAACCCTCTTCCCCCCGACCTATAGTCTCACGCACCAGGACACTGCCATTGAAGCGGTAGAGGTGGGATCTCTCGCTGAGTCTGAGAGAAAATCCAATCCTGGAGGGTAAACGGGTTAAGAAAAATATTATTACTACTATTATTATTATTATTATTATTATTAAATGAAAATATTATGCCGGAAATGTTACAACACGCGAGCACAAAAGCAGATCGTGATATCGGAACATATTCGCCATAAGAGCGCCAAAATTTTTTGATAATAACTAGCGCACTATGCAATTTTCTTATGAAGGAACCAAACTAAAAAATGTATAGCCCTACTCATATCTAACTATTTTCAATACGTTTATTCAATGATAACAAAAACGATAAGTTCTATGTACCTGTAGTAAATACCATGAGCAAATATTTGACATTTATTTTCTACTGCACTGCCTTTGAATAATTTCGTTGCCTGTGGCTAATTAGCTTTAATTAATTTTGTATCAAGCTGTAGGACGGAATTAATTTCATAAATTCATTACTCTTTGTAGATGTCGATGACTTTAAAAAATCATATGCCCGATAAATATAGTGTGCAACGTTGGCTGTCATTTCATTTATAATAATGATCATTCATATGAGTCGTTTTATCATTTTAGCTATGTTTATTATGATAACCTATTGAAATATGACCCCATAGAAACATCATGAAGAAAGCAATGCCTGCAGTGAAAGCGTAGAACTGAGGAAATAAAGGTATAGGATGAAATTAGATGATATTACAAGGATATTATTAAAATAATTAAAACACAGAATACAGTATGAGAAGTCATTTTTCTTGAAGAGAGGACACGATGACAGAGAGGAAGAGAGAACCCGTTTGCATTTGCTCCTTCAAACCGGAGGCTAAACGCACCAGCCGCTTATTCCATTTGTATACGTGAAGATAGGCCTGTGTCCGATATTATGTTATCATAGCATTTGAATGCATTCCTTTGACATAGGAATGATACCTTGGGACTCGAAATAATGTAATATTGAACCGTGAGAATAGTGGAAAGGCGACCGCGGAGAAATTCAAATTTCGGTTAGTCTCTGGCAGCTATGCAATAAAGAATAATCTATCGTATTGCTTATACTGTTAATCACATTCATTTGTTAAGGATAAATGTAATCACAAGCTATTACCGGGATGAGTGGTTCAAACGGTACAAACACTAGTCTTCTGAGGCCAAGTTGATGAGTTCGATTCCGGCTCAGTTACAATTCTCACTAATTACATCCTTTAGTACAAAATGTGCATTTATTTTTTGGAAGTACAAGGTACGTGCACTACTGATATAAAATTTGCAACCTGAGTTCTATTGTGTACGGTATATGCGTCATTCCGAACTAAAAAGTTATACAGAATTATTTGAAGATGCTCAGCTTCGTGCCAGTACATTTACCGGCAAGCGAATGAACTCCTGCGCGACAAAATCCTGGTACCTTGATGTCAACGAAAACTGTTAAAGTAGTTAATGGGACGTAAAACCGATATTATTATTATTATTATTATTATTATTATTATTATTATTATTATTATTATTATTATTATTAACTACCAGTTGCTCGATTGAAATTAACAAGCATGACTCAGACGCAATTCCCATGTATGAGACCGATGGATTTTGAGGCCCTTTGCCTTATTGTCTTTACTGCCAGCTGTCTACAAGCATTGGGAATGATCTGAAGTTCTAGACACCTGTTGTACAGAGCTCCTTTTTCAACAATTATGAACTCAGGGCTGAATATCATGTAACCACAACTTCACCAATTAGTGAGGCGTTATCTCCGAGACACCGTAGACAAAGAAAACCGAAACTGAGCTCAGAAGCATGGAAGAAATAAGAATAAGAAATAACGAACATTTATACTCTTTATATCCTCAACACCATACAGTACCAAGGATTACTCACATATGCTGAAACAGCAACTAATGAGGCGAGCAGAAAAAAAGCCATATTGAATCCTCGATGTTAGAAGATCCACAGTTGCAGATAACATTCCAATGGAAACTTGGGAAACTCATTTGTCAGAGCTACTACAGACGATGATGCTCACAGAACATGACATAACAAGGACCCATCCAGGAAATGGAGCTTTCTTTTATGTAACTGAAGCAGAAGTGTTGTCTGTAGTAAAAAGGATCAAAAAACCTTCTATACAACAGGACCGGAAGACATCACTAATAAACTAATAAAGGAAACCCTTCCTATACACTGTTAGCATCTGAACAACTCTATACAACACGTGTCCAGAACTTCAGACCATTCCCAATTCTTGAAGAGGGTTTACAACAAAGGCAAAGGGATTGAAAATCCACCGGTCTGATATAGGGCAATTGCTCTAGAATTCGCTGCCTTTACGGTGATATCCAAAGGAGTTCGGAATTGAATATTTGAACGATTGATGGATGCCCTCCCAAAAGACCATGGAGGTCAACAGAACAGGCAGTGCACTGTGTTATCGAATATATTGCAGCCTCAATAACACAACCAAGAGGACATGTGTACAGACTTACATATACTACAAGAAGGTCGCTGATGGAGTAAAGAGAAACATCCTCATCCGGAAACTTGGAGTGATTCTAGATCCAGAAGACCAATTCCTTAAACTCAAACTCACAACGGAAGTGAAACAAATGTAAGCAACTACCTACTAGGATCAGCAAATATCACGACAAACGAACGGTGTCTTACAAGATGACCCCGTCAGCCTGTTGTGTTCAACGTAGTTACGCATTATGTAATACAAAAGGTGTCAAGCAAAGGCGTAAATACGTGCCTATATACTGATGTCATGGTCATACTAAGTAACAACAGGGCATTAATGAAGGAAGCGCTCAACAAACTGGAGGAATGGTCTCGGGATAATGACATGAACATAAACTAAAATAAAAAGAATATCATACCACCTGGGCGACTGCCCTAAATACAGATCAGTAGTGACTGAGTTTGATTGATACGGAAAGGATTGTCAAAACCTTGTTTCTCCGTTCTTAGCGCTTGATAAAAGTCCTCGTAGATCTGTGTCGTTTATGAAATACATGTCTGTAAAGCTAAAATACTTACCTCCTGATCAGACAGGCACTTACTGACCGAGAGCTGGGAATGAAATGAGATCAGATTATCTATAAAAGGGAAGAGGACCGTGCGGTTAGGAGCGCGCAGCTGTGAGCTCGCATCCGGGAGACAGTGGATTCGAACTCCACTGTCCGCAGCCCTGAAGATGGTTTTCCGTTGTTTCCCATTTTCATACCAGACAAATGCTGGGGCTGTACCTTAATTCAGGCCACGGCCGCTTCCTTCCCATTCCTAGGCCTTTCCTGCCTCATCGTCGCCATAAGACCTATATGTGTCGGTGCGACGTAAAGCAACTAGCAACAAAAGAAAGCAAAGGGCCGAGGATGTGAATGACCGAGACTTATGAGAAGTGAGGCAGATATTCAATATGAATAATGCTGTGGCATTCTGTCAATTCGGTGTTTGACGAAAGGTAAACAGATGGTTGTCAGGAAAGATTTTTTTAATTCACCAAACATATCGCAGATGGAATAATATGGAAGAATAAATTTTCGGTGTGGTACACCGGTTTTGTAAATTTGTTTCCGCTTTAATGTAATGTTATTGGTTTTACGTTCCACTAACTACTTTGACGCTTTTCAGAGACGCAGCGGTTCCAGAATTTTGTCCCGCAGGAGTTCTTTTACGTGCCAGAAAATTTACCGACACAAGGCTGACATATTTGAGCACCTTCAAATACCACCGGACTGAGCCGGGATCGAACCTGCCTAGTTGGGGTCAGATGGTCAGCGCCTTAACCGTCTGAGCCACTCAGCCCGGCCCACCTTAATGTGCGATAAAGCTGCATGTCCACAAGATAGCAAGAGAATACACTAGAAGAAGAAGATGAGGAATACAGAGTGAGTTAGCTGCGTGGTACTCACTGTATAGCTATGATTATAAATATACGAGATGATGGGTTCGAACACCACCATCGGCAGCTTTCAATTTGGTTTAGGATAGTTTTGAGTGGTTTTCCACTTTCACACCAGGCAAATGCTGGGGCTGTACCTTAATTAAGGTCAAAGCAGCAGTCTTCCCATTCCTGGGCCTTTCCAACCTATCGTCACCGGAAACCTATCTTAGTTAGTGTGACGTTAAACAACTAGCAAATAATAATAATAATAATAATAATAATAATAATAATAATAATAATAATAATAATAATAATAATAATAATGGCATGACCTCAGCAGCCGAGTTGCAGAGCTACTGAAATGGTGCCATCCTGGTGGCCTAGCTACCAGTTTTGATACTCTAATAATGCTATTATCTAGCAACAAAAGCAGATTACTTCTGAACGACTCCTATGGCTAAAATAATTCAAAATTTTCGGGTGGCACTAATTGCTTCAACGACTATGAAATGGAGTGCCAAGATTTATAAACGTTTTGCAATAATTAACAACCTCAGCTAGAATCGAACCCACGAACTTAGAATCATGATTCGGACACTGATCTGCCCAGGCAGCTATAAATGGATCTAAATGACATTCTCACTGGTTTCTCACAAAGGCGGCCGTGGTTTGAATCCCAACCAATGCACAAGAGATTTCTGAAGTAAATAGTCATGTCCCTGTGGTTCGGTTTCCAAGTAAAACTGGAAGTCCCGTTGTTATGATCACGATAAATAATTATTTAGAGTGGCTATTTGTAGTCTGGTGTAGCCCTTGTTAGGCAAACCTTCCAACGTGGGTGGGCGGCATCTTTCGTGTTTGGGAAACCGCGTATTAATGTGGTGGAGGACAATGTTGTGTGTGGCGTGTGAGTTACAGTAACATTAGTGGCAGCACGAACACCTAGTCTCTGAGCCGGGAGAATTGTCCGTGTGAAGATTAAAATCCCTCGACGCGGTCAGGAATCGAATCCTGGGCTGCAAAGACCCTAACTGCTCAGCCATGAAGCCGGTCATGTTCATGATATTGACAGCAAATTAAAACTACAAGTTTGCATTTTAGCTATAAATATGTTAAACTCTCCGCTATGGGAAACTAGATCTACCGATTTAGGACAGAAAATAAAAATGTATGTACTCAGAGTCAACTCTACAGCATTCAAAATCAATCCTTGGAAACCCAGTCTACACTGGGTAGATGTCATAAAATGGCTTCCAAAGTATCTATGCAAATATCTTACGAAAAGCAAGCCGGTAAGCTTATACTTTTCCGAGATTATTGACATCGTGAACAGATATGCGACCTGTAATTTTACCTCTGGGCCGTGAATTTCATTTCAAAACTCCCATATTCACTGGTCGGAATTCAAACCGAGACAGCTTTGGTGGTGCCTCAGAGCTATCATCTTATAGCAGAATCATAGTACAAAATAAATGATTCTTGATATATGTTTCCATTCTAACGTATCATTACATGTAATTACTGGTCATCCTGGTTATCATTTATGACGATAGATGGAGAAATACGTTCAAACATCTTGGACAGCGGACCTTACAGATTGAAAAATGTAGAGATTCCAGGACTTGGCCCAACCGTGTAGTTACAGTTACACACTCAGTCATAGGAAATCCATTTGCTCGATAGCTGTAGTCGCTTAAGTGCGGCCAGTATCCAGTATTCGGGAGATAGTAGGTTCGAACCCCACTGTCGGCAGCCCTGAAAATGGTTTTTCCGTGGTTTCCCATTTTTTCACACCAGGCAAATGCTGGGGCTGTACCTTAATTAAGGCCACGGCCGCTTCCTTCCCACTCCTAGCCCTTCCCTGTCCCATCGTCGCCATAAGACCTATCTGTGTCGGTGCGACGTAAAGCAACTAAAAAAAAAAAAAAAAAGGAAATCCATACAATATGGACGCCTACAAGTACACATGGATTCATTCTAAAGATGTTTAAAGCCTCTAAACCGATTGAACAACAACGAATTCAAAAAGTGAACTTTCTTGAAAATCCTTGTTACAGGAACCTCTTCATATGCTGGCTGACCCTGAGAAGTTCATGTTGCTGACGGACTCTAGCGTTATCAATAGTGGCTGGAGAATACACAGTACATTGCTTGTAATTAAATATACAGCTTTCAGAAATTGGTACAGGACAGTTAGGCCCCGGTTTGAGTGATCAGCGTTGTAGCCTTCGGTGCAGGGGCCCCTGGTTCGATTTCCACCCGGGCCGAATATTTTAGCTGCATCTAGTTAATTCCTGTCTCTTCTTCTTCCTCTTCTTTATCTGTTTACCCTCCAGGGTCGGTTTTTCCCTCGGACTCGGCGAGGTATCCCACCTCTACCGCTTCAAGGGCAGGGGCCTGGAGCTTAAGACTCTGGTTCGGGGGATACAACTGGCGAGGATGACCAGTACTTCGCCCAGGCGGCCTCATCTGCTATGCTGAACTGGGGCCTTGCGGGGGGATGGAAAGATTGGAAGAAATTGACAAGGAAGCGGCCGTGGCCTTAAGTTAGGTACCATCCCGGCATTTGCCTGGAGGAGAAGTGGGATACCACGGAAAACCACTTCCAGAATGGCTGAGGTGGGAATCGAACCCACCTCTACTCAGTTGACCTCCCGAGGCTAAGCGGACTTCGTTCCAGCCCTCGTAACACTTTTCAAATTTCGTGGCAGAGACGGGAATCGAACCCGGGTCTCCGGGGGTGGCAGCTAATCACACTAACCACTACACCACAGAGGCGGACTAATTCCAGTCCATCGGGGGTTAATTGACTGTGTTTGTCTTAATACAGATCTTCAATTACGTGGTACAAATCACAGTACCAACCTTCACAGGTACACACTACAGTGCATACCTTCCCTTCACCAAGAGTTAGCGTCATATAAGTCATCCCACCGTAAAACTGGGCTTACGTGTATCTCACATGTGGTGCTTAGTGGTAATTAGGAAGAGATTCAGAAGTAGAGGAAGGGGATTGATATATTTTGACAAAAATTAGCAAGTTCTATGTCCATCACACATAGGGGGCGCCACAATGCTATTATTGCTCATGAAAATGGGTTATTTTTACTATTTGCTCTACGTCGCACCGACACGTATAGGTCTTATGGCGACGATGGGACAGGAAAGGCCTAGGAATGGTAAGGAAGCGGCCGTAGCCTTAATTAAGGTACAGGCCCACCATTTGCCTTGTGTGAAAATGGGAAACCACGGAAAACCATCCTCAGGGCTGCCGACAGTGGGGTTCGAACCCACTATCTCCCGGTTACAAGCTCACAGCTGCGCGCTCCTAACCGCACGGCCAACTCGCCCGGTAAAATGGTTTATTATTAAGCACCAATTATCAAATCAAGTTATCGTCAATTCCTCATCTATGAGCATTGCGTGTTGTACATGATGTTACACATAACTCAAACGCACGTTATATTAATGCCTTGGGGTACAAGTAAAAAAATTTCTTGGAAATATGTTGTTGATACCCGTTTAGAAGCTCCATCCTCCATTGTAATCGCGAGCTCTGGCATATTAAATCGGGCAAGACAAATGACGGATATGGATCAAGGTATGCTCTATAACGATCGGAGGAAGAACTAAGATTATTGCAAGAAGGGAAGATTAGTTAGTCGAAAGTTGTAATAATGTTATTTGCTTTACGTCCCACTAACTACTTTTTAAGGTCTTCGGAGACGCCGAGGTGCCGGAATTTAGTCCCGCAGGAGTTCTTTTACGTGCCAGTAAATCTACCGACACGGGGCTGTCTTATTTGAGCACCTTCAAATACCACCGGACTGAGCCAGGATCGAACCTGCCAAGTTGGGATTAGAAGGCCAGCGCCTTAACCGTCTGAGCCACTCAGCCCAACTTAGTCGAAAGTAGCGTCTCCCTGCTCCTGTAAGTTAACAGATTGGTGTACATTACTTCTAGCTTTTTGGATGAAATATTTTCCATATGTGCCGGCCCCGCGTGAGTGCCTCTTACCCGGAATACCCGGGTTCGATTCAGGGCCACGTTAGGAATTCTTACCTGGATCTGAGGGCTGGTTCGAGGTCCACTTAGCCTACGTGGTAACAACTGAGGAGCTATCTGATGGTTAAATGGCGGCCCCGGTCTAGAAAGCCAAGAATAACGGCCGAGAGGATGCGTCTTGCTGACCACACGACACCTCGTAATTTGCATGCCTTCGAGCTGAGCAGCGGTCGCATGGTAGGCCATGGCTCTTCGTGGATGTTGTGCCATGGGGTTCGGTTTTCTCCATTGTGTAGTAAAAATACAATATATTGAAAGCGGAAACCTACATTCAATATGATATTACGCCTTAATTCTTCACCACCTGAAGTCTTTCAAACATGTGAAACAGGAAACTAGAAATAGGCAATCCAATCGTGTTGAACAATATCGCTCGGTTCAGTCAAATGAATCGTAATTTAATCTTGAAAACGCGCCTAGAAACAGAAATCCGCTCTGTGTCTGTACAACTGGAAAATCAATAGACTTACGTGATGTGCTCTCGTTAGTTGTACATGAAGAGCCGAAAACGGTTAGACCCTCCTCGCTCGATAAATTTTTCATGGTCTTCGTTGAATCCACTGGAATTTGTGACGTATTACAGATCATTTCCTCCTGCCTCTCTCAAACTGTAATCCTCCGAGCACGCTAACTACTACCAACTCGAAACACCGAAAAATCCATTAATATGGATCGAGGTCCACCGTCTTTTACATTATAATAGCCACACTACTACTACTATTACTTTAATAATAATAATAATAATAATAATAATAATAATAATAATAATAATAATAATAATAATAAAAACGGCCAGTTCAAAATATTTTTTATTCTAGACTGAGGATTGCAACGGGGATCACTTAGGGCCCTTACACACAAGCGGTTTTCTGTCGTTTTCGACTACAAAAATACGCTTCTTTGTCACCCGCCCGAACACTTCTGTACTTCAGTATGACCCCATTTTGACTCTGGCTTTAGCCACAAAATGTCGGCCAGCTGCACACCGTATGGAGTAACGCTGCCTCCACACTTACCAATTTGCAACTTACAAAACGGTGGTTATTGAGTGGTTCAGCTGTGGTTACAATCGACCACTCTTAACGATAAGTACGTAGTTCTTTGTGGTTATTTGTAGTCCGCATCGATCACAAATTTTTCAGCCACTCTACACCCGTAAGTATGCAGTACTTCAATGGATTTCGAAGAGGAAGTAATGCTGTGGTCTTGTTTCAAAGACAAAGACGGCGTCATCGAAATAGAGTTTATTGGATTCATATTCACCCTATTATAGAAAAAAGGAGCTTTTGCCTTTTCTCTTCGGTTGCAATAATGCAACCTTACCACCCACGCCATTCCCCCACAAAACCACATGGCAGCATGATAATCCCATAATATCGGGCTACCGCCATATAGCACCATACGCCAAGGCGTTCGATGGTATGGGACCTTTTTAGTCTAGAGTCAAATGCCACCTCATCCAGGAAAAACGATAGAAAGATACTCTTCGAAATGATGAGTGAGCAAAAGCTCTTTCGACCGTGCAAGGATCAACTGCTCCTCCGTTCCATAGGATCAAACCAACGGCCTCCCAGGGCCACGGTGTGTTCGCGACAAAAGATTAAAATATAACACATAACTAGCTTACAGGCATAAATGAACGGAAAGACATTTAGGATGCAATGTTTTCCCGCAAAATGACAGGCAAACAAAAGTTTAATTACCTATTTGTTAATCCTTGATGAATCACAATTAATTGAAATTAACCCTGAATAATTATAATATAATCAAAATAGAATATACAATGTCCGATGGACCAAATACAAAGTTTTGAAATATCGAAGTTGATTTCTCCATTCCCTCTTTGACATGACGATAAGTATTACATTAAAATTGGTATAACATATTTTTTTTTAAAATCAGAAATATCCTTGTAAATGCGACAATTATCTATACAACAAAAAATTTAAGATAACTTGGAGTGGTCGCCTAACTAATTAATTATACAACAAAATAAGTAAACAAAGAATAAGCGAACACTAGTCGATAAAATCATAATCATAAACAAATTGACTGATGTCGGGTCCAGAAATCGAACCCACATCACAATGAATCCAATGACAAAATAACGAGATAGAGCTCGTTTTGTCATCCAAATAAAAATGTAAAGCACAAATTAAAGAGCGTATTTAAAAAAATATGTACACATATTTTAAAAGGAACTATAAACAATATACGCATGCAACTGGCTGTATAGTGAAACAGAAAAATAAATAGTGTGACGAGGAAAATCCAAGGCCTGCCTCAGAGTTCGAACCGATGATAACCAGGATGACATCGACGAACGGGTCTATAAAAACTCCCTTTCTCAGTTACTGCCAACGGCCGTAGCCGTGTTGAAACACCGGATCCCGTAAGATCTCCGATGTTAAGCAACATTGGGCGTGGTCAGGAGTTGGATCGGTTGCCACGCACTGTTGATGGGGGTAAGGGAATGGAGGAGCGGAAAGGAACTGGCCACCCTACAGCACGTAAACCCGGCTCAGGAACACCTCTGCGGAGGTTCGGACCTGCCTTCGGGCAGAATAACCCTTACCTACCTCAGTTATTCATAAGGTCAACAAATCAATAATAATACTGGCGTTCCAGTTATTTAATTTCATTATAGAATTAAACACGAAAGAGTTAAAAGAATCCTTTTAAATGTAGTCGGTTTATGCGAACTTTCCTGCATTCAGACTTAGTGGACAGGCTTGAACAATACACTTGTCAGTGACCCTTTTCAAGGGGATTGCTCGCTCTCCCTTCTCTAAATCACAAATCTTACAATGTCTAACCACACCAAATAATGGCCGACCACTAAATACTTTTTGTCAACAACTCAAGGCAAGACCAAATCGTCTCCCTTAAAATGTATCATAGTAAATATCATTTCAACTTATTTCCTCATATCATATTCCAAAACTCCACTGGCTTATTAATTTACTGCCCCGTTACAATTCTTTAATTCAATATCCAGCCACTATTCATTTTCTCAATTTCGCATCTATAGACTTAGAATACCCCGGGTTCACATCCATCCGACTACAAAAATTATCTCAGCTTATGTTTTCCTATAGCTTGAACTCAGACCAAAAAATCAAATATGGATTTAAACATATCCATAATGTTATTCTCATATACAGAATGGGAAATACTTAACATTAAAGGAAAACAGTTATCTCTATGGGAGGGCGTTTGTTCGTTGTCCAGGCTTGTCACAAGTTACGTATATAATTAATACAGCCATCTACATATTATTATCATGCAAATTACGTGAAAATAAGAGCGCCTTCCTATCTTCATGGTATAAGCCGATAGTTCATTTTGAAGACATTGCCACCATGCATTACCACAATAGGCTTGAATATCCCGTAAATAAAATATACATATCAGGGTTTGAAATTATCAATAATACAATCTACATTTTCTTCACCTAATCTAAACACTCTCAGACTAACTAATATTTTTCCATTAAATCACGTACATGCATTACATTAGATATATTTTTCATGCCCGAAATTTTAGCCATGTAATAAGACTTCCAATTCCATCTAGAAGAATATAAACGATATGAAGACCACTCACAAGTTCTCTCTCTAATTCCAGAATACATGCAATTTACATTTCTAACCTAAGTTATGTGATCTACATATTATATAACCGTGCATTTATTTAGATAAAATTTTATAATTTTGTACTTATCGTCATGTCGTGAAATCCGTGGCTCGGGCCCAGGATAAAGGCCCTTTAACGTCGCTTAAGCTCTCATGGCGCTGACGTTGGTCACAGGTTCGAATCCACTGCTATTCCTGCTGAGCACATTCATAATCCCAGTGTTCTCTTCTGCACTGTAACAACTTTCATGATGTTGAAATATGTTGCGTCACTCAATCACAATTTTTTAAAACTGTAACACAGTTCCTGCTGTCACGTTACTTAAACACTTTCAATACTAACATTTGTACAACATTATAATAGTTTCGAAGATGCAAAATATATATTTTCATCCTCAAATACAGGTTAGGTCAGAACACCAGCGAACCGTGGGTCTGCCTTGAATCTTTCGCGGGAAGTGGATGTTGTGTCAACATGGCCGCCCTTTTTATAACATAAGCCCTACACGCAGAATAGACGGCGGTTAGTCCCCACCATTTTTTTTAAAATTAAATGTTCTACATGTCGTATGACATCGGTAATGCGCTCAAATGTGTGACTCAGACTCTGAAGTTGTCTTGATATGTGCGGAACCTGCATCGATCGGCCGTTTATTTAAAATTTATTATCAAAATAATGTTTATTATTATTTATTATACAATCTTCCTGCAGCAGCTGCAGGTTGCCCAAAGACAAAGAGTACCTTCACAACAATAATGGATGTGGATACAACAGATAATGTGATCGTATGATGTTAAATGTAGGCAGTCGAGTGAGGCATGTCAAACATTTATTTGAGGTCCGCAAGCATGGTTCTTGAAGATCATGATGGACTTCTTGAGTGTGGTAATGGCGATGTTTTAGATAAAATCTCTATTTAGCCCAAAGGTATTGCAGAAGTTGACAAAAAGTGTAGGTATGGTTCCTCGAGCACCTATCATCAAACCGATTACACAAATGGATGAGAGCTTATATTTTCGCTTGTAGAAGTCCGCCGTTTCTTCATAAATTCTTCTTTTTTCTGCATCGACCTCTTCCGGCTGGTTTTCGTTGGTCTCAAGTCTAATTGTTGGATCAATGATGAAACCTTCAGAACAGGATGGCTTAAAAGCAATAATGTCAATGAGTCGGTTGCTTCCTCTGTTGGAGAGACCGTGTACTTCTTCATAGACATTATAACCTTGTCTTCTAAGAGCGTTAGCTATCATTGATCTGGCTAAATTATGACGTAAGGTGCGTAGTAATTCACCAAGTGGACAGGCTCCCAGGACGTGTGAAAGAGTTTCGAACTCTCTGTGGCAACGCCGACAGAGGCTGTTGCCCTGGGATCTTCCAGGTACAGTACGCACAGCAGAGACATTGGCGTTCATTTTTATTGCATCACGCCATTCACTGCAAGACAATCCTTTATGATCACGAATCCATGTATTCGCTGGAGTATACTGTTTAAATAGGACTACACCTTTGCCTTTATGCTCTTTCTTGCTCCAGTTGTCAAAAGCTCTTCTTCTCAATTCGAGTCGGACTTTCTTTGTATCTACAAAACCATGTCTTTTGTCTCGAATAGATTCTGTTTCTGCTACATTCAATGCGGCGAGGCTTGTGCTGATTTCTTGACATAAGTCTCTCGTTGAATGTAGAAAATTAATATTGGAAGTTTTCAAAATTTTGCATGCATTAATATGTTGCAGATATATTTCCCATGATACACAAAATAAACCAAGACCTTTAAGTTTCATTTCAGCGTATATCATATCATTCGGGACATCCATGGGAAGTTGAAAAATTTCCTTTAATGCCCCCCTAACCATAATATCGCGTCATTTGTAAATTTGACTGGAATCTTTTGTGGTGGTACTGTCTGAAATTTATATACCAAACTGGGACAGATTGAAGTGTTTATGATTACAAATTTTTGATCGGAATGCAAAAAGGGTGAAGAAATGCGGAGCTCTAGGGTGTTTTTGAGCTTATTTAGGACCTCGACGGAGTGGAAATTAATTTCATTGGAAAAATTTACACCCAAATATTTGATAGATTCTCCTTTCTTCAGACATGGTATCTGTTTTTTATCTGCCGTGAATAGTTTCTCTTCTGATAGGTGACCATGTTTGATGCATATTCCTTTACATTTTCCAATATTGATGCTAAGTCCAATTTCTTGTAGTTGATGTATGGCCGCATGAGCAAGTACTAAAGCTGACTCAGAATCTTTTCCAACAATAACTACATCATCAGCAAAACTTAATACTGTTAGAGCTCCACGATCTGGACTCAACTGAAAGCCATACTGTGTAGATATCGACGTTTCGCTAAGGTCATCCAGAATATGATTGATGGCGAAATTGAACAGGATTGGCGACAGAGGAGAACCTTTCATAACTCCCCTGCTTATCAAGAGAGGTCTTGTTTTGCTTCCCTGCGTCTGAATTTGTGTGACATTTCCTGTTTGCAGATTCATGATTAAATTCGTAAGTTTGGTTGGAATTGGTAACGACTTTAGTGTCTCATTTAAATGGGCATGACCAACGTTGTCAAAGGCTTTCTGGATATCTAAGAATGTAGCAGTCAGATTAGCTTGTTTGTTTTTGGCTTCACGGAGAAGAGAGTCGAGTATCGCAGTGTTGACATGCGTTCCAGAGGAGTTAGTAAATCCTCGTTGATTGAGATTTAAGAGAACATGTTCACGAAGACGCCTGTCAAGGACCCGCTCAATTATTCTCCTTATTAATGAACAGATTGTGATAGGTCTCCAGTTCTTAGTATTGAGTGTATCTCCACTTTTATGAATTAGAACAGTCCTGGCCTTTTTGAAGATAGAAGGTACAACCCCAGTTTTCAACATACGTGTGGCAATGTGAGATATTATGTCGATTGCAATACTGTCTTTGATAACTCTGACGAGGACGTGGTCTGGGCCGGGTGATGTGTCTACGGCTATATGATTAACAGCAAAGCTGATTTCATCTGGGCTTATAGTGTCATTAAATAAAATGTCAATTTGTTCCCCATCAATATCACTTGTAGAGATGGGTATACGGATCGAATCATGTCATTAGGTTGCCCGAGAATTTCAGAGAAATAATGAAATATTTAATCCGAAGGAATTTTACGGTTTTCAGCATTGGAATTTAAAACAGATCTAATAGCCTTTCTGCGCTGATTGTAAAAGTGGTACTGGGTAAGCTGATATTTGTATTTTTCGCGGCGTTTTATTCGGTCCAGTTTTGTTGCCCGTTCAGGATTGGTGGTCTGTTTATATTTCCATTGGTTGTCTGTGGTTTGTTTATTTTTCGTATAGTGGTAGTATTTCCGTGACGGATGTTTGGAGACAGGAAGTAGATCAATCGCAGAGGCCAAGAACTCACACCAAATGTTAATCTCATGGTCAAATTGCTCGTCTGTCAAATTTTTTAAAAATCTACTTCTCCACTGCATCATTTTCTGCTTAAATTCATGCGGTAGTGTGTTGACATCTTTAGTTTCCGTGTTAGCATTAGGGTCACTTTCTTGAACGATTGTTTCGACATTTTGAGAGGGATCAACCCTCTGTCGATTTCTAGAAACTAAAATTTGACGGTGAATATCAGGATGAGCTCTGCTGATGTGTATTTTGACCCCACGGGAACTGGAGTAATGACATTCGCAGTGTGGACACTGACAATTTATGTTGTCAAATGCCTGGTTTGAAGTATTCGCACTGTGTCTAGCTGAAAAATTTGTACGAAGAGTTTGAGATGCCTGAGGAATTCCTAAATTAACGTGCAATTGTTCACTATCTACCAATGATGAGTCCTGAGATAGTTGCTCGTGAGCTCTTGCTATGTGTATGTTAATGCCCCTCTTTGTAAACTTTCTGTGACATATCTTGCATTCAATAAATGTAGGCACAGCACTTGAAGTGCTTGATGCTTCCCGAGAATCGACCATGCTTTGGAGTGTTTGGCTAATCTGTAATAATGCAGTTTTTGAATGATAGATCTTACCGAGTCAGATGGTTCTCTCCACTGCTAACACAAAGGTAAATAGCTGATGTGAAGTGTCAGAATAATAATAATGCTTATATATCGTCATATGTTCAACGACAGTGGTATAGAAATCAACCAACGAAGCCGTCATAGGGGATTCTGCGTACATAGTTAGCTTGCTGACGCTCTCGTAATTATATAATGAGATGATCACGTATTTTTCCACACGTCAACATTTTATAAACAACTCGGATTTTGGCAGAGGTCTATTATGAAAACATATGACATCCCGAGGTTTCCCATACTAATTGTTATGCATATCTCGAAATCATACCATACAAATGAAGCCTGCAATTTGGCATCGCCGCGTTTCGGCCATTTTTTTGCGGGTGGAGGTATTAGTATTGATTTTCTTTCCTTGTCATTTTTCATCCCTCTCTCGCTATCTGGGGATTCCTTCAGTTACGACGGAGTCGTGTTTACCAAGTTAGAAGCGTTGTGTAAGCATGTGCAACCTAATGCAACTTTCTGTAATATGTACAAGGGAGCTTAACAAAAGTTGTTCACTGCCTAAAATAATTAATAAATATGTACATGACCGATAGTTACAATAAGGAGCAGCGGTATAGTCCCAAATGTTTTGTAAATTGCGTACCCCTTCAGTAAAATATTCCGTAGCCCTTCAGTAAAAAAAATCCGTACAAAATTGATCACTTTCGCTCGCCATTTTGCAGCAGCACTAGAGCGGAAATGCGTATCACCGGCTGGAAACGAAGGGAACGACTGAAGTGAGGTTCGCAGCAATATCACCGTTGCGGCGTGAGGTTGGCATGTCGCCCATGTGAGTGGCGTTCGACCACTGCCAGCGACATTATGCAATACTGCATTTCCTTAAGAGCTTGAGACCGTCCACAGCCAGCCACTGTTGTGTGGTTGTGGTGTGGTTATAAAGTAGTACGTCTGAAGGCAACCTAATTTTGTTCGGCAAGTGGAACTTCGATCATTCACAGTATGAATTCTGAAGAGGAGGCTGTATTTCCCTTGCTCATGCGACGGCGCAGAAATATCACAGGACTGAGCCAGGATAGAACCTGTCAACTTGGGCTCAAAAGGTGAGCGCCTTAATTCTCTGACCACTCATCCCGACGGGCTTGTCGCTGTCGTCACAATGTGGCTGAAATGTCGTCCCTGTGAAAAGGAAAGTGCTGTAGATGGGCTGTGGACAGTGGACGGAATCGGCTAGAGCTGGCGACAGTGGTTTATCTAATTTCTCTCGGTGTAAACGTGGACCCCATAGTTGCGCGAGGGATGAATCAAGAACAGTACTTGCAGCTCATCGAGCTCTACAAAAATCGAGATTTTATATGGAATCCGAAAAACAAAAACTATTTCAATCGCAATAAAAGAGAAAATGCGTGGAAGGAAAGTAACTAAACTTTCCTATTTCTATAAATACTGCAGACTTGTGAACGAATCACCGGTTGCTAAGAAACGCAGTATGACCGCCAACCTTTCTCTCACTGTTACTGCTTCTCTGAATGTTGTGTCTTTTTTTTTCCCAACTCTTTGTCTGATCAGTGAAACGAGTTGTTCAAAATCTTGGGTACTCATGTGGACGAAGTTCTTAATTGTATCATCATTGAGTTCCTGTACCATTTCTCTCATTAGGCTGTTTCCATATTATCTCCTTCCAAGGAATAATTGTTTGCTCCACCACCCACGAGGGCGCCGATTTTTCTTCTTCCCTTTTTTGAACAAAAATGACATTGATATGATTTAAAACGCGGCTGCAGCGGCTCGAGGGACAAAACAATTTTCCATGTTGGCTGTAAAACCAGAACTGAAGCTTTCAGGCTTATCGAGGGCGGCTCGCCCCACTCGCTCTATTTTTCGTTCTGAATTGCGCTCTGTTTTGGGTAGTGCCAAATCTCACTCGAAGCGAGTAAGTTTCACCCGAGCGACTTTCGGGAGGGAGTTTCGCGAGTGTAAACGCAGCTTAAGGGCCCATTTTTTCTGTTTGCTTTACGTCGCACCGACACAGTTAGGTCTTATGGCGACGATAGGATAGGGAAGGCCTAGGAGTGGGACGTAAGTGGCCGTGGCTTTGATTAAGGTACAGTCCCAGCATTTGTCTGGTGTGAAAATGGGAAACCACGAAAACCATCTTCAGGGCTGCCGACAGTCGGATTCGAACCCACTATCTCCCGGATGCAAGCTCACAGCTGCGCGACTTTAACCGCACGGCCAACTCGCCCGGTAAGGGCCCATTTAGCCTTGTCAGACATACTGAGGCGCTGGCTAGCATAAGAGGCAGTGTACCCAACCGCCAAAGTCACGCAATAGGCTGAATATTTTGTTACGCTGGTCTCGTAACACTCCATTACTGTGGGCTGCATATAATAATAATAATAATAATAATAATAATAATAATAATAATAATAATAATAATAATAATGAAGCTATTGATTTTACGTCCCTCAAACTACGTTTACAATTAATTGAGACGCAGAGGAGCCGAAATTTTGTCCCAGACGAGCCTTTCTATGTGTCTTTAAATCTACTGAATCAAGGATGGCGTATTTGAACACCTTCAGATACCACCGGACTGAGCTATGATCGGACCCGCCAATTTGCAGGCTGGCCGGTTGGATAGCCGTCACCTTGGCAGGCCGAGGTCGTTAAAGGGCTGTTGCACCACAGGTTTGTTGTTTATTTGTTTTGGTTAATGCTAATAAATAATCTGCTTTAACATCCCTTCTGCCACCATCAATTTGAAGCGACCCTGAAATGCCAGAATTTCATCCTGAAGAGGAATTAGTTAACGTGTCAGTAAGAAACCACTAGAATTGATTACTACCAAGTTCTAATCGATTGCACCACTGTTCGATCCCGCATGACTGAGCACAGGAGATGATAGCTTAACCAAGGGCGAAACTCAGCCTTTAAATATATACATATGCAATACGACTGTCCGACTCCTTAGCCTTCGGTTCAGAGGGTCCTGGCTTCGATTCCTGACCGGGTTGGGCATTTTAATCGCGTTTGATTAATTATTTTGGCTCGCGGACTGGGTGTTTGTGTTTGTCCCAACACTTACCTCTTCATATTCAGACAACGCACTACACTACCAGCAACCACAGAAACACGCAATAGTGTATACATCCCTCCATAGAGGGTTGGCGTCAGGAAGGGCATCCGGCTGTTAAACAGGGCCAAATCCACATGTGCGGCACAGTTCGCACCCACGACTCCACAGATGACGGAAAAGCGGTAGAATAATACAAATATATGCAATATGACCAGAGATAACCTCTGTGTATCAAATCAATACGAGCCAAAGGTATAGACTACATCAAAAGTGGCGATCCAGTTGTGCCATATCCGTATTAGTAAATTGCTGACCAATTTCAGGACAGTTTTCTTTAGAAACTACGGTACATTTGAGTTCAGTGTACTTCCAAGCCCAAGCTGGCACACCCTGTAGATTTCAGTTTGATAAACTTAATTGGTACGTGTACAATAGCATGAACTTTTTACTTCAGTGTTACGATACACTTCACACGTGTTTGCGGACTCTGCGCTTGATTACAGGAATTAATGGAAATGGAGAGAGATGGAGAGAGGAATGCACAACAAAATGGAGTTACGTGTAGCAATAAATATATAAAAAATATTGTATAAACTAATATTTGCATTATACATTGTGTTGCCTTTCTTCTCTGTAATGGGCGTGGTCTAAAATATCCCTTTGTTTTCGTTTGTGAGCGTTTGCTCTTGTTTTTGGAGGGCATTGTTTGCCTGCGCATGTTGGTTTTGTTTATATAATTTTGATATATGTGGACAATAGAGAGTCCGGACTAACTGAGCAACGCTTTATTGAAAGATGTGTTAGCACGGTGAGTTGGGAGAGACAATAGACTATGGTGGGAAGAGCGTAATAAAATGTGAATTATACCTCTGGGTGCTGCCTGTTCTTCCTTCCGTTCTGCACCAAGTTCCAAATCCAATTTGGGGATATCGTGTTGATTTCACACATCTTATTTGTTCTCTTATGATGGACTTTTTATTTCCGTTTTATCATTCAACTCTTTACTTTTAGAATGATTTAGTGTTACTGAGAATTTATGACTTGGAATTATGTTTCCTAACTGTTGTTGATAATTTTTTTTTCTCTACTAGAGAATGAGCTACTGCAAAGAAAACAGTGGAGAACAACGTTACTGATCAATTGATCTATTGTTTGAATATGTTAATTGTTTTGTGGGACTTGTGAGAGTGGGTGGAATCTGTCTATTAAACCAAGGAGAACCAAGTGGCATTAATAAGATTACAAAAATAACTAAAAAATTTTGGCACAATCCTACAACTTATTTTCTGAGAGTATGAACCCATTACATAACTGAAGTCGCTAGTGTGTTGTAGTTGGCCGCGCCGTTAGAATGGCATAGCTGTCAGCTTGTATTCAGGAGATGGTGGGTTCAAATCCCACCGTCGGCAGCCCTGAAGACTATTATTCCACGATTTCCCATTTTGGTACCGGGCAAATGCTGGGGCTGGACATTAATTAATGCCCATGGCCGCTACCTTCCCAATCCTAGGCCTTTTCTATCCTGCCATCTCCGAAAACCTTATATGTGTTAGTGCGACCTTAAACCACTAGCAAAATAATGTTGTAGAAGAAGTATTTTCTTATCGTTTACACACGTGGTGTGGAGCGCTTTGCTAATAATATAAGAAGAATGTTTGATTTTAATTATTTTATAATGAACTAGCAGAAGTACCCGTTCTTCGTACGGGTTATCAGAAACTGGCTTTAGTTACTCATACTATCGGTGTGAGCGACTTCATTAAATATTCATATCACTGGTGTATTTACTTAAGTGCGTAGAAATTGTTTGTCATGTTAGGAATTATAGTGTATCTTCTTCTTCATTTCTTCATGGGGGCCTCTAAATATTAGTTCATAATTAGCGTCGACCTCTAAGATTCTATGCTACCATGTTTTTCCTTCATTCCCAACTAGGTATACCTGCTTCCTTCACAAAGCTGCAGGTTTAGTATAAGTGTACTTAGGCTATATAGGACCACAAATATAAATATCATTGAATGTATTTGTTTGATCCGACATTTCGTAACCAATACAGATGATCAAGGAAATAGGCGATGCATAAAAGAAACTACTATAATTATCGAGAATTGTAATTCTCAGGGCTTGTCACTCATGTCGCACATCATATCATGAATCTGAGTATAAATGTTGAGAAATTTTTCAAGTCATGGGTGCACCATCTTGACAATTGTGTTCAGTATATAGGTTGTTTTCATGGTTAAAATGATCGTAAAAGTGGACCAAAATATCGGAACTAATAACATCAGTGATCCTACTACTCCATGATTTGATAGAAAATACTTTAAACTATAGGTAACAGACTCCACAAAATGCTGAAACCTAAGCCAGTACGTAAAAACGGAGGCCCGTCTGCAACCGCTGGTCGCTGTACTACGGAGATCTCCGGGGCTATTATTTTTATACTTCACTCCCTTTCCATCCCCGCCCAAAGGAGTGCTATGAGCGTCTTACACAACAGTTTATTTTTTTCAGATAGTAAGTCATATGTGTATCAATTTTGGTTGGCAGCTATGCCCAAACGTACATGCATAATCTAGCTGCTGTAGAATCCTGGAGCTGACGTTGCCATGGTTACGGCTTTTCGTTTCTTTATCCGATTCCTAGAGCAAGGGTAGTGTGGTTCCAATATCTCCGTAACGGTTGGTTTTAGGGCGTTAAAACATGGTTTTCGGGCCCAAAGGGTTTATAGAGTTTTGTTTTTTGAGGCAAGGGGCTTAAAAGGAGCTTTGTTTCGTCTTTGTACGACAAATTCGATTTCGCCTATATTAGCCTATTATTTTAATATTTTTATATCTCCCCCGTCGCCCCCCTCGAATTGTTTGGAAAATAAAATACAGCCCATGTTACTCACTGGCAATGTAGCTTTCTATAGGTGAAGTAATTTTTAAAATTGGTTCAGTAGTTTTTGAGTCTATCCGTTACAAACAAATATACAAATTTTTCCTCTTTGTAATATTAGTATAGAAGTATAGATTACATCCCTACACATACGGTTGCCGTCAGGAGGGGCATCCAACCGTAAAACAGGGCCAAATCCACATGTGCGACACAGTTCGCACCCGCTACCCCACAGGTGTGGGTAAAGCGATAGAAGAAGATACACATTTTAAAAATTCACCCACTTTTTATTCGTTTCGCCCCCTTAAGTGGATTTTCCAAAAAGAGCGTGTTCATTTTTAAAGGAGATTCCAAGTACCAATTTTAATGTCTGTAACATCTTCATTCTTTGAGATATATGTATCCTCATATAAATAATTCAACTCCTTCCTCACTTCTTTTCACCCTTCTCCCCCTTTAAGTGGATTTTTTGAAAACGAATTTTTGTGTTCTTTTATTTTTAAAGGCGATTCCAAATATCAATTTTCATGTCTGTAACATGTTAGGTTTTTGTGATTTATTGTAGATAACTTCCCTGCTGTAGAATCCTGAAGCTGACATTCCCATGGTTACGGCAATTTATTACTTTATCCGATTCCTAGAGCAGGCGTAGTGTGGGGCAATATCTCCGTAACGGTTGGTTTTAGGGCCTTAAAACATGGTTTACGGGCCCGTAGGGCTTACCGAGTTTTGTTCTTTACGTCAAGAGGATTAAATTGGGCTTTGTCTCATCCTTATACGACAAATTCGATATTTTGCCTATATTAGCCCATTATTTTTATATCTCCCCAGCGTGCCCCCCCACCTCGAATTGTTTCGAAAATAAAATACAGCCCATGTTACTCACTGGCAATGTAGCTTTCTATAGGTGGAGTAATTTTTAAAATCGGTTCAGTAGTTTTTGGGCCTATTCGTTACAAACAAACAAATTTTTCCTCTTTATAATATTAGTATAGATTGCCTTCTACTTAATCTGTTTACCCTCCAGGGTTAATTTTTCCCTAGGAATCAGCGAGGGATCCCACCTCTACCGCTTCAAGTGCAGTGTCCTGGAGCGTGAGACTTTGGGTTGGGGATACAACTAGGGATGAAGACCAGTACCTCGCCCAGGCGGCCTCACCTGCTATGCTGAACAGGGGCCTTGTGGAGGGATGGGAAGATTGGAACGGACAGGTAAGGAAGAAGGAAGGGAGCAGTCATGGCTTTAAGTTATGGAAGATCCCGGCATTTGCCTGGAGGAGAAGAGGGAAACAACGGAAAACCACTTCCAGGATGGCTGAGGTGGGAATCGAACCCACCTCTACTCATTTGACCTCCCGAAGCTGAGTGGACCCCGTTCCAGCCCTCATACGACTTTTACAAATTTCGTGCAGAGCCGGGAATCGAACCCGGACCTCCGGGCCTGGCAGCTAATCATCACGCTAACCACTACACCACAGAGGCGTACTATGATGAATAATATTGAGCTTAAATGTTTCTCATACATACCTTATTATGTAATGTCCTTCTGTCAAGTCATAAGTCCGGAGTCTGGTTGGCTTTTCAAATAGCACCAACGAAAGTTGTGCAGTTATATGGAAACCGATGGCGGTGCAATAATGAGGCGTGAGGTAGTTCGCCATTGCTTTCCTCACGGAGCCAGATGCGACCAGTAATGCTCTAAAAGTCATTATACATTACTGCCAATACCTCAGCAGCTTCCATACTATTACAGTCATAAATAAGACTGAGACTTCAACGAAATCCACATTTCCTCTGACCTGTACCAAAAGGCAGATGCAAAAAAAAAAAAAAAAAAAAAAAACCTCTCAAGAAATAGTCGCAGGTGGTATTACTGTATGTAATACGGTAACATTATCTCTGAGTAGACTGTGTGCATTAAGAGATCCATATTTACCATTGTTGTAAGAATTGCGTACTGCTTTTGTGCAAAGAATAATACAAATGATTCTTTATTGTCAATCTGCTTACCCTCCAGGATTAGTTTTTCCCCCGGACTCAGCGAGGGATCCCACCTCTACCGTCTCAATGGCAGTGTCCTGGAACATGGGACATTGGGTCGGGGGATACAACTGGGGAGAATGACCAGTACTTCACCCAGGCAACCTCACCTGATATGCTGAGCAGGGGGCCTTGGTGGGGGATGGGAAGATTAGAAGGCATAGACAAGGAAGAGGGAAGGAAGCGGCTGTAGCCTTGAGTTAGGTACCATCCCGGCATTTGCTTGGAGGAGAAGTGGGAAACCACGGGAAACCACTTCCAGGATGACTGAGGTGGGAATCGAACCCACCTCTACTCAGTTGACCAACCGAGGCTTAGTGGAACCCGTTTTTTTTTTTTTTTTTTTTTTTTTTTTTTTTTTTTTTTTTTTTTTTTGCTATGGGCTTTACGTCGCACCGACACAGATAGGTCTTATGCGACGATGGGATAGGAAAGGCCTAGGAGTTGGAAGGAAGCGGCCGTGGCCTTAATTAAGGTACAGCCCCAGAATTTGCCTGGTGTGAAAATGGGAAACCACGGAAAACCATTTTCAGGGCTGCCGATAGTGGGATTCGAACCTACTATCTCCCGGATGCAAGCTCACAGCCGCGCGCCTCTACGCGCACGGCCAACTCGCCCGGTAGTGGAACCCGTTCCAGTCCTCGTACCACTTTTCAAATTTCGTGGCAGAGCCGGGAATCGAACCCGACCCTCCTGGAGTGGCAGCTAATCACACTAACCACTACACCACAGAGGCGGACAATACAAATGATTACTGATAAAAAATAACAAAAGTGCTACATTTATTAACGTTACTAGATTATATAGTAGGTATTTTGTAATTCGCCGGACACCGTAATATAAATGTTCTTTTGTCACTGAGTCTGAGGTTATTCTGCATTAGCGTGGTCAATATCTCTCATCTGTAATTCGGTCCATTCTATTGGAATGCAAATAGCAAATAGTTGTGTCTAGCATAAAAAAGAGTGTTTTAAGTTTTCCTTCGGTGTCATTAGCTCTTTTATTTGCAATGTGCTTTACTATTATTTCTTTTTTGCTATTTTGCTTTACGTCGCATCGACACAGATATGTGTTATGGCGACGATGGGACAGGAAAGGCCTAGGAGTGGGAGGGAAACTGCCGTGGCATTAATTAAGGTACAGCCCCAGCATTTGCCTGGTGTTAAAATGGGAAACCACGCAAAATCATCTTCAGGGCTGCCGACAGTGGGGTTCGAACCCACTATCTCCCGGATGCAAGCTTACAGCCGAGTGTCCCTAACCGCACGGCCAACTCGCCCGGTGCTCTTTTATTTAATGCCACCACGTTCAGTTGTCCACCTGCGTAGCGTAACGGTTAGTGTTATTAACTGTCGTCCTCGGGGGCCCAGGTTCGATTTCTGGTACTGCCAAAAATTTAAGTATGGCAGGAGTGCTGGTATGTAGTTAAAATTGTACACACAGCTCGACTCCATGGAAAGCATGGAAGAAGCTGCACTGCCTCGGTTTGAGGACACGAGGTTTTTTTTCTTTGCTTTACCAAGTTCAGTTTAGCACAAGATCATCTAAATATGCTGTAGTTTAATGAGATCCTTGGGAAGTGTGTACTGTAGTTACACTCATTTGTCTCTCCAGATCATACTAAGACCCTTAGACTATAAATTTTATACACAGTCAAATCTGAGGAAATAAAGGAAACTGGAAAAATATGTAACCATAAGTTATCAAGTGAGAGTCTTTCTGATCGTTCTGACTGGTCCTAGTTCCAGTTAGAGTTTCAATCCACGATATAGATGAAGGTATACAAATTCAAACTCTGGTTTCTGACGTTTCATGACCCATAGATACCAAAAAAATTGGTTAAAAAAATAACTACTATTGAAAACTTTGTCGGTGTACTTTGGTCTGACCTCGTCTAACACGACATTACATTGCTCGCCCGAGTTGACTCTGAATAAGAACTGCGAGTTAAAGTGTTCGTTACTGTCCTTATTTTAATTCACCCCTTGCCCTTTATCACGGCATGTAGGTATCGGTCGACATATTTCGTATGCCCTCTATAATTGCAATGTGTGACCTTCATTGTGGAATAGGCTACTATTGTAGAATTTTACAATGAGTGACTGAGGAAAACCGCATAAGCACACCTTGAGATTTGCTGAGGTGGGAATCGAACCCAACCTCTACTCATTTGACCTTACTGTAGCCCGGAATCGATTGAATATTTGTTTTCTACTTGCAGGTGTGATCCCTCGCTGAGTCCGAGGGAAAGACCAAACCTAGAGGTTTAAATAGCTTAAGAAAGAAAGAAAAGAAATTACAAGTAAATGTTACATTTTGCAAATGTAACAATAACAAGTAAAAATTACCACGAATGTGTTCGTTACAAGTAATTCGTTTACTTTTTCAAATTTGCTTCCCAACTCACAGGGCAAGTTGGCCGTGCGCTTAGGGGCGCACAGCTGTGAGGTTGCACCCGGGAGATAGTGGGTTCAAACACCACTGTCGGCAGCCCTGAAGATGGTTTTCCAGGGTTTCCCATTTTCACACCAGGCAAATGCTTGGGCTGTACCTTTACTAAGGCCACGGCCGCTTCCTTCCCTTTCCCAGCCATTTCCTATCCAATCGTCGCCGTAAGACCTATCTGTGTCAGTGCGACGTAAAGCAAATCGCAAAAATAAGCAAAGAAATTGCTTGCCAACTCTGCTTTATGTCATAATACCTTAATATATCAAAGTAAAGGGAATAGGTGCGGCAGCATCCACCACAAAATACGTAAATATGCAAAGAAAGCACTAAAATTCAAACAAACTTCATAAATAAGAGTCAAAAGCAAAGTAAGACGAAGTCGTAAAGTATCAGTTCTGAGGAGAAATATTAACGGAATCAGTACAATGACATAATTTCGTGGGGCTGTTTTTAGCCTGGTATAGCTCTTGTAAGGCAGACCCTCCGACGAGGATGAGCGACATCCACCGTGTATACGAAAATGCCTGTTTTAGTAGTAAAGGATAGTATTGTGCGTGGTTAGTGAGTTGCAGGGATGTTGGGGACAGTACAAACACCCAGTCCCCGAGACAATGGAATTAACCATTTATGTTTAGAATCTCTGAACCGGCCAGGAATCGAACCCAGGGATCTCTGACTCGAAGAGCACTATGCAGATTATTAAACCAAGGAGACGGACTAGAGAACCAGTGAGAGGTAGGAAATAATGTAATCCTATTACTACATTCCTTGGAGTTATAAAGGTTTAGGTGAGCGGCAACCAACGATCTCTATCACAAAAACCAAAATAAGGGCCTTCATAATCCTCTATCAACAACTAACATCATGTTCCACTTCTGTGACTCTTACCCCAAAGTAACTGAATGACCCTCAGAATAATTTCCTAGTTGTTCTCTGTTGCTCTTTTTTATTTTACATGTTACAAAACTGTACGTATGCACAGAGTATCCGTCGGTCTGAATGGCTCAGACGGTAGAGGCACTGGACTTCTGACCCCAACTGGGGAGGTTCGATCCTGGCTCAGTCCGGTGGTATTTGAAGGTGCTCAAATACGTCAGCCTCATGTCGGTAAATTTACTGGCAGATAAATGAATTCCTGTGGGACAAAATTCCTGCTCCTCGGCGTCTATGAAAGCCGTGAAAGTAGTTAGTTGGACGTAAAAGCAAAATTATTATTATTATTATTATTATTATTATTATTGTTATTATTATTATTGTTGTTGTTGTTGTTGTTGTTGTACCGGGAGGTACACCTCAACGCCGCGCATTCAAACTAGCGCGTAAAAGAACTCCTCTATTGGTAAAACAGTGAAACTGAAACTACACCAATTTGGAACTTTAATCAGAAGATGTCACCACTAAAATATTATGTAATTTTGGTTTTGTGAAATTCCCTAAACTGACTGAATTTCTCCTAATTTTGTTTGCTATACATCAAGAAGTTTGGACATTTCTCCACAGATGACACTAGCAAGAAACTATGATAATGCACCCTGGTGCAAAGTGCAAGAACTCATAATTTAAAGAAGTTTTGTATTTCTAGGTTTTTGTAACTGATTGATGCTCATTTATTTTTGGGTTGGCAATATTTCCTTTTTCTTTCCGCCAGTTTTGAATCTAGCCAATCAATAATTTCTGTAATTATTTTTCAACCTATCACAGGTTTCTTCGTTTCTGAGTGTAACTTTGAAATTGACCAATAAAATTGAGAGGGTGTGGCTGGTTTAGTCGTGAAAGATCTCGAACCTTCCCTGAGGGTTTATAAACTGCGACTTTTCACGTCTCTTGGCCAATTGATCGTCTTCTTACTGAGTGTGTGTGTCAAGGCAGAACATCTGCAAGGTAATGGCCACATAACTTTATTCTTTCTTGCTACCTCCGCAATTTAATCCGAGGGAAAGGTCTGAATCGTTAACTATGCAACCTACTTTTCTAAAAATGTAACTTTCTGCCGGCTAATGTAAAAACTTCATGAAGTCTTTAACTGTAAATCGGGGATAGAGAGATAGAGCTCCCCTTCATCTTGGTTTGAGGTGACTACGTTTCGTAACTGTTTTCTTCCTTCTGTAATGTGTTAAAGTAATTTCTATTCGAGTCACATCAGTAGTTTGGGAATAGCCCCTGTTTCACCGTCCTAGAGCCCTTTAGGTTTTTTCAGTGTTCATTATATTGTAGCTCAGTGTGCCTCCATTCTCCTTGTGGTTGGGCCAGTTATCTAACCTGTTCTTTTTCCATGAAGGCCAAGTAGGTTGTGTATTAAATACCCCTGTACAAATTATTTTCGAATTGTAAGTTGTGCCTTGAGAGGCTCGTAATTGTAAGTTGATGTTGCCTTGAGTAGGCTTGGAAAACTGAGAGCCTGTTAGCTCTTTTTCTAGTTTTGTACTTGTAAAGAGTGCCTCTGGAAGGCTAGATATTGTAATTTTGGGAGCAAGTGCTCTTGATTTGGGGGATTTCTACCCTTGACTTAATGATTCCCAAATTTTAACTTAAATTGTGTAAACTGAATCCGGTATCTCCAGAATTGTAAAACTGGTGTCTTAAGGCCCAAAGTATTAAGGTTCTGAATCTTAGATTTTTCCCAATCTTCCTTAATGATTGCTACTTGTACCTGTAATATTGTCATAAAAAAATATTGTTAAGTTTGAAGTTCTGAAAGTATAACCTTCAGTTTCAGTTTTAAATTCAATTCTTGACATGGTAGTTAGACCCGGCACTTTCTTTCATCTCTGAGTTCCACGGATACTCCGGAACAAGTATTATTATTATTATTATTACTATTATTATTATTATTATTATTATTATTATTATTATTATTATTATTATTATTATTCAGAGTGTCTGGTAAATGGTAGAGCAAGTCGAAGAGGATTATTTTCTGAAGACAGTACAATCCCCCAACCCCCGTGACAGAGGAATAAATAATGAAAGTTAAAATCCCCGATCTGGTCGGGAATTTTTTAGTACATATTTATTTATGAAGTAAACCAATTACACATTTTTTAATGTTATATCTTCAACTAAATGTTGTAATTTCTGTAGGGACAGGATTATCTTTTCTATGCTATTTACATTTTACCTGTTATCTATTGTCATTCAAATGTTAGACATACCTAGGAAGTGATACAAGCTAGTTTCATAGATTATTCCAGGCAAAGATGTTACTTACTGTGTCTTAATTTCTCTTTGTTGAGGTTTTAGAGTCTGTAATGTGTTCGAAATTCCTGTTGCACTTTCGCAACTCCTGTAACCAAACCAAACTAAAACACCAACAACAGAACACAAAATGTTCTCTTCAGGTATACACCGTAAAGTTTCTTTTCCAGCTGCCTATCAGTAGTCATTATACAATGGAGAGTGCGTCCAATTATCCAGAGTGTCCTTGGGGTACGGAGGTAATCTGGTCTTATGAATTGGTCATCTCTATTGATTGTGAAGTTCATTTGTCGAAGAAATGCTTTTGCTTGCATATACACCGGTCTGACCCTGAGACAAGTGGTCAGTCCGTGAAATATTGAGTCACGTTGAGCACAATATGAGCAGGAGTCAGAATCAGTATTTCGTATTCGATACAACTGTTCCTTTGTTGGTACAATGTCATATACCATGTAGATCACACTTTAGCAGGGAGATGAGGAGCTGTAACGTTTATCAAAAGTTGTTGAAAGTCGGTGTTTGAAGGGACTTGTCGAAATAAACGCATGAATTGTGTAGGTGTTAGACTAAATAAATCAGCATAAATCCGACATGTTAATTGTACTTCTGGTACGAACTTGGCTTCCGTCAAATAGCACCATTCTTTCAAACAAATGCGGAGACACTTCAGGGCAGGCTGGACAATCCGAAAATCAGGTGAATTGAGCAAGTACTTCACAGCAGACCGCTATTTTTTTACGTCGCATCGACACAGATAGGTCTTATGGCGACGATGGGATAGGAAAGGCTTAGGAATGGGAAGGAAGTGACCGTGGCCTTAATTAAGTTACAGCCCCAGCATTTGCCTGGTGTGAAAATGGGAAACCATGGAAAACCATCTTCAGGCTTGCCGAGAGTGGGGTTCGAACCTACAATCTCCCGGATGCAAGCTCACAGCTGTGCGCCCCTAACCGCACGGCCAACTCGACCGGTCACAGCAGACCAGTGTTTCAAACCAACCAGATGAGAGGCTTCGGTGGTTGATTTCTATTTTTCTTCCACGCCTCAAGAAGAGGGCTTGACATTTAGTGATGATGTTCACCATCCCAAGTCCACCAGATGTTGGCGGAAGACACAAGGTAGTTATCGGTATTCGGAAGATATCTCCACGCCAAATTTACCAGGGAATAGCACACATTATCTGTCTAGCAAACGTTGCATGCAGTGGTAGTACTTGTGCAAGATACCAGCATTGTGATAGAAGGTGTGTGTGGACAGTCCATATCCTTTGGATTATAGAGAGGGCTCGGCAGTAGAGTCCTTGACATAGACTTTTATCTTGTTGACAACAGGTCCCCAGTTTTGTTGATTCAGGTCACTGATCTTTCGAGCGTCATATATTCCAAGTATCTTGTGTGTTTCTACCGTTTGTAGCGGTTGGAGATGAGGTAATGATGCCTAGTCTCCTAAGGGAATTACTTTGGATTTGCGATAGTTGATAGACAGCCCAGATACTACACTTAACTGTGCGAGAACATTTCGCATGTGGAGTATAACGTTATCCGATGTCAAATATTACGCTGATGTCATCCGCAGGTTTGCCCTTCCTTGTGTTATTCCACCTATTTCCTTATGCAGCTTGCAAATGAGAGGATGTATGGCCAAGGTAAACAGCATCATCGTAGCCGGACGTCCTTGCACTGAATGTAAGAGATAAATGTTGGACTAGGACCATGCCATTTTAAACAATTTGCAGATATTGATGATTCAAGATGTCAAATGCACGCTGATAGTCTAAGGACACTAGTAAGCTCTGTGAATGATTGCGTTTGGTTGACGCCACGCAATCACGCAGCGAACAGGTAACATCAAAAATTATTCGCCACGTACTCCGCAGTGTTGTGCAGGGTGAATGATGGAGGATAATAATGGTCGTAGTCTGTTGATGAGAATTCTGGCTAATATTTTGTAGTCGTAAGTTAGAAGGATGATTGAGCAATAGTTATTGATAGTGGTACGTGTAGAGAACTTCTTTATCAGTACAATACTCCCTCGACGGTGTGATTCACAAGGTTGTTTCCTCTGCAAAACAGTGTTCAGGACGCATGTGAGGTCTTCGCCGATTATCGACCAGCAGGTAGAGCAAAACTCCAGAAGTATTCCATCAACCCCGTGTGATTTTGAGCTCTTCCCTTGACGTATCGCTTTTTAAACATCTTCTTCCGTTATAGGACCTTCAAGGCTTGAGTTATCCACTTCTCTGAGCGGTGGAAACTAACAGTCAGCAAAAAAGTGAATTTCATAGTATTGGGTTCGCTCGGCATCAAACAGCTGTCATAAAATGAATCGAAATCCTTTACTTACAATCGGTGGTGTTGTGTGTTCTTGTCCTTCTGGGTTTTGAACGTTCAATGTGAGAGATGATCTGCGGCGCTTGAAGTCCTTCATTAAATGATCAAGAGTGATCCGTTCATTTTCGATTGGTTCGTTGACCCGACTGCGTATCTTGAGTCCCTGCAGTCGTCGATGATGTATAGCAAGTATTTTTGCTTCTTAGAGGCTGATTTTATATCTTCTCGCTGGTGATGGCTGGTAGTTTTCTTGTAAGTCATAAATACACCCAAAATAATGGTTTATTAAACGTTCTTCGTATTGATAAATTTCGTAATATTTTCGCTTAAAGAGATATTTAATTTGTGGCTTTACATACCGATCCCACCAATCATGCACAATCTTTATATCTAACCTTTCTTTTACTACATTCTGCCCAAAACAATTTCAGTTCCTTAAAAATACTAGTATTCTAAAGACAGGTTAAATTCATCTTACAGGATGAGCGCCATCTACGAATAAAATTTATATTTAATCTTATTCGTAGGATGACAGCTGCATAATCAGAAAATGGGACTAGTACTAATTCTACACGACTTATCTCATTAGCTAATTTTTGAGGAACATAAAATCGATCCAGTCTTGCTGCTGAATTTGAAGAAAAGAAAGTAAATCCTGGGGTATTATGTTTTAGCACCCAGGCATTACACATTTGGAGGTTTGTGACTAACGTCTGTAAGCTCCTGCTTATCTCAAAGGGACCTGTGCAGTCTACTGCACGCAGTACACAGTTAAATTCACTCCCTAGAACATAATGCGTATGCAAGGAGCGAAGTAAATATGTTAAGTCTGACTGAAAAATTTCGTTCCTTTCCTGGAGTTCGTTACTCCCAGATGGTGCATAAACATTGTAAAACAGGCATTCTGAAATCTGTCACTTAGTCCACGACCAGAGAAAGCTTCTCTATTGAACCATTCTGTTCATTACTTAATAGGCGATATTTAACGCAATTGTAATATTGCGCAACATAACGCCAAGTATAAGGGCACGATATAGAATAGAACGTGGGAGCTTGGAGGTGGTTCCCTAGGAAGGGTGTGAACACGCATGAGTGAAACAGAAGATATGTTGGAGAAGGAAATAGAGATAAGAATTTTATTTGGGAAGTACCATGCCACCTTAACAACATTTAAAACGTGAAGAGTCTGGTTCACCACGTCACGGGAATCGATTGATATCTCCTCTACCTGAGGGTTTTACAGGATAAATTATCGCCAGAATTTTATGAACATGATATGTCTAACGCCATTAATAAGTGACGAAAATGATAACTCCGCATTAATCGAACCACCGTGGGAAGCTGTTTAGTGGCTGCATACCAAACTCAAGACTGTTTGGAGGGAGTTCACCCGGCGTGGCTTCACTTTTTGCTCCCTGTAAGAGACAAGAGATTGGCAGGGAGGCATCGCATTCAACGGTAAGATTGCTGCTGGTGCGTGTCGTGGGTCTCTCTGTGTTATTGCGCCATAAACCATTATCTAAAACAAAGACCAAGATTAGTTTTGGAGTGTCCGCGCTAACTTCGTTCGAACTGTAGATATGTGAATAATAGTTTTTCTAGTGAAATTAGATTTGATTAGTCATACAGTGGTCATGAGCATGTAATTAATGGATTTGAAACTTTGCCTATGGCATAGACTTCTTCACAGAAGTGGTACGGGTCAGCTCGTAGTATGATTTAGATCGTCAGTAGACTGTAATCAGCTAACCGAATTGAACTGAAATTATCTCTGTGTTTTTGCAGAACGCACGTGTGTAGTTGGAGTAGAATAATCAGTTTAACTCAACAAATTTGCTATGAGCTCATGTATAAATAAGCCTTGACACACCCCAATGCGTGTTTCATTTTTAAAACTACAATAAATGATGTCTTAAATTCAGTACGTTTCAGACTTGCCTAGTGTACGCAGGAAACGGCGTCTGTATAAGGACTGTGCTGTGCAGATGAGTAACTATACATTTCATTCTAGTAATTCAGGAACCGAGTTTCAAGACCGTGTGAACATCACATCTAGCGGAGCCTCAAGATGATGCCGGTAACGGATCAACCCGAAGGCATCAGTACGAAAATACCAGCATCTATGAACAACGTCGTCATCATGCTTGGCTGAATGACATAGCCAAATCCTGAACGAGGGAGGAGAAAGTCGCCGAATATGATATAAGTGAACCAAACTTGTAAGCATATGGTAGGATCAGAGACTGTTACACAGAAAGTTAGCAATTAGTTATGTAAATAGTAGTCAGTTAAGCCCTTTGGAAATTAGAGCAAGATTTAGTCATTACATAGGAGTCTATCAGGCCATTTTGTTAAGATGATTTGAAGTCACTTATGTTTTTAATGTACATAACTTATCATTGGGGAATTTGCACCGTGTATTACATTATTTTGTGGGTGATCCAGGAGCTAGGAATAATTTAAGGTTGTTTATCTTAGTGTTAGGTCAGCATTTCTCTATGTTTCATGACTTATGTTTTGCTGTAAACGAGGGTCATCTAAGAAAAACTTGTCACACTCTGATATCAGATAGGATAGTAAGACTTACGTAACGTTGCATTTGCATGCTGCATGTGCACGATTTATCTGCATGCTTCACTAAGAGTAAAGTCTGTTGGATGTGTAGAAACCACGTTGTAGGACACGTCATCAAAATTGATGACCAAGTCTCGCACTGCGTAAGATATAATTCGAACCAAGGGCTAGAGAGCATGAAGTCGCGCAATATGTCAAAGCGCTGTGTTGTTATGAAAAAAAAATTAGTACGGGATAGTACTGTATGAAGTAGACCCACAAGCGGTCTGGTAATCAAGCCTGATCTTTACAAAGGGAATTGGTTCCCTACTTGTTGTAAGAATTTTGTACAGGCTCATATGTTTGTCGAGAGAAGATGAAAATGAAAGCCCTTATGTGATGTCGAGTCCAGAAATGCAGTGAGGACAAGGTCAATGTTAGCGTTGTTTACGATTTTCTGTACGGCGGGGGCCCCTCACAGTCCAGACAGTCAGGTCATTGGCACATATACTGCCATATAAAAGCCGCAGGCTGTAATGCACTCTTTCTTTTTCAGGGCGAGATTTATTAGTGACAACGATTTTTTTCTTCCACTTGCTTGTTCATATTGGTGTGTGCTTCAATATGTGATATATTTGTGTACTAGTAGATTTGATGTTGATTATTAGATTGTCTGGTAACTATAAAGTTTTCCCAGAGGATATGGGTTCACACTCCTATAATTTTTAAGTGGAATCGGGCCACAAGTAGCTTCAGTGTTTTGTTTTATTTTAGTTGGCTTTTATAGCGTTCAGCGTTTCTGTTTATATGTAAATATCTCCCAAATGTAAAGGAACCTTAATGGTAAATTTATTTCTGCGAAACGTCACTAATCCTAGCACCATGTTTTTATTTTTATAGGTCCAATGGTGATGTTCACCGAAGGGCTTTCTAACCAGTTCATTTGTTCATCCGTCAGCACGTCGACATCGTTTTATTTTTATACTTGTAAGTTATAAATGTAAGCCGTTTATGGCATTTTATCTTTGCACCACGAGTGTGGCCTACTGTAAAGAAGTATTGTTACAACAATGATTTATGAATTGACTATGCTTTGTCAATCAAATAGCTAAAAGAATTATAGATTTCCTCATTTCCAAAATTAAGATTATTAGAGTAGTATCGCTGTCCTATTATACTCTCGTCACAAAAACCCGAAACGCCTATTCGCCGGTTGCAGCTAGTAAGGTGTAATTTATTTTATGGACAGGTAAGCAGATAAGTTATGGACCCACTATTGTTTCATGTGTTTGATCCTTTCATTTTTCCCCGAACCGTATACTATTGATCGTAGTTCAATACCTGTCTTAGTAAGAATAACAGTACCTAGGTTATCATTTCCAGTGTTTACAAAGGCATTAGAGTTTAATACCAAAGAAAAATAATTGAAGGAGACCTCCTTTAGCATTACAAGATCTATATCATTACACTGTAGAAACTTAAGTACAACATGTACTTTAGTTGGTGATGAATTATTTTTGAAGTTGTCTGTCCCCACTGTTAGTCTGAGGGTCATGACACTGCAACAGAGGGAAAAAATAGAATGCAGTCCACATATCGATATTGTGTAAAACTATTCCTTCTTAGTCGGGGGAGGTAATCCTTGCTTAGTCGTTTCTGTCTTATACGGATGGTTTTGTTGTTTACTAGATAACTTGCCTACTTTTTGCTGACCAGGGTTCCATTTTGTTACTTTAAGCGATATATCTGCTACCAGGTCCTCCTTCCGCAATTATTCCTCCTCTAGGTCCACCTGACTACTCCATGATCCCAGAGTGGGAGGATTCTGTTCAGCGTTCACAGACCTATCCAAATACTTTCTGGACGGCGCTGGCTCTCGTCTTCTGACCTTGTCAAAGGTTGAAGAGTGATGGCCACTGTATCAGGCTGTTGGTCTTCCTGTCTCAGTGTGCTTTTGCTCGCTTTATTTTCTTCTACAGTTCCTTGATCTGATACGTTTATGTCCCTGGTATCTAATGGTTCTTCCACTGATATGGTATCTGAGTCTGAACTGTCCATCGAATCTAATGCACGTTGGTCCCCTGCAGGTGCGTTGGCTATATCCTGTCTACTGGCGTCTAACACTGGTATGTTTACTATGTACGTTTGTTCTAACTTAATGTCATGACTTGTGCCAGGTGTTGTAGGGTTGACATTGCTATCCATGCGCCTTTCCACTACTCCGTTCGCTACCCTGTTCTGTTTGTTTACATCCGTGGGAGCGGGTTCTGTATCTGACCGTGGGCTGTCAAAAGAGGGACGTTTGAATGGATCGCTCAATGTGAGGCGTGATCTAGATGCAATCGTTGTTCTGGTGTTAGAGTATCTAGTGGAACAATTAGTCCGAATATGAGAAGAACTTCCACATAAAAACAGTGTTGCTCGTGTCCGGGATAGGTTACATATACTTCATAAATCGCTACATTGAGGGTTGAAAGAATTGGTTTGTCAATTGACATCTGAACTATCCATATTCCTGTATCGGCTTGATATCGGTATCTATATGACCACTTCTCGTTTTCAGTGTGTCGAACCTTGCCATAAATCTGCAGAAGGTACTGCGCCCGCTCGTTCGGTACTTCCGGTGGTATATTCATTAACCGTACTGTGGTAAGTTCTATTTCACCGGGCATGATTTGTTACTGTCACTGAATTGCACTTCATTAATGTAAGAGAATGTGTACCTCTAAAGCAGGGCCTCTCAGGGAGCATGCACTGTGCACGGTGCAAAAGACGACTTCGCTTCGTTGACCAGAGTGCAGACCACCACTCCTCGATTTGGAGCAATAATGCTGTCTCTCTCTCTTTCCCACGCCTGTCTCGCTCGCTCCACCTGCCTCCCTCTTCCTCACTTGCTCCGTAGCGCTCCAAATCCGAGCCGAGTTGAGCCGAGTTGAGTCGAGCTTAGCCGAATAGCCCAGAGACGAAGCGTTGGTCCGAGCCGAGCCGAGTGGGACCGATGCACTGTGCACAGGAACTCTGCGCCTCAGTTTGCAAGCGTGAGAGTTTGGGCGTTTGAGAGACCCTGCCCTAAAGGAATGTAAGTATTTCTGCCAGCTCATGTCGTTATTAAATTTGAGATAGACTGCTTTATGGTTCATGGTGTGATTTACTGTAGTCACGTCCTAGTTCGTGAACTATGGCAACAGATGAGTGGCCTTGTAAGTGGACCTGAGAGTCGGGATACCAGTTGCTATGGAATGGGAGTGGGTATCTCGGACATATTCTGAGTCATGGCCCACCTTGTGCTCAGGCGGCTAGGACTATACAACCCACCGGTGGTCCATAACCCGTTAGAGGAGAGATCCTCACTGGGATTATGTATAAGTAGGGTAGAATCATGCTTCATGAATTTACCGAGCTCAGAACATTTTAAGCATGCCTCGGACCTATGGGAGTAACGGAGTCCCACTCCCATCTGACAGGCGAGGGACCCCTTGAAAACAACTTGGCGAACGAAATGTAATTCGATTGGGAGCAATCGGTATTAATGGATCTTATGGAAGAAAGAAGGTAGAACTGGCTGAGTAAACTAAGAGGATGCATCTAGATGTGCTAGGAGTATGTGATATTTGGGTAAGGGAAGATAACAGAAAGAGATGGGAGATTATAAAGTGCACTTGACGAGTGTTAGGAAGGGAAGGGCAGAGCATGGGGTAGGGCTGTTTATCAGGAATACCATTGCACGCAACACAGTTTCTATTAGGCACGTAACTGAGCGAATGACGTGGGTAGATTTGGCAGCTGGGGGAATTAGGACGAGAATTGTCTCAGTGTATTCACCATGTGAGGGTGCAGATGAGGATGAAGTTGCCAAGTTTTATGAAGCATTGAGTGACATCGTGGTCAGGGTCAACAGCAAAGACGGAATGCTAATGGGCGATTTCAATGCGAGAGTTGGAAATAGAACTGAAGGATACGAAAGGGTGAATGGTAAATTTCGGGAAGATCTGGAAGCTAATGGGAATGGGAAGCATTTGCTGAACTTTTGTGCTAGTATGGGTTTAGCAGTTATGAATACATTCTTCAAGCATAAGGCTATTCACCGCTACACATGGGAGGCTAGGGGTAACAGATCCATAATAGACTATATCTTAACCGACTTCGAATTCAGGAAATCTGTTAGGAATGTACGAGCTTTCCGGGGATTTTTCGATGATACAGACCACTATCTGATCTGTAGTGAACTAAGTATCTCTAGGCCTAGGGTAAAGAAAGTGAAATCTGTCTGCAAACGAATAAGGATAGAAAATCTGCAGGACGAGGAAATTAGACAGAACTACATGGATATGATTAGTGAAAAGTTTCGAACAGTAGACAGAAAGTAGGTTCAGGATATAGAAAGAGAATGGGTGGCATACAGGGATGCTGTAGTAGAAATAGCAAGGGAATGCCTAGGAACAACTGTGTGTAAAGATGGGAAAAGGCGAACATCTGGGTGGAATGACGAAGTGAGAGCAACTTTTAAACGTAAAAAGAAGGCTTATCAGAAATGGCTCCAAACAAGGGAAAGGCAGACATGGATTTGTACATAGATGAAAGAAACAAAGCGAAACAAATAGTTGTTGAATCCAAAATGAAATCATGGGAAGAGTTTGGTAATAACCTGGAAAGGCTTTCTGGACAGTAATAAAGAATCATAGAAAGGGAAGGAAAAAGGAAATGAACAGTGTTTTGAGTAATTCAGATGAACTCATAATAGACCCCAGGGAATCACTACACAGGTGGATGGAATATTTTGAAAATCTTCTCAACATTAAAGGAAATCTTCACGGTGGTATCGCGCACAGCCACGCTCTTGGGGAGGAGGAAAATGATGTTGGTGAAATTACGCTTGAGGAAGTGGAAAGGATGAACTCCAGTGTCATAAAGCAGCAGGAATAGATTAAATTAGACCTGAAATGGTGAAGTATGGTGGGAAAGCAGGGATGAAATAGCTTCATATAGTAGTAATACTACCATGGAGTGTTGGTAAGGTGCCTTCAGATTGGACAAGATTGGACAAAAGGGGTAATTGCACCTACCTATAAGCAAGGGAACAGGAAGGATTGCAACAACTATCGAGTAATCTCATTGATTAGTATACCAGTCAAAGTATTTGCTGGCTTTTTGGATGGGTGGGTGCGATCAGTAGTTGAGAGGAATTTGGATGATAAGCAGAGTGGTTTCAGGCCACAGAGAGGATGTCAGGATCAGATTTTCCGTATGCACCAGGTAATTGAAAAATGCTACGAGAGGAATAGGCAGTTGTGTTTATGTTTCGTAGATCTAGAGAAAGCATATTACAGGGTACCGAGGGAAAAGATGTACGCCTACTGGGGGACTATTAAAGGTAGATTATTAAAATTAATCAAAGGCATTTATGTTGACAATTTGGCTTCAGTTGGCAGTGATGGTAGAATGAGTTCTTGGTTCAGGGTACACACAGGGGTTAGACAAGGCTGTAATCTTCCGTCTTTGCTGTTCGTAGTATACATGGATCATCTGCTGAAAAGTATAAAATGGCAGGGAGGGATTCAGTTATGTGGAAATGTAGTAAGCAGTCTTGCCTAAGCTGACGACTTGGTCTTAATGGCAGATTGTGCCGAAACCCTGCAGTCTAAAATTTGGAACTTGAAAATATGTGCAATGAGTATGGTATGAAAATTAAACTTTCGAAGACTAAATTAATGTCAGTAGGTAAGAAATTCAACAGAATTGAATGTCAGATTGGTGATACAAATCGAGAACAGGTCGATAATTTCAAGTATTTAGGTTGTGTGTTCTCCCAGGATATTAAGATTTTAAGTGAGATTGAATCAAGGTGTGGTAAAGCTAATGCAGTGAGCTCGCAGTTGAGATCAACAGTATTCTCTAAGGAGGAAGTCAGCTTCCAGACGAAACTATCTTTACATTGGTCTGTTTTCAGACCAACTTTGCTTTACGGGAGCTATTGCTGGGTACACCCGGGATAACTTATTCATAAATTAGAAATAACAGACAGGAAAGTAGCGAGAATGATTGCTGGTACAAACATGTGGGAACAATGACAGGATGGTACTGTGAATGAGGAGATAAAGTCTAATTTAGGAATGAACTCGATGGAAGAAGCTGTACGCATAAACCTGCCTTGGTGGTGGGGCCATTTGTTGTGAATGGAGTAGGATAGTTACCTAGGAGAATAATTGACTCTGTTATGGAGGGTAAGAGAAGTAGAGGGAGACCAAGACGACGCTGGTTAGACTCAGTTTCTAACGATTTAAAAATAAGCGGTATAGAACTAAGTGAGGCTTCAACACTAGTTGCAAACAAAGGATTGTGGCGACGTTTAGTAAATTCACAGACGCTTGCAGACTGAACGCTGAAAAGTATAACAGTCTTTAATGATAATGTATGTATGTATGTATGCATTCTGTTTTCCTACTATTTGAATTGTTTGTAGTTCATCGTCACATACCTTTAGAGCGTCTTCTATCCACTGGTGAATTTCGTGGGCTGTTGGTCTCTGTTGCTCCTTGCAGAATACAATTTTCAGTGTGTTTTGCCGTGTACTTTTGGATGCCATTTTGCCTAACTGTACTCGTTCAGTAACTTCGACTTCAAGTAAACACACACTCACATTATCGTCCTCGTCAAGTTAGCAGCGGACCGGCGAGGGAACCTACTCGGCCGGCTGTACAAACAAGACTGTAGAGAATTGAAACCTCTAAAACCGAAGCGATAGAAAATTTGTTTCAAAATGCTATGATATGTATATTTTAGGATACTGCCCATTCAATTTGTGCTGAAAGTCAGTAGTTGGCAAGGCCTGTAGATGGTGCGAGGCGCAGATGTCGCTTGATATGTGCTCAGTCAAGCAGTGGCTACGCTTGCCTCGCTTATCCGTTATGTATAGCAGCAGAAGACAGGTAACAAACGCTACACGCGTGAGTATGCTTTCCCATTTCGGTTAACAACACGGTCACGTGTAAGTACTGTACGATTCTGTCATCGTTTTTTCTGAAACTGCACTCCACGTAGAACAGTCTAAAAGAACTAGATTGGTATCCTTTCACTGCTAACATTGTCCGACTCGTTGGCTGAACTGTTAGCGTACTGGCCTTCGGTTCAGAGGGTCCCGGGTTCGATTCCCGGCCGGGTCGGGGATTTTAACCTTAATTGGTTAATTCCATTGGCAGGGGGCTGGGTTTATGTGTTGTCTTCATCATCATTTCATCCTCATCACGACGCGCAGGTCGCCTACTGGCGTCAAATATAAAGACCTGGAGAGCCGAACACTTCCTGGGATATCCCGGCACTTAAAGCCATACGACATTTCATTTTCACAGCTAGCATTCTCCGCAACTGGCTTGCTATACTACTTAATGGACACATTGTATAGTAGTATCGCACCAATATAATTGAAACTGTGTAAATTCATTTGGCCGGACCTATTGAGTACTACACCCAAAAATATCGGTTGATATCGAATATAAAGTGGAAATAGTTTACGAAAGGTTAGTAATTTTGATGCAAACCGTGGCCAAGGCGCAAATTTAAGCATATTAATGTAGTTTACCCTCCAATGTCTAATATTCATGTTTCATTTATGGTGGTTTAAATTATGGCAACCCTGTATTCTGCACAGATAGGGGCATTCGATTCACGACCGGTAAACAAATCTAGTGCAGCTCAGGTGATATTCAAGCAAGCTTGTCAGTGCGCCTCGCTCCTATGCACTGTGCAATAAAATATCTCGTCATACGCTGGCTATGGCAAATCGCATCTAAATATTCACTTCCATGTAATAGAATATGGGACAAATTGACGTTGCAAAAAATTTTCACGTAAATAAAAGTACCGTATCCAGGTTGGGGAAAAAGTTCCAAGACACCCATTCATTTGCAGATTGACATCGTGCGGACTCAAGACCAGTGTATACTCATACAGTATTTGAACGAGGACACCCTACACGCACGAACTTCGAGACACCACAGGAGTTACAGTAAGTACCGAAAGTGTGCGCAATAAACTACATACTGCATGATCGGGGACTATATTCAAGAAGATCACTCAGGACTTCCCTACTTCGAAGACAATGGGTTGGACTACATCAGATTTGGCACGAGATCAACGATCCAGAAAGTAGTTCACTGATGAAGTGCGAATTGGTTTATACCCTGATGATAACTCCCTGCACATATGGAGAGTAAGAGGGGAACGTTACAACGAATCATTCTCAGTAGAACGTCACCAGCACCTCGGAGGTTCATCTGGGCAGGTATCAATTTCGGCTTCCGTACACCACTAGTTCACATTCAAGGAAGCATGACGGGGGCAGAGTATGAAGACAACATTCTCCGACCCACAGTAATTGGTTCTGCAGTTACTGTAGCAGATGAGTTTACTCTACTGGACGATAGCGTACAGCAGCTGTGATTGTATAAGTAGAGGTACGTGGCATCCGCAGAAGGGATGGCCGGCATCTCTCCCGGAAAATAACTGCATAGAGCATGCAAGGACCTTTCCAAACGGAGCAATTTCCAGCCGCCAACATCCACCGAGATAGGGATTCAAGCCCCAAAAAAGTGCTGCCATCAAATGTGGGCTCATTTGCCTCAATAAATGTTCAGTGATTTGTTACATGTCGCATTCAACTCGGGGTTTGTGGAAGATCAACACGTTATTGACCCATCTGACTGCGTTGAAAACTGTCTTTCATTTGTGTTTTTCTAACTGAGGAGGTTCCTTTATTTTGTTTGTTTTAGTTACAAATTGAGAGTTTTTCGTTTCATACTGGGTCCAAAGTTACCGAAAAGTACACGTTTTCGGTGTATTTACTGTTCTGAGTTTCACATTAAATAATATATCTTTACACCTCAACAAAACAGAATCTGGTATATGCTTAACTATTTTTGTGTGTGTATTTTAACCCCTTATAGGTTTCTGGTATAATTATTTACCATCCCTCTAATTTATGTTTTCTGCTTAAGTGGACAGGTTTCTAAACTGATGGAATAGTTGAGCTAAAATGGCTAACTATGTAGCCGCTGTCACAACACAGACCATCCAGTAATGCGGCAGCTAGATAGTGAAATGTATCCTAGTGGTACAATAATCTGCCACGGTCCATTCCGGACACGCACTTTGTTGAGATAAGTGCATGTGTATAGACTGCAGTGTAATTCTAGCACACAATCGTTGACGATTCCTTGAAATAAGATTAGTATCTGTCTATACGTATCTATTCGTCTACCAAACTGAATATATTGCGTATTATGTCACAGATTTTCACGAAATAACAGTACAAAAATGCTGTCTTAAATAAATATATTTCCCCAACTATTGTTGTTTGTAGTAAGAAAATTTTCAATAATAAGTTATTTTTATTGGTTCATCTAAAGTAGCATTAGAAACAAAGTTGTAATTGCTCATAGGTTCATATTTATTCCTGATTACCAAACGTAATGAAGTTTGTGGTTACGTACCGGTCACCTCAATTCTATTCTATTATATTCTATTCTATTAAAGCTAACGAAAGTTACTAGTACAGTGTATTACTTGTGATGGTTATTTTTACAATGTATTATAATTATTATTATTATTATTATTATTATTATTATTATTATTATTATTATTATTATTATTATTATTATTATTATTATTATTATTATTATCTGGCTCCGCAGTGCAGGGGTAGCGTGTCTGCCTCTTATCCGGGATCGATGCCCGACCAGGTTGGTGATTTTTACCTGGTTCTGAGGTGTGTGCGAGTAGTATAATTGGATGGTTCGGACACCTCCTCCCGCGGGAAATTTGAATTCTGGCGGGAAATTTGAATTTTGGCGCGAGATTTGAATTTGTAAACAAAGCCACGTGCTTTTTGACAGCTGTCATCGACAACAACGCATCGCTAACCTCACTGCTGCCATCTTGACGGGCCTAAACCTCAGTAGTGCCAACTTAACCTAACTAGCGGGAGGTAAACAAAGCCACGTGTTTATTGACAGCCACGTGCTTTCTGACAGCTGTCATCCACAACAACGCATCGCTAACCTCAGTACCGCCATCTTGACGGGCCTAAACCTCAGTAGTACCAACTTAACCTAACTAGTGCGAGGTAAACAAAGCCACGTGTTTTTTGACAGCCACGTGCTTTTTGACAGACAACAACGCATAGCTAACCTCAGTACTGCCATCTTGACGGGCCTAAACCTCAGTAGTACCAACTTAACCTAACTAGCGTGTGGTAAAGAAAGCCACGTGCTTTTTGACAGCCACGTGCTTTTTTGACAGCTGTCATACGCCATCTTTAAACTACAGAGCACTGTGCTGCCCTCTTTATCGTAGTAGATGTAAAATTCGTCACCTGTCATCGGCAGTGCTGCCATCTTGGCGGGCCTAAACCTTAGTGCTACCAACTTAACCTCACTAGCTCGAGATAAACAAATCCACGTGCTTTTCTGACAGCTGTCATCCGCCATCTTTAATCTATAGAGCACAGTGCTGCCCTCTTTAGCTACTTACCTTTGAAATGTGGTGGCGGATAATTTGAAAAATGCTTTTTGACAGCAGCCATCTTGCATCGCAAACCTCAGTGCTGCCTCCTTTAGCTAGATACCTGTGGTGGCAGACAATTCCACGTGACAGCAGCCATCTTTGAGCACAGTGCTGCCCATCTTTGTGGCGGCGGGAAATTCCACGTGCTCTTGTTTGGAAACAAATTCACGTGCTATTTTTTGACAGCTGTCATCCGCCATCTTGCATCACAAACCTCAGTGCTACACTCTTTAGCTAGATACCATTGAAATGTGGTGGCGGCAAATTCTACATGTTCTTGTTTGGAAAAAAACCTACGTGCTTTTCTGACAGCTATCATCCGCCATCTTTAATCCAGAGAGAACCGTGCTGCCCTCTTTAGCTACTTACCTTTGAAATGTGGTGGCAGCAAATTCCACGTCCTCTTGTTTGGAAACAAACCCATGTGCTTTTTTCACAGCTATCATCCGCCATCTTTAATCCAGAGAGAACAGTGCTGCACTCTTTAGTTGAAATGTGGTGGCGGCAAATTCCACGTGCTCTTGTTTGGAAACAAACGTATGCGCTTTTTTGACAGCTATCATCCGCCATCTTTAATCCAGAGAGCACCGTGCTGCCCTCCTTAGCTACTTACCTATGAAATGTGGGGGCGGCAAATTCTACGTGCTCTTGTTTGGAAACAAATTCTACTCGCTCTTCAGCTGTCATCCACCATCTTTAATCCAGAGAGAACAGTGCTGCGCTCTTTAGTTGAAATGTGGTGGCGGCAAATTCCACGTGCTCTTGTTTGGAAACAAACCCATGTGCTTTTCTGACAGCTGTCATCCACCATCCTTAATCCAGAGAGAACAGTGCCGCACTCTTTAGTTGAAATGTGGTGACGGCAAATTCCACGTGCTCTTGTTTGGAAACAAATTCTACTCGCTCTTCAGCTGTCATCCACCATCTTTAATCAAGAGAGCACCGTGCTGCCCTCTTTGTGGTGGCGGATAATTTGAAAAATTCTTTTCGACAAGCAGCCATCTTTAATCCAGAGAGAACAGTGCTGCCCTCTTTAGCTACTTACCTTTGAGGCGGTTAATTTGAAAAATTATTTTCGACAAGCAGCCATCTTTAATCCAGAGAGAACAGTGCTGCCCTCTTTAGCTACTTACCTTTGAGGCGGTTAATTTGAAAAATTCTATTTAACAAGCTGCCATCTTTAATGAAAAGAGCATCGTGGTGCTATCTTGCGAGTAAATTTTACGTCACAGCTGTCATCCACCATCTTGCATTGCTAACCTTAGTGCTGCCCTCTTTAGCTACTTACCTTTGAAAAAAAAATCTATTTGACAAGCTGTCACCCGCCATCTTGCATCGCAAACGTCAGTGCTGCACTCTATGTGGTGGCGGATAATTTGAAAAAATCTTTTTGACAAGCAGCCATCTTTAATCAACAGAGCACCGTGCTGCCATCTTTAGCTACCGCCATCTTACATCGCTTACCTCGCTGCTGCACTCCTTAGTTGAAATGTGGTGGCGGTAAATTCGAACAAGTTTAATCACGCATCGGGAAAGCTAGAGTAAGCACGTGCTGCAGTGATGACGTCATCATGCATGTTTAGACTTGTCCGTTTTCTTAAGAGTAAGTCGGTGTAAGGAATGCAATAAGTATGCATCATAAAAACAAGAGTTTGCATGTGCTGCAGTGATGACGTTATTGTGCATGTTTAAACCCGTTCGTTGACTAAAAGCTTTAGTCTTCGAGAAACAGTGATAGAGAGTGGAGTGCAAATATGACGAAAACATTAATAGTTGATGTGGAAGGCTTTAAAGTAAACGGAAACAAATTTGTGTTTAAAGAGGTGGCTGTGTTAGATTGCAGTGTGTTGTGGGCACCAAAACTTGTTAGTTTAGTATTTAGTCCACCGTTCCGTTACTGTTTGCAAACAGATGAAGATAAAAAGCAGACTCAGTGGATTGAAAACAATTTAGGTTTGAAGTGGGATGAAAAAGGAATACCTTATCGTTTTCTACCTTTAATGATGAATGCACATTTGTCAAGAGCAGATCTTGTTCTTTTAAAGGGTTGTGAAAAGAAAGAATGGTTGCGTGATTTTCTACCATCATCGTGTGAAGTTATTGACATGCATGAATTGGGGTGCCCATCATTTAAAACTCTTCCGAAAGAGCATAGTAGAGAAACAAGTAAACAGTCTTTACAACATATATGCATGCTCTTTGATTGGTTGTGTCGCAGTGCATGCCGGGAAGTGAACAACATATGTAAACTGCAGTGTCGAAATAACCTTAGTGTAAAAGAAACATTTGTAGAGTAAAGACATCATGTCATTTCTAACAGATACTAAGTGTAACGCAGTTGAAAAGGCGATCGTAAAGTTTTATGCATGCAAAAAGAAACTAAACACTTTTACAGAAGAAGAGTTAAATGCATTACCAAAGGCATTTTTGGTTAATGTAGTTGCGAATGCTGTAAAGAAGATTTGGGATAAGGTGCCTCGTGAGTGGACTCAAGATCCTGTTTTGTCAGAGCTTCAAACGTGTAGTTTACATCATGAACACGTGAGTTTAGGTAGAAGACCTTCTGTGAGACAGTGCCGTACATGTCAACTAATTAAACTGTATCACGGACCTAAAACTAACGGGTTGTCTTCGCTTATAAACACTTATCATGGCTGTGGAGAGAGTAAACAAGGAAAAGGTGAAGAAACGTGCTGGGAGAAAGATGAGGAAGCATGTTGGGCGTGGACTCATCAATAGAGTGATTGATCTTCTTTTCTTCGTGCTTCATCACCCCTGCGGCCCTAGAACACGTTCGCCTGACACGTAGTTACATGCTGCCTGCATAGAGTACGTCGTGTAGCTGTTAAAATCTGCTTCGTAAAGTTATGCTGTGTGTGTATGTGTTATTACCTAGTGCTTTAGCTGCTCAGAAGAATATAGCAGCACTTGTCGTTGTTGGTGTAATAAAACGAAAACTGAGTGTCAAAGACCGTAAAATAAACAAAGGATAAAAATGTATATATATATTCTAAAATAAATATGAATTGTCAAAACATATTACAGGTGTAGTTTAATCCTATAGCATGTCCTAGTGACTTAGAAGAAAGGAAACGTAGAGGATTAAAAGAAAAAACACATAAGATTTAAAGTACATCCTCTTTATTAATCCATGAATTAAAGCTGTTATTAAAACCAAGCCATTTAACATACAGTTTATTGCCACGACGTCGAATAACACGTTCAACTAAATAGTGATCAGGATATTTTGTATTCTGCAGTACTTCGATGTAGAATCCTCCTTCAATAGGCTGTCCTCTGAGATCGCGAAGTAAATACGTAACTGGATTAGTAAGCTTAACACTTCTGATTTGAAAAATTTCAGTGCTCCAGTTAGGTGTGTATCCTTTTGCAAAGATAGACTTGTGTTTGCTGATGCGAACAAAATCACCTTCTTCAAAGCGATGGCGACGTGGATCAGCTGTTTTAATTACAAGATGAATAGCATTTATACGAGGTGTATTCTTTGTAACAAGACGTGGCTTTGTTCCGATAGTGCGATGAGGTGTATCGTTGTAGGTAGATAAAAGTCTAGGTAGCAGATCACTCCAACGATATGAACCTTGCGCTGTAAATTCTCGCCACATCATTGTTTTGAGTGTACGATTAAAGCGTTCTACAACACTTGCCTTGAGATTGCTGAACGTAGAGTAGTGTTGAATGCCAAGTAACTTGAGGTAAGAAGAAAAATCCTTGTTGTAAAATTCTTTACCTTGATCAGTTTGAAGAAGCCTTGGGCAGCGTTTCGATTCTTCAACAATATGTTTAAATGCTTCTTTAACTTGAGCTGCTGTTTTAGAACGCACGGGTTGTGCAAAAGCAAACTTCGAGTACACATCGATAACAGTAAGTAGATACTTATACCCCTTATTACTAGAGGCATATGGAATCATTTCTACTAAGTCTGCTTGCCAGAGATCATCTTTTCCTCGTGTAATAACGCTTCTGCGACAGTAGGTGCGACGTGCTGGTTTATGTAACTCATGTGCGATGTTTACCTTTACAGGTGAGATCTTCTCTTGACGAGCCATTACAAAATAATACCGGCATAACGTAGTTCTCTTTCTATTTCTAGAATTTCTGATCCGTGACCAGTGTGACCAGCCTCTTGCGATGCTCTTAAAAGTTGTAATCGTTCAACGAGTAAGTTTGGGTCATTCCAGTATCTTACATCCACATACGGCAACAAAAGCTTGTAGATAACATCAAGACTACGTGCAGTCGGAAACAGCTTAGAAATAAACTCACGATACTTGTAAATCTTATTCGCATTTACAGCTTCTGTTCTCTTGTAATTACGTCGTGTTGCATCAGTAGCAAAAAGTATTGCTTTATATTTTTTAAGATCATCTTGTAAAATTATATCCTTGTCAGGTATTCGTGAGAAAAGAAGTTCTAAGAGTCCTTTCGTAGGTTTATAGGTAACACCTTTTACAATCCGGAAACAGTCATCTTCGTAGCGAATACCGTAGGTAGTGTCAGTTTGTCCTGTAAAAAGTTTTTCTATATAAGGTGCAAAGAGAGATCCATAGGTATCTTGAATAAAAGTTCTAAACTGATTGCGGTACTCTGGTGTAATCATAACCTCAGACAAAGATGGTAGATTTTGCGTCGATGTAGTAGGTGTTTCAGCAATAACATCTGTAGTTAAAAACTCAACACGCTTAGATGGTGATGTACCATTAAGTTCTTCTTCTTCTTCTTCCTTATCTTCCTCTTCTTGATCTACATCCTGCTTCTTCTCTTCCTTATCTTGTTTATGCTTTTCTTCTTCATGCTTCTCTTTATGATATGATGTTTGCATAGAAGCAAAACTCGAAGTAGACTGCGGTAATGAAGTAGAATTAAAAATTTCTTTGAGTGGTGTACTTAGTTGTGTTTTTAAAAATAAATCCGTGTCTGCTTGAATACGTTTAAGCTCCTTAAATTTCCGTCGAATATTGTTTCGAGCTTGGATGATATGTTTTGTGATCTCCTTGCTAGATGTTAACATGATGATGGTTTTTAATCAAGTAGTTACTGTAATTCTGTGTTAATGCATATATAATGATCGAAACCCATGCGATATCGTCCATGCTGTACATCACTTTCTTTATCAATAACTAAAAAGCTGTAACGGTGTAATGACCAACATTTAGCACGCATACGTTTAAAGTCATCGAATGTCATATCAGTGTTAACATGATCGTTATACACATGTCGCATGTTGCGCTCATCTTGCCGAAAAAGCACAATAACATTTGCGTTGTCGCGTATCAACTGCTTAGGCACACGAGAATAGGTTTGGCACAAATAGATGCAATCAACATATTTATGCCGACCCATACTAAAGAATGCACGAATAACGTTTTGCTGTTCTGTTGCGACATCATCAAAGATCATAAGAGAATTAGGAAGCACATCGTCTGGTGATGGTACTTGCTCATGCGATTTAAATTTAAAATATCTTATTCCATCTTTAACTAGATCGTGCATTACAGTTTGTAGAATAGTATATAGCGGCTGATAGAGTGACTTTGCGAAAACGTAAATATTCTCGAAGCGTACATCATTTACAGATGTGATAAGTGTGAGTAAAAGATTTGTTTTACCGCATCTCGACGGACCTGATATAATACATCGAACAGTAAAAGGAAACAACGTTCCATGACGTTTTCCTGTAGTTGTACTAGAACTAGGTAAGAGATGTGGTACAATGTCGGTAACAGGTAGCGTGTCTTGCTGCTTTATAATCTTCATGATAACTGAATCATAAAGTACGTAATAGTAATATATATATTAAACGAAACAAGAGGCAACGGTTAGTTTATGATTTGCTCTTGACTAGTAAAGTCGTGTCCAGCATGGTGAAACAACGATATCCAAACGACATGAAGAAGAAGAAGAAAGTAAAAACTGTTGGATGGAAAGATGTTATAAAGGCTGCGCAAAGAGCTATTCGAGGGGAATACAATCCTCGTGTAGCTATTACTAAGGCGTTACGCGCAGCAAGAGCGAGAATTTCTCCAAAGTGCAGAGCAATATTTAGTAAACGTGCACGAATTATTCCTGTACCAAAACGAGGAGGATTTCTTCCTGCGCTGTTTGCTGGCTTAGCAGCTTTATGGTCATTGCTAGGTGGTGCTAGTGCTGTAGCGAGAACTGTCAAAGCTGTAGAAGAAGCGAAACAACAGTTGAAAGAGAGTGAACGTCATAACAAGACGATGGAGGCAATTGCGTTACGAGGCAAAGGTGTGAACATGAAGCTAGCGCCATACAAGAAAGGGCTTGGTATCTACATTTCTCCAAAAAACGTCTACTGAATGCACTGCCATATCGAGCTCTAACGCATGATGAAGTTTTTACGTTTGCTAAACAACTAGGAATTCATTATTTTCGAGGAGAGTATATGCGCGATCAACTACCAGTGCAACCACGTGAACGTGAAAGTGCCGTAATTAACTTGGACGACAGTCGTGGACCTGGAACTCATTACGTTGCTTATGTAAAACGTAAATCTAAAGTATGGTATTTTGATAGCTATGGAGATTTACCTCCTCCTTTTGAGCTCATACGTTATTTCGGAAGCAGTGCAGACATTGTTTACAATAAAAACCGTGTGCAAAACTTTAATACACGCATGTGCGGACGATTATGTCTTATGTTCTTATATCAGACCCAGACAGTAGAGAAAGTGCATTAGTGTCTACGTGATGACGAACAGTGAAAGAACGTTTTCTGTACGTGGAGAAGGACCTAAAACAACCGTCTATTTTAATCCACCAATCGAACTTGGTTATCAGCCGCATAGTCTTGGACTAGTATCGTTTGAAAGCTACAATAAAATCTATAATGTGCGTGATGGTTTAAACAAGTTCTATTACGATGAGTATGTGCTAACACTACCCTCACGTAGTTATATAGTAGACGATATTCACGACTATATTGAAAGTACGTTAATTGATCAGTTTGGGGAAGATAGTTTTAGTAATCATAATTACAAGTTCTCAATCACTATAAGCAACATTACACATAAAGGTGTTATTGAATCATCATTTAAGATTGACTTCAAATCACAACCTGATTCGATTGGACCACTGCTTGGATTTTCATCGAGGGAGCTCCTACCGAACGTACGTTACGAGTCTGATCAGCCTATAAAACTCTTCGATGATTATAATGTGAACATTACTTGTAATATTATTACAGACTTGAATAGTAATCTACAACCTTCGCACGTCCTGCACGACTTTATTGTTACAGAGGAACGTGGATATACTATGTGTGAGAAACCAGCAGTAGTTCTTTATCATCCTGTGTCTGTAAAACACATTAGCAATATTACTCTTAGACTTGTAAATAAACATAATCAGCTTATTCATTTAGATCAGCACGCGTACGTAGCTTACAAACTACATCTTAAACCAGTATGAAAACCATCTATAAAACACGGTGTACATTCCGAAGACATATTACATGTGTGCAGAGACCCATCGAGTTAACAGATACCCATAAGTAGATACTCCAAGATTTACGATATACACTACTACAACAGAATGGAAGAAATGCTAGACATTACGAATACAGTAGAAAGTCGTGAAGGTGTAGTACGAAGTGAGCTTCATTCCTATCAACCATTTACGTTTGGATTAAATAACAATGATGAAATTCATTTTATTATTAATCAGCAAGATGTTTACACCTTACCACATGAAAGCTACCTCTATATTGAAGGACGACTAGAAAAGTCTGATGGAAGTGGACCAAGCACTTCACAACTAAACAACCATGCTCTAGCTTTTCTCTTTTCTGAAGCGCGATATGAAGTAAATAATGTTGAAATAGATCGAACGAAGAATGTTGGTATTACAAGTGCAATGAAACTCTACCCTTCTTTCTGTGATGAAGAAAGTAATCTTTTGCGGATGGCTGGATGGTGTCCAAAAGCTACTAACAACTGGATGATTAATGAGGATGGTACTTTTACGGGTATGATATCACTGAAACATATTTTTGGATTCGCAGAAGACTTTACACGTATTGTAATCAACGCAAAACAAGAGCTTATTCTAATCCGTGATCGAAGTGATTACAATTTTCTTAAAGCAGTAGAAACACCTGTAGAATCGAAAATAACACTGCATCGTATACTGTGGCGGATTCCACATGTAACCTTATCTGATCGTGAAAAACTTCGATTGCTCAAGATTGTAGAAAATGATACACCATTACCTATACGTTTTAGAAGTTGGGAGCTGCATAAATATCCTGTGTTACCACCTAAAAACAAGCATAGCTGGGCTGTTAAAACATCACGTTTTACTGAGAAGCCCTTGTACATTATTTTTGGATTTCAAACTAATCGTAAATTCAATCACGAAAAAGATAGCTCACTGTTTGATCACTGCAAATTAAGACACGTTAGACTATATCTCAACGGAATTACGTATCCCTACGAAAACATCGACATTAACTTTGAGAAAAATAAGTTTGGGATGCTCTATCACATGTTTTGTAAATTTCAATCATCGTATTATCAGAAAGAAGATCGTCCGCTATTTACACCTCAAGAATTTAAAAATAAAGCACCGATTGTAGTTATAGACTGCTCTTATCGTGAAGAATCTATAAAAGAATCTCCAGTTGATATTCGTTTAGAATTTGAAACACCTGAAAACATTCCTGCTAACACAGCAGCCTATTGTCTTATTATTCATATGAGTGATGTTACTTACCATCCGCTAACGAATATTGTTACGAGACTATAAATAAGAATAGATCTTTATCATTTTCATTAGTGTGTGCTTCGACATCGTACGCTATGGAACAAAACTGTAAATGTGCATGCTGTTTGCATGCTCATACGCAACATCTTATTTATCTTTCACGAGTGAGTGAAGCTATTAAGATGTTCTATAAACGTAGATCGTCGATGCCGAAACATCTTATTCAATACTTACCACCAGGATTTTTATATACGTACGCTGCCTCTTACGTACATAATTTTGGGACATCCTTGATCTACACAGTAAGATGTCGATCGAAGTAGCTTTATGCAGAACTTGTGAACGACATTACAAGCATCGAGGAGAAAATGGTGATGATGATTGGGATGGACCAAATCCGAGGATTGAACACTGTACACAGTGTATGAATGAACTTTCTCTAGTACCTCATGATGATGATGATGATTCCGAAAAGGAATAACAGCAAGGTAAGAAGTATATGATCTTCTCTGTAAAGCATAACATACTTAGTATAATATATTTCTAAATGCTTTGTTTAATTTGAATGTTGCAGGAGGCATTTCAGAAGCATACGTTGTTAAGAAGCACACCAACCTTGTCAGCAGCAAAAACGAACACTGTTGTAGTACATTTGTAAATAAATATTTGATCGCATTCAAAAAATGTTGTACTTATTGCATTGCTTTACACCGACTTACTCTTAAGAAAAACGATCAGGTCTAAACATGCACAATGACGTCATCACAACAGCACGTGCTTACTCTTGCTTCCCCGATGCATGTTTAAACTTGTTCGAATTTACCGCTACCACATTCCTTTACACCGACTTACTCTTAAGAAAACGGACAAGTCTAAACATGCATGATGACGTCATCACTGCAGCACGTGCTTACTCTAGCTTTCCCGATGCGTGATTAAACTTGTTCGAATTTACCGCCACCACATTTCAACTAAAGAGTGCAGCAGCGAGGTAAGCGATGTAAGATGGCGGTAGCTAAAGATGGCAGCACGGTGCTCTGTTGATTAAAGATGGCTGCTTGTCAAAAAGATTTTTTCAAATTATCCGCCACCACATAGAGTGCAGCACTGACGTTTGCGATGCAAGATGGCGGGTGACAGCTTGTCAAATAGATTTTTTTTTCAAAGGTAAGTAGCTAAAGAGGGCAGCACTAAGGTTAGCAATGCAAGATGGTGGATGACAGCTGTGACGTAAAATTTACTCGCAAGATAGCACCACGATGCTCTTTTCATTAAAGATGGCAGCTTGTTAAATAGAATTTTTCAAATTAACCGCCTCAAAGGTAAGTAGCTAAAGAGGGCAGCACTGTTCTCTCTGGATTAAAGATGGCTGCTTGTCGAAAATAATTTTTCAAATTAACCGCCTCAAAGGTAAGTAGCTAAAGAGGGCAGCACTGTTCTCTCTGGATTAAAGATGGCTGCTTGTCGAAAAGAATTTTTCAAATTATCCGCCACCACAAAGAGGGCAGCACGGTGCTCTCTTGATTAAAGATGGTGAATGACAGCTGAAGAGCGAGTAGAATTTGTTTCCAAACAAGAGCACGTGGAATTTGCCGTCACCACATTTCAACTAAAGAGTGCGGCACTGTTCTCTCTGGATTAAGGATGGTGGATGACAGCTGTCAGAAAAGCACATGGGTTTGTTTCCAAACAAGAGCACGTGGAATTTGCCGCCACCACATTTCAACTAAAGAGTGCAGCACTGTTCTCTCTGGATTAAAGATGGTGGATGACAGCTGAAGAGCGAGTAGAATTTGTTTCCAAACAAGAGCACGTAGAATTTGCCGCCCCCACATTTCATAGGTAAGTAGCTAAGGAGGGCAGCACGGTGCTCTCTGGATTAAAGATGGCGGATGATAGCTGTCAAAAAAGCGCATACGTTTGTTTCCAAACAAGAGCACGTGGAATTTGCCACCACCACATTTCAACTAAAGAGTGCAGCACTGTTCTCTCTTGATTAAAGATGGCGGATGATAGCTGTCAAAAAAGCACATGGGTTTGTTTCCAAAGAAGAGGACGTGGAATTTGCCGCCACCACATTTCAAAGGTAAGTAGCTAAAGAGGGCAGCACGGTTCTCTCTGGATTAAAGATGGCGGATGATAGCTGTTAGAAAAGCACATAGGTTCGTTTCCAAACAAGAGCACGTGGAATTTGCCGCCACCACATTTCAACTAAAGAGTGCAGCACTGTTCTCTCTGGATTAAAGATGGCGGATGATAGCTGTCAAAAAAGCACATGGGTTTGTTTCCAAACAAGAGGACGTGGAATTTGCCGCCACCACATTTCAAAGGTAAGTAGCTAAAGAGGGCAGCACGGTTCTCTCTGGATTAAAGATGGCGGATGATAGCTGTCAGAAAAGCACGTAGGTTTGTTTCCAAACAAGAACATGTAGAATTTGCCGCCACCACATTTCAAAGGTATCTAGCTAAAGAGTGTAGCACTGAGGTTTGTGAGCAAGATGGCGGATGACAGCTGTCAGAAAATAGCACGTGAATTTGTTTCCAAACAAGAGCACGTGGAATTTCCCGCCGCCACAAAGATGGGCAGCACTGTGCTCAAAGATGGCTGCTGTCACGTGGAATTGTCTGCCACCACAGGTATCTAGCTAAAGAGGGCAGCACTGAGGTTTGCGATGCAAGATGGCTGCTGTCAAAAAGCATTTTTCAAATTATCCTCCACCACATTTCAAAGGTAAGTAGCTAAAGGGGGCAGCACTGTGCTCTATAGATTAAAGATGGCGGATGACAGCTGTCAGAAAAGCACGTGGATTTGTTTATCTCGAGCTAGTGAGGTTAAATTGGTAGCACTAAGGTTTAGGCCCGCCAAGATGGCAGCACTGCCGATGACAGGTGACGAATTTTACATCTACTACGATAAAGAGGGCAGCACAGTGCTCTGTAGTTTAAAGATGGCGGATGACAGCTGTCAAAAAGCACGTGGCTTTCTTTACCACACGCTAGTTAGGTTAAGTTGGTACTACTGAGGTTTAGGCCCGTCAAGATGGCAGTACTGAGGTTAGCGATGCGTTGTTGTCTGTCAAAAAGCACGTGGCTGTCAAAAAACACGTGGCTTTGTTTACCTCGCACTAGTTAGGTTAAGTTGGTACTACTGAGGTTTAGGCCCGTCAAGATGGCGGTACTAAGGTTAGCGATGCGTTGTTGTCGATGACAGCTGTCAAAAAGCACTTGGCTGTCAAAAAACACGTGGCTTTTTTTACCTCGCGCTAGTTAGGTTAAGTTGACACTACTGAGGTTTAGGCCCGTCAAGATGGCAGCAGTGAGGTTAGCGATGCGTTGTTGTCGATGACAGCTGTCAAAAAGCACGTGGCTTTGTTTACAAATTCAAATCTTGCGCCAAAATTCAAATTTCCCGCCAAAAATTCAAATTTCCCGCCAGAATTCAAATTTCCCGCGGGAGGAGGCGCCCGAACCATCCAATTATACTACTTGTGGGTTCGCTTCAGACCGAAGTAACGGCTTAATGACTGTCACAAGCATCCAAGAGCACCCATCTACTTCGTCGTGGGGATGTAAAAGATCCCACCTTACACTGGAAAAGGAAGGAAATGGAACAACACAAGACCCTCGCTCACTGTAGGAAATGTTATCAGGCTCTCTGATGTTGGTAATCACTTATCATATACGAGAAGTTGCAACATATACCATATGTGCCTTCTGTAGCACCGAACAAAATCAAGAACACAGTAATATTATTACTTACAAAACCTGTAGGGCCAAATGTTGCCCTGTGTAAAAGATGTCTGAGGTCTCTTCACCAAAATTACTGCAGAGTGGCGTGCGGTGGATTTGAAAAGTGGGCATGCTGTCCAAAAGAGGACGTACTAATTGCCGGAGGTAGGAAGAACAATTTAACGTACATCAATGTATAAAGCAATGCAACCAAGCTGTAACCATATACCAGGTGTAATCTCGTGAAAATGAATTACTTCTAACCAGAGCGTACGGTATCATGTCAAATCCTCGGCTTTTCAGGAAACACATAATAACTAGTAGATTTAAACTAGTAGATCTGTAGATTTAAAAATCGATGTAATTTTTAAAGCTTATTGATATGTATAGAAATAGTTAATTTATTCCCAATGACAGTGCATAATCCGCAAAAAGCAAAGACGAGCGTGTCATTATTGCGGTTCTTGTCTGAAAATTGTTACTTTATTCAGTTTCCTGCATCAAAGTGCTTAGATTAGTATAAATCACGTCTATTTCATGAATCACCCGTCACTATTCTGTTAAAAATCTCCTTGATCTCTTATGTATGTATCAGAAAACTCTCTGTCCTGTTACACTTTTCACCCTTCAGCCTAGTAGCCGACTTGAAATACTTCTGACACTGATGCAACAGCATCATGCGTATTACATTGTACACATAGACCTATCTCAAAATTGACAGTAAGTTATTTGCTACGTTTTTGTTAGAAGTTATTCTTATGTTCACTCTTCTCCACTACTAACAAAACTATGCATTAAGTCCCTCCACAAGATTGTTTTTTCTTTGAGTCTACTTGAACGTGAAATCTAGTAGCCTCTCTTGTTTTGTGAATGTTTTGATGACATTATCACAAAATGTATCTGTGTTTTTCAGTTGGTGCAGAACTTCCTTTTATGTGGACAGAACTGCCAAGCCTGAAAGTCGCTCTTGATTCTACGTTGACCAATGATAAGTCTTAATCCTTCTGGGAACTGAAAACGATCTTTCAACTGAAGCTGTTGTGCATGTAACAGTTGCTATAAATTCACCCAATTTGTATACTTCAGGCAGGGCTGTATCTAATTGTTTTTCAGGAAACACACTAACTGATGATGGTGTAGACCACAAAATTCGTCAAACGAATACAGCACCGTAAGTTCATTATTCAATCGGATCAAATCAAACAAGTCTTTGGTGGACAGTTTAAGATTTTCGAAAGCAGAATGATGAAAAGTAGCTTTGTACGTTTCATCCTTCAGAGGATCCAACAAGGATGTAAACTGTAATTGGTTTAATGACCCAAATAGTTCGTCTGATTGTACAATATTGTCAAAAGGAGAGTGGTAAAAGCATTTCCTTGAAATTATCGGGACTTCTTCCCGGCATTGTCGTTTAGTTGGTGGAGTCTTCGATTCCATGATAGACCAGAGTCTCGGCTCAAGTTGAGTCACTGTTATTCCTGAGGTTTATTATCTCTCTTTTGATTTCCTGAACTTTCTGGCAGCAATATACGACGTCTAAATGCTTGAACTGAATGACATTGGAAAGGATAACATTGAAGGTAAAAAGTTGCTAAAAATCGGTAACAAAAAAGGAAGTTCCAATGCTAGTTAGAAATTTCATAAAACTTTGTGCCGCTACTACTGTTTCACTGTCCCGGTTTGCGCTTTTAACTAAAACACTCCGTAATAATTCAAGGAATGGAGTGAGTAGTATAATACAAGGATTCGGGCGCCACCACCTCCTCCGGGCTCCCAGGGGTCCCTCCACCACCTGCGGGAAATTTGAGTTGTGGCGGGAAATTTGAATTTTGGGGGAAATTTGAATTTTGGCGCGAGATTTGAATTTGTAAACAAAGCCACGTGCTTTTTGACAGCTGTCATCGACAACAACGCATCGCTAACCTCACTGCTGCCATCTTGACGGGCCTAAACCTCAGTAGTGCCAACTTAACCTAACTAGCGCGAGGTAAACAAAGCCAAGTTTTTTTTGACAGCCACGTGCTTTTTGACAGACAACAACGCATCGCTAACCAGCTGTCATCCGCCATCTTTAAACTACAGAGCACCGTGCTGCCCTCTTTATCGCAGTAGCTACAAATTCGTCACCTGTCATCGGCAGTGCTGCCATCTTGATGGGCCTAAACCTCAGTGCTACCAACTTAACCTCACTAGCGCGAGATAAACAAATCCACGTGCTTTTTGACAGCTGTCATCCGCCATCTTTAATCCATAGAGCACAGTGCTGCCCTCTTTAGCTACTTACCTTTGAAATGTGGTACGTCACAGCTGTCATCCGCCATCTTGTATCGCAAACCTCAGTGCTGCATTCTTTAGCTAGATACCTTTGAAATGTAGTGGCGGCAATTTCCACGTGCTCTTGTTTGGAAACAAAGCCACGTGCTTTTTTGACAGCTGTCATCCGCCATCTTTAATCCAGAGAGCACCGTGCTGCCCTCTTTAGCTACTTACCTCTGAAATGTGGTACGTCACAGCTGTCATCCGCCATCTTGCATCGCAAACCTCAGTGCTGCACTCTTTAGCTTGATACCTTTGAAATGTAGTGGCGGCAATTTGAAAAATTCTTTATGCTCTTGTTTGGAAACAAACCTATGCGCTTTTGTGACAGCTATCATCAGCCATCTTTAATTCAGAGAGCACCGTGCTGCCCTCTTTAGCTAGTTACCTTTGAAATGTGGGGGTGGTAAATTCTACACGCTCTTGTTTGGAAACAAACCCATGTGCTTTTCTGACAGCTGTCAACCGCCATCTTTAATCCAGAGAGCACCGTGCTGCCCTCTTTGTGCCGGTGGCAAATTCCACGTGCCTTACACACTCACGTGCTTTTTAAAAGCTGTCATCCGCCATCTTGCATCACAAACCTCAGTGCTGTACACTTTAGCTAGATACCTTTGAAATGTGGTGGCGGTAAATTCCACGTGCTCTTGTTTGGAAACAAAGCCACGTGCTTTTTTGACAGCTGTCATCCGCCATCTTTAATCAATAGAGCACTGTGCTGCTATCATGCGGGTAATTTCGTCAGCTGTTATCCGCCATCTTTTAATCAATAGAGCACCGTGCTGCTCTCTGTAGTAGCGGGCAATTTGAAAAGCTCTGTTAGCTGTCATCCGCCATCTTTAATCAAGAGAGCACCGTGCTGCCAACTTTAGCTAGATACCTTTGAAATGTGGTGGCGGCAAATTGAAAAATTCCACGTGCTCTTGTTTAGTAAACAAACTCACGCGCTTTTCGTCAGCTGTCATCCGCCATCTTACATCGCAAACCTCAGTGCTACACTCTTTAGTTGAAAAATGGTGGCGGATAATTTAAAAAGAAAAATTCTACAGCAGCCATCTCTCGACGCTAATTGCACAAGATGGTGGATATACATGACTCCTTAAAGTTGCTTATGCAAGATGATCGCTATACATAGGTTCTTATGAGTCTCCCTTGGGATGCTTGCGCAAGATGGCGGTTATACAAGGCTCCTTATGAGACACCCTAGGGATGCTTGCGCAAGATGGTGGTTGCTCTTATGAGGCGGCTTAAGGATCCTTGCACAAGATGGCTAGAGACGTCCCCTAAGGATGCTTGCGCAAGATGGCAGACGCAAGATGGCTGCTATACATAGCTCCTTATGAGACAGCCTAGGGGGTGCTCGCACAAGATGGCTGCTACTCTTATGAAGAAAGGTAGATTAGAGGCTACTGCGCAAGATAACTGTTGCTGTTATGCATGCGGTGGAGAGCAAATTGAAATTCTATGTGCTTAATCAACAGAGCACCCTGCTGCCCTCTTTAGCTGAAATGTGGTGGTGGATAATTTGAAAAATTATTTTGACATGTGTCATCTTTAAACAATGACGACTATACATAGGCTGTTAAGACCTAATCATTCTCCTCCTCCTCCTTCTCTACCTCCTCCTCCTCCTCCGCCTCTTATGTCAAGGCATAGCTTTATATCGAACAAGTTTAAACCTGCATCGCGAAGGCAAGCGTGTGCAGCGATAACATTATTGTACATGTTTAGACTTGCGAAACATAAGAAGAGTAGAATCAAACGCTGTACTCGATACAACATGTGATCAGAACACTGATTGATGTGTTCAGAACACAAAATAAGTGATCAAGACTAGAATCGAACACTGTACTCGATGTCGTTAACTTCAACATGTGATTAAAACATTGGTTGGTGTGTTCAGAACACTACATAAGTAGAATCGAACGCTGTACTTAATACAACATGTTAGGGGGTACCTTTGTTCTAAGAAGATCAGATTGAAACATAACAAGACTAGAATTGAACACTGCACTCGATGTCGTTAACCTTAACATGTGATCAGAACATTGATTGATGTGTTCAGATCACTAAACAAGTAGAACCGAACACTGTACTCGATACAACATGTTAGGGGATACCTTTGTTCTAAGAAAATTAGATTGAAACATAACAAGACTAGAATCGACCACTGCACTCGATGTCGTTAACCTTAACATGTGATCAGAACATTGATTGATGTGTTCAGATCACTAAACAAGTAGAACCGAACACTGTACAACATGTCAGGGGATACCTTTGTTCTAAGAAAATTAGATTGAAACATAACAAGACTAGAACCGAACATTGTACAACGTGTTAGGGGATACCTTTGTTCTAAGAAAATTAGATTGAAACATAACAAGACTAGAATCGAACACTGCACTCGATGTCGTTAACCTTAACATGTGATCAGAACATTGATTGATGTGTTCAGATCACTAAACAAGTAGAACCGAACACTGAACTCGATACAACATGTCAGGGGTTACCTTTGTTCTAAGAAAATTAGATTGAAACATAACAAGACTAGAATCGAACACTGTACAACATGTTAGGGGATACCTTTGTTCTGAGAACATTAGATTGAAACATAGGAAGACTAGAATCGAACACTGTACTCGATACAGCATGTGATTAGAACATTGTTTGATGTGTTCAGAGCAAAAGTACAACTTCAATGATTTACCTAGTGTAAAAATCAAAACACACACTGTGCACATATCGCATAGCTATCTCGCCTATCACTTGCCTAGTACGAAAATCAAAAACACACTGTGCACATATCGCATAGCTAACTCGGCAACACTTCAAATGATTTGCTTAGTGCGAAAATAAAAAATCTATACCGCGTAGCTAACTCGTTCACCGCACTGCTAAGACGCTTAGTAATTGCAAATACACTGATATATGTCATGCGAAAATCAAGAAAGCACACTGCGTAGCCAACTCGCTCGGTCACTCGCTTAGTAATTGCAACACGACTAGAACACTGATACACGTTACTCTTTTTTTTCTCGAAACACACACACGGATAAGAATGTTGTGAGATACTACATACTTACATGTTTTTTAAAAAAATAGGGGGGATGAAAGATCATAAATTATATGTACACATGTTGTCTCCTCCAAGTTGTAAGACGAAATAGACGCAGTACTGCGAGTTTCCGCTATAGCTGGCGAACGGAAGTAGCATGATATCTCAGCAAAAAAAAAAATAATAATAATACGCGTGAGCTTGCATACACGCAAGTCAGACACAATGATGGATACCGCGATTCAAATCCTGGCAACTTATGCCGTCAAGAAGGGCATCCGGCTAGATCATGTAATCACACGTTATGACGATTGCGCAGGTCCCTCGCCTAGCATTTGCTATTTTTGACGGCTTCCGACAATAGGAGTTCGAACCCGCTATCACCCGAAGTAGCGAGAATGATTGCGGGTACAAGAGTCTTGAGGGTGATTCATCTGTCGGATGGAGGTGATAAGCCTTGTGCAGGCTTCTTCGGTAGGAGTAGGCTATGTGCCGGTACCGGGACATCTAGTTATAAAACCCGCTGCAACTGATTTGTCGCGTATACTGCGATTTAAAATCCTAGTCCTTTAACGTCAGGAAGGGTAACCGGTCGTAAAACTATGGGGTATGATCTAAGAGGCGGGGTGTGCAAAAAGCCAGCATTAGGTAAGGGCTGTTGATGGGGGCGTTAAACCTTGCGCAGACTCCTTCGAAAAATGATTGTTAGTATAAGATGTTGATGGTGATTCATCTGTCGGATGGAGGCGTTAAGCCTTGTGCAGGCTTCTTCGGTAGGAGTGGGCTATGTGCCGGCGTCGGGTTTTACCCTCTCCCTACTGTAGTATATTACATTCTTAGGCAGTTTCGAGGGTGTGCAAAAAGCGTTGACATCAGTGAAAGGAATGAACCTTTCGTGAACTTTACCAATTTCAGAATCAACGTATCTCACAGTGGTTGATGGCTGAGACAAATTCATAACGTCTGAAGTCTCGTCATGAAGAAGGGGAACAAAAATAGCGTTTTTCATTTCTGATTTCACTGTTTTCAAAGCTATATCACTGACAGCCCTTATTATGTCATTTTGTATCCTGTTTGAAGTTCCGTGAAGCACGGTCGATGTTCATAGGTGTGTACTTAACGTCGCGTTGTAAGTGGCGAGTAAGTACAATGCACCCAAAAATAAGCACGCCTGTTCAAAGAATCTTCACACTTCGAATGTCCTTGCAATCGTAATTCGTGAGTAGCTAAAAATCACACATCAATCAATCGCTTTAGCACTTCTCTTTTTTTCCGAACGGTCCCATTATATTGTACAGTGCTTGCATGCAATTTAGCAACAAGCTGAATATCAATTCTAGGTTTTCCAAACGTTCTCAGCTGTAACAGTGCATAAATTTCTGTGGTTTGGTTCTAAAAGGGCCAATGTCAAAAAACCTGTTTTTAAGCTGTGAATATTTGAAGTTTTGCTTATAGTTTTCCTATTATTTGTTTCAACAACTAACTTTAAATAACTTTATACTTTATTTGTGGAAGTCACCTTATTAAACGCTAACTTTTTCTATCGTATTCTTTAAAAATTGCCAGGTCTCTAATCTTTATTGGTAATCTAACATTATTGGCAAGGGCTTATTTAATTAAACGTTAACTGTTCATTTAGAACGTAACAGAGACATTGGCCCTTTTAACATGTTGCAAGCCAGGATAAAACGCGTTTGTATCAATTACTATCTCAATTTCGATAAAAAATGACATTGGCCCTTTTAGAACCAAGCCACAGATTTGTGACTGCGATTTCTCATATGTTTGAATGACGTTGTGCAAGTTACTCAGATTATCATAACCATTGTCGGACCAAACAGTTCGGTCTCTTGCAAGAAGTAAACATGGCCAGCAAAACATTTGATTAAATGTTGAACTTCCAGCAATACATTCTCTTTTACTGTACTGTGAAGTTTGGAAATAGCGAATGTAGTCTTGATTTTTGTTTCTATGCGTCCCAGTAAGGTAGAGCATATCTGGAGAAGGTTTACCAGACTGAACAATTTCTAGTTCCTCACATACTGCAAGGTCCTAAAACTCAAATTGAGTCAGCCATCACAAATATTACGATAGTTGAAACTAAGAAGAAATTATATTTCACTAAATACTTCTACATAAATACATAATTACATATTCACGACACAGGCCAATTATAAGCACTGTCCACGATGCATGTTATTATTACAAAAATCATTAGAACGTACGCTCCTACAAGCACGCCACATGGTCCATTACAATGCTGGTACCTACTAGTAGGAAAGTTTTCCCACACTGTTACATTTAACAAAAAAAGTAATTTTCAATTCTAAAGCGAACTGGATACTCGTACTTTTAAAACGTTCTTCACTGCTGTCAGTTGTCACTCGCAAAAGCTGGCTCAGCAATAAACCACATAACAGTAAATGAACGTATCATAAACCCGCACAGAAGCTCGTACACACTGCTACACCATGCGATCAAGCCGGGCAGTGATGAGTTGTTGGCTTACCAAGCTCGCTTATGGCGCGGTTATTACGCATGCACCACCTTGATCTCAACTCTGGGCCAGCCAAGCGGTAGGTGCGTCGCATACCCTCGCTACCACAGTAATTCACAGTGCAGAATATATTCCTACATACTGCAGAAAACCATACCGCAGCAATTGAAGATATTAAAAAAATATTGCCAACTGACAAGATAAAATAAATTGTTGCACTGACAGTCGCATTAGTGTTTACTTTGCTTCACTTGTCCAACGGGTAAGCCCGGCTAAGTCTGCACACCCACAATGCACTGTACTGCAGATCTGTATTCTGCAATTTTCTAAGTTGTAAACCTAATAAAGTCATTTATGTCATATGGCTAAATGGTTCGCGTACTGTCCTTTGGTCACAGGGGTCCCGGGTTCGATTCCCAGCAGGGTCGGGAATTTTCACCATCATTGATTAATTTCCCTGGCAGGGGGGCTACGTGTATGTGTTGTCTTCATCATCATTTCATCCTCATCATGACGTCAGGTCGCCTACGGGAGTCAAATCAAAAGACCTGTACCTGGCGAGCCGAACCCGTCCTGGGATCACCCGGCACTAAAAGCGATATGCTATTTCATTTGTCAATAGTGTTAAAATAAAATGTACGACACTTCTAACTCGAAATATTTGTAATATTCATTTTATTTTACCACCCGTAAAGTCCACCATCTGAACTCTTTAGAACTAGTTTTGTTCATATGTTACATTTGAATGGAAAAACATGAATAATATCGAAGTTTCATGTTTTCATATAGTGACCCGCCCCTTTACCTATGAAAGATTAATGTGCAACTTTCATTTTTATTGATGTATTGGACGTTATGGATAAATATAGCATCAGCATTAAGGATGCACTCACTGAACGACGCGAGTTACGTGGTGTTACATGTCTTTCCTAATAATTGCCACTTTTTTATAAATGTTTAAAAATTATGCATTCATGGTGTATCAGAAATACTCGGACACACGGTGAAGGTGGGTTCCTCACACCAAAACGAGGGCAAAATCTATATATATATAAAGTAACTTGTCCTGACTGACTGACTGATTCATCATCGCCGAGCCAAAACTACTTGACATAAAGAAATGAAATTTTGAGGATACATTCATAATAAGATGTAGGTGCTCGCTAAGAGAGGATTTTTGGATATTCCGTCTCTAAGGGGGTGAGAAAGGGGGTGAAATTTTAAAATGAGTGTATCTATATCTCAACACTTTAAAGGTTTACAGATGTAAGAATTGGTATTTAGAATCTTCTTTAAAAATAAGGAAACACGTATTTTTTGTTTTCGGAAAATTCCAATGGGAGGGGTGAAAAAGGGTGAAATATTGGTTGAATGCCTTTAATGAGGATACCGGTACTTATATCTCAGAAACTGAACATATTACAGACCTGAAAATTGGTACTTTTGATCTCTTTTAAAAATAAAGAAACACGTATTTTTTTATTTTTGGAAAATCCAATTAATGGGAGGGTGAAATGGGGGGTGAATTTTAAAATTAGTGTATCTATATCTCAAAACTTTGAAAGTTTACAGATGTAAAAATTGGTATTTAGAATCTTCATTGAAAATAAAGAAACACGTATTTTTTTTGTTTTCCGAAAATCGCAATAGGCAGGGTGAAAAGGGCTGCAAAATTGTTTGAGTGAATTTAATGAGGATACTTATATCTCAGAAAATGAAGATATTACAGACCTAAAAATTGGTGTCTGGGAGCTCCTTTAAAAATAAAGAAACGTGTATATTTTTGTTTTCGGAAAATCCAATTAATGGGGGTGAAAAGGGGGGTGAATTTTTAAAATGAGTGTATCTATATCTCAAAACTTTTAAAGTTTATAGATGTAAAAATTGGTCTTTAGCATATCCTTTAAAAATAAGGAAACACGTATTATTTTGTTTTCGGAAAATCCCAATAGGAAGGGTGGAAAAGGGTGAAAAAGGGGTTGAATGCCTTAAATGAGGCTACTTATATTTCAGAACACGAAGATATTACAGACCTGAAAATTGGCGTTTGAGATCTCCTTTAAAAATAAAGAAACACGTATTTTTTGGTTTTTGGAATATCCAATTAATAGGGGGTGAAAAGGGGGTGAATTTTTAAAATGAGTATATCTATATATCAAAACTTCTAAAGTTTATAGATGTAATAATTTGTACTTAGAATCTCCTTTAAAAATAAAGAAACATGTATTTTTTGTTTTCGGAAATGCCACTTGGGTGGAGGGGGTAGTTAATAATGACTGAAAATGGTGTTGAATTCTTTTAATTAGGCTACTGATATCTCAAAAATGAAGATGTTACAGACGTGAAATGTGATATTTGGAATCTGCTTTAAAAGTAAAGAAACACGTATTCTCGGAAAATCCAATGAGGGGGGGGGGTTAAAGAATAGAAAAATTAATTGACTTATTTTTATGAGAATACATAAGCTAATAAAAACTAAAATTGTTACAGACGTGAAAATTGGTATTTGGATCTCCTTTTAAAACAAAGGAAAACGCGTTTTTGGGGGGAAACCATCTTGGGGTGTGTGGGGGGGGGAGTGAAGAGGAATTGAATTCCTTTCGTGAGGACACATAAATCTAAAACTGAAGAAGTTAGAGTCGTGATATTTGGTATTTAGAAAACCCTTTACTATTAAAGAAACAAGTATTTTTTGCCGGAAAATTCACTTAGGGGGGAGGGGGAGGAGTTTGAAAGGAAGTGAAAAAAGTGAATTATTTGTATGGGTATACTTATATCTCAAAACTGAAGGTAATAGACGTGACCACATTGGTGTTTGGAATCTCCTTTAAACATAAAGAAGCACGCCATCTTTTCATTCTTTTTTTTGGGGGGGGGTAAATAAACTTAACGGCGGTGGGGTGTAAAAGGAGGGGAGACTAATTGATTTTACTGTTCGCAATGTACTTACAAGGAGCCTCCGTTGCTCAGGCAGCAACGCGCCGGCCTCTCACAGCTGGGTTCCGTGGTTTAAATCCCGGTCACTCCATGTGACATTCGTGCTGGACAAAAAGGAGGCGGGACAGGTTTTTCTCCGAATACTCCGGTTTTCCCTGTCATCATTCACTCCAGCAACACTGTCCAATATCAGTTCATTTCATTTGTCATTTATTAATCATTGCCCCACAGAAGTGCGACAGGCTTCGGCAGCCGGAACAATTCCTATTGTCGCCGCTAGACGGGGCTTTATTCATTCCATTCCTGACCCTGTCGAATGACTGGAAACAGGCTGTAGATTTTCGATGAACTTATTCTGATCATAAACCGATCATTTCTAACCTTTCCTGAGTTCATTTTCAAGAACCATCTTTTCCTTCGTAGAATGTTCTTAGATTACAGTAGATTCTGCTGGCATATAAATAAAAATTTAAACTAATTTGAAATAAACGATAGGAAAGAGATTGACCGTCCGTTCACCTCTATAATAAGGTCAATAATGCACGGAAGTATGTCATTCGTATCGCCAGAAATCCCGCACATTTGCCTACGCGCGACGATGGTGCTGGTCACATTGTCAACAATGACAATGGCAGGGGATGTAAGTTACCGCCAAGTAGCGGTCTTGCATCTTGCTGTGGGGTCCAGAACATCTATAATAATAATAATAATAATAATAATAATAATAATAATAATAATAATAATAATAATAATAATAATAATAATAATAATAATAATAATGTTGTGGACCGTCGTCAAATGTGCGGACCGCGCTGGAAACGGGTCTTGGACTGCTAATGACTAAGAATGCAGTCCGGCCGCGGGTTCAGTACCGCCAAGGCATCCAGGACGACACCACGCCGGATCTCCTGAACGATTTGATCCATATTTAAAATGCTTATAGGAAAAGATGGCAAAGATTTAGGGACCCAACTGACCGGGTAGAATATCTGGACCTAGCCCGGGGAAGTACGAAACCGATTGCTGGAAAGAAGGATTGAAAAATGGGAGGAAACTTGCCGTAATCTATTAGAAAACGAGTCAGATCTCGAATTTTGGTGGATTCTCGCAGAAAACGAGTCAGATCGCGAATTTCGGCATTCAACAATAAGCATTCAATTACAAATTTCGGTATAACACCGTAGCGAAGCACGGGTATATTGCTAGTATCCTATAAACATATACCCAGAAATGTTTCGTTTAGGAGGTATTATTGAACTAACATTTTACATTGACACATTACCTGTGTGATTCTGACAGCTCATACGAAGTGTTCAGCTCATATCAACTCAAACAAAATATGAAAAAGGTCCTCCTTGTGCACGTGTATCCAGCCGATACCTAATGTAGGAACAGTCACAGTGGCTATGGGAAACGGAGTGTGAGTTTTGGTGTCGTGCCGAATTTAAATTTACCACGTGAGAATGGCCTACTACTCATTTACCTTGTATGACATGGCACGTAATGTTTTTGCCACCGCGCTAACATCACTAATGTTGGTCGCTATCGAACTCACGATCTTATGGATTTGAATCCAACGCGCTAACTACGGACCCACCCATGCTGGCTTCCATTAACATAACTTAATTATCTGAAAAGTGAATTATTCTAGCACACTTACTCTACCCTTAAACTGACGATCTTCTCTTGGCGCAGCTTTAGCGGAGGCAAATACTGTAATCATTGACCCTCGTATATCTCAGGGGTTCATCTGTTCCTCTCTAGTCACCTCGTTGACTGTCGACGGGATACGAAGGAGGTTGTATTACTTGAAATAACACGACTCGAATATTTTACTAACTAAGATTTTTAAAAATTAAAGTATATGAAAAAAATTAAATGAGGTGCTATAGAAATTCAATACATCTACAATACGTGAAATTAAAATAACCAAATAAACGTTACAATGATCAAAAATAAATTAAGAACACCAATATACAGGCTTCTTAATCCTAAGTCCCACCTTGCCTTCGATGTATTGTTAACCCAAACGAGAAAAACCTCAAATATTCGACTTTGGTTACAAGTGTGATCGTGGGTTAAATTATCTTTAATCTTGAACGTTTAATCCACTATGCCTGAGAATACTCGCCCTGAATGGGTGAGATCTAACTTTCTTTTATGAGGGAATTATTCACCAATTGAATGTAAACGCATAATACCATTCAAACATTGAGTGAACCCTTAAAAATAACTAGCTAACTTTCAGTTCTAATTTCACCAAACGTATTCACAAACCAAACATGATGATCACGGTTTAATTTTAAAGAAGGTGAGGGAAATAACAGAGTAATCGCATCATTTGAACAAAATTTGCATCGTAATTAAATTAACTGAAGATGCTTAAATAAGCTCAAGAAACAAGCAAACGATTAAGATTCCATGTTCATTTATTTTATCACTTCTAACGTGCCACAAAACTATTGGAAACACAACTCAAAAATAATTCTTACCACATATGGACTCCTAATGAAGGCAACCGCTTCATTGTTAGTGAGTCCAACTTAGCAGGTTTGACCGTGTGAACAGCTTTGGCAGATTTTTAGTCTGAAGGATAAAATTAAAACGGGAGGTGAATCAGGTGAAGCTATGTGGACCCATATTTCGCAGAAATTTATTGTAGACATTGTCTGGAACGGCAGCCTTACCTGTTTTCAACATCTTGATAGCGGCTTCAATTTTCCTAATAGAGAATGGTCTAGAAAACCCCTTGTTCTTCTCCATTCCATGTGTAAGCTCGGTGAGCTTACGTTTCACAATTTTCATGCGGCATTTATACCTTTTTCCGTTCGGGTGATGTCAAACATTCTATTCGCAGCGGCATTCGGCCTCAAGTTAGTGTACAGCTTTTCCGATTAATGCTTTCCGGTAAGTCGATTTATGACTTTCCTAGCTTTTCTGCTCGATCATGCAAAGTCCATGTCTTTCACTGTTGCATCTCACTTTTATCTCCTTTTCTTCTCTAGTGACCGTAGAATCTGAGCCTACTTCATGGCTGCCTGTTGTTTGGTGTTCTTCATACAGAGCCTCACGCTCAGGAATCCAGCCTGGCAGAGGTATCTTCATACTAGTTTCCAAAAGAACTGTTTGGTAAACTCGACAATAATGCGCGTGTAGCATTAAGAGGTTGATCAATGCAATCCTTGGACACTAATGATAGGTCGGGTTTGTGGTCTTTCCCCAACGAGCAGAATGGAAGGTGCATTTGTCTTTCATATCAAAACTAGGTGCAGGTCGATATTTCTGTCCACTGATTTAATTGCGCTCCATCGACATCATCTGTGCCATATCGCCAGTTATTATGATTGCTATTAAAATCTTCAGTATAAATGCAGGGATGGCGCTGAAGGAGGGCAAACTTCTAGGAGTCCATCTGACGCAAGGAGGCTTATACACGTTAAAAACGGTTAGGTTATTAATGTATCTGTATTACTTAGAGAAAATTATAACCTTGTCATATGACTCAATAACTTGTAATCCAGTCATTGGATTTGGCATATGTGGCAATTCCATACTGCTTGTGAAGTATGGCGCCGACTAGGCTATAGCCCGGTATTCGTCCTCTTCTAACAATGTCCTGTTCACCATTGGTCGGCGTCTCCTGAATGTTGACGATATCGTTGTCGAGGTTGTTTAGCTGTTTTCTAAGAACTCATCTAACGTGAGCAATGTTCATCACCTGGTATTGATGGACACTTGTTGAAGAAACAACCATCCATTGCAATATCCATACGTTGATGCAGAAATACTTGAGCATTCATATTTCAACTCTTCAATAGGGATGTGCAGTTAAATTAATTCACAAGTTCAATGTAATGGGTGGTGCTTCTGGGGACAAATCTCCGATAAAGCTTGTAACAAAGGTATCGCGGGAAACATTTATGACATTCCTCAATGTGATTTTGGTATGACTAATAATAGGGTGACCATATTACCGAGGCATATTCTATTTCCGACTCTAACAGGGTATTATATAATAAGCTGAGAATTATGATATTACTAACATGTCTTGAGCTTCTGTCTGTCTGTCTGTCTGTCTGTCTGTCTGTCTGTCTGTCTGTCTGTCTGTCTGTCTGTCTGTCTGTCTGTCTGTCTGTCTGTCTGTCTGTTAGGTCATCAGCCCAGAGGCTGGTTGGATCCTCAAATAGAACCGCCAAAGGTTATGCGGTTATATGGAAACCTCCAAAACCAATGGCAGCACCAAAATAAGGCGTACTGGGCAAAATGGGGAGTGAGGTAGTTTCCCATTGCTTTCCTCACTGGGTCAGAAAGTACTATTGCAGCACGACTGACCCTATGAGCAGCACCTTTTTTAACACTCAGATGCACTAGTTATGCTCTGAATGCCATTACTCAGCACTACCCATACCACAGCAACTTCCATATTGTCACAGCCATGGATGTTGACTGGGACTTCGGTGGAAGCTACACTTTGTGCCAAGAGATGGACGCAAAAGTACTGTATCCATCAAGAAATGACAGCACGCAGAAGCTTCTAGTTAAGAAACCAATATTCTTGTGGGCTTCATTAACCGTAAAATTATTGTGCTCCTTAAAAGAAGAACTGTTCCAGTTTAGTAGATGGTTCATGCATGGAAACTTAATTCGTAGCCAACCCACGGTGTATTCTAAAATTGTCATCAGATATACTACATAAACTGTTTTCTTATAAGTCATGAATAGGATACAATGCACCGTAAAGACGTAATCGTACTTTCCATAAATACATGTGCTAATATTAAATTGTAAATGATCCTAGCTTCCGGTTGAAAGCCGCACTGTGGTTTTGTGTTATTTCTGTCAATTCCTATTGATGACACCTCTGCAGATTTTCAATTAAAAGGAAAGTATGGAATCGGAGAGTATTATTAAGAAATGTACTCATAAGAAATATCTAATGGTTTAACATTTGCCATAAAAGAGTGCTAACGTTAGTATGGTTGTGTTAGAACAGCTGCATTGAACCAAGTTATGGATTGATGGCAGAAGCAACAAAAACCTATCTCTTATCTGACAGGAGTTGTAGAAGAAGTAAAGACGGTGAATAATGGAACGGGTCAATAAAGTGTGTCAGGGGTGAAATACGATATGCAAATCATCTGCTGGAGCAAGCTGGAGGATACTTGGAGGGGGATTAAGTGAATAGAGGGAAGAGTGAAGATACATTAATATGCGTTGAATGGGATACACGTTATTTACGTTAATTACCTCATAGAAACAACGCGGATTAGAATAATAAAAATTTTTCTCGGGAGAAGATTTTAGCAGGACTGAATGAACCGTGTTGATTGGTAACATGCTTTAATAATTGGAATAAATAAATTGAAAGCGCTGCTCAATCTTCGAAACATTTTATCTCAACACATCCATTATTGTTTCAACCGGAAAATATATTTTCCGGAGTTGGAAGGGATTGAAGGCAGTCACGACGCTAATTTAAAATGAAACTTCTTGGTTTGAAAGGCCAATAATGTCTAAAACAGAAGTTCTTTGACTATTTATTGAAGGTTAAAGAGGGAGCTACACCTTCGTGGATAAATGAAATAGCATTTTCTAATTCATTTGTTAGTATAATATACAGCGTTTTCCTCTTAAATCAGATGAATATTATTACTTCCGAAGATATGTTCGTAAACTTCCTTGCACTTCATTTGCCACGCGTCACTCTGTCATATGTTTGTTACTTTCCAATACACACTGAAAGCGTACAGTGCCCTCTACAGCTCGTTGGTAGTAGCTGTATCTTCCCGTCCCTTTAAAATAATTTCAGAAGTCTCGTTATTTGCAGCATGTTGTTAAAAGGAAGACCCCCGGAGCTCAATCGGCGTACAGCCAGAGCCGGACCCGCAACAGATAGCCCCACAGACAATGTAAAGGTGGGGTTGAAACTAGCCCCGCGAGAAAAGCGCTTTCTATTGCCTACACAAAATAAGAAGTAGGAGGCGACGCAACGAACAGTCTAATACACCCAGAGGTGTGGCCTATTTACAGGGCTCTACACTAAGATAAGGAACGTCCTGTTTATCCTGCATGTTTCACAAGCACCAACGTCGAATTTTGGGGCTCAAAATTTGATATTCTGATCCAGACATAGGAAAATATGTAGGGCACATCAATGAACAGAGCTGATTTTTCTGTGTATTCCAGACTGAAAATATGAAATACTTTATTCACGGGGTGAACTGAAGACATGCTCGTAAAAACGGTCTAACCCTCACTTTGCTTGAAAGGAAAAAAATTAAGTTTTGTAAATGGAACAAAAAATATATACTGCATTAATTTTACCTGGTGTATTGCAACATCAAATTAAAGTATACATTCAGGAAAATCGTTTCATAGGAATTTTAAGTTGTTTTATTGCAGACTAGCGATGCAGTAGTTAAATGAGCTTAAGGGAAGTTGTATACTCAATATGCATGTGTTAGTTTTATAACATACCTATCTGACTTTGTGATAAATGGAAAGGAAACACAAATAATTCTGACAATACATTATATAATGTAGATAAGGAGAGTGTTGTTACAAACAAATAATACATACTTTATCAACAAATGCAATAATGAGGTTGGCCTACAGGTACTGAATCCTGTACCTTAACCTAATCATAATCAGGAATATCAAAAAATGGATCCTCTTCTTCTTCTTCTTCTTCTTCTTCTTCTTCTTCTTCTTCTTCTTCTTGCACGGGACTACATTAATCGGAAGCAAGATTTCTCTAGTATGCATGATACACAGGTGGTATGTAATCTAATAAGTCTAAAATATCCTTGATTTTGGCTGGAAGTACAGGCCTAGGTCTGTCGTACTTGCATGGTAGCTGTTCAATACCGAATGATGGTCTACCTGGTACTTTCTTTCTGAGATCTACAGAATCATACTGAGTACTTGAAAAGTAACCTAAATGGATCCTCTTTACTGATTTTACAACGTGTAATCTTGCTTAATAATATTTTTTCTTCGAATCAGAGACTGTTCCTTTCGTTACCTTATCCAGTAAAGGCGAAGCAGTGATAAACATGTCACGTGTCATCTTTACCACTGCAAGCGGCTTCTTAACCCTAGACTTCCTAACAAATTCCATTCATTGATCTGGAATGTAAATTGATAACACTTGTCTCTTTTTCTTCTCTATAAGGCCAAAGTCTCATAATGTTAGTCGCTCTCGGCAAATTCGTTGTTTCAATCATCGGTTCACCAATACACTACACCACAATGTTAGTGCTAAGCCTGCAATGTTTCGTACACTTATTTAATTTCTGCTCTATAGGGGTTAGCCCATTTTAGCATTCTGACAAAGTCTCTCAGGTTAAACACTCAAATTTTCACTCACTGCATTTCCTCTAAATGATCCCTACTGATATTAGCGTAGGAATAGGAATAGTTACTACGCATGTTGCTGAATAGATAGTAGCACCTAACTAACATTTTTTAATTTTGAGGGTCAGAACGTTTTTGCGAGCATGTCTTCAATTTAGGTCACCAGGTGCCCGGCTGTAATGTATTGCTAACACGTGTGAATATACCGCTTCCCCGAAGCCGAGAATTGCTCCCAAATTTAGATCCTTCCAGGAAGGGACGCCACTGCTCTAATTAAAGGCGGGAGCTTGATTACCTAAAAACTGCCGATCGAATTGCGATCGCAATCCGTTCACGTGAAAGAGGAACTCGTGGTCTATAATACGCGCCCTTTAAATGTCTTGAACTCCAGTTGTTAAGGGAGCCGATTTCCATAATTCTGCCTGAAGGAGCTTCCAATCCCAAGGGCCAGCGAGATGACAATATAAGGCGGGCTCCGGCCCACGCTGGCCAGTCTCTGGTCAGCTAACCAAAGATGAAGTTATTGCCCGTCGCGATCGTAAACCTTGTAACGCGGGAGTGCATCTTGTGAACTGTGTATTAGGAACTTGAACAATAGCCAATCGAGCCTAGGCAAAGGTCTCAGTATCTGTGCAAAATTATGTAGGCCGCGAGAAAAAATTGAAAAATTAAATAGCGGGAGGTGGCTAGAATAATGCCGGTATAAGATATCAGTCAATTAGTGGTATCAAATTCAGAGCAGTAAAATTCGGCGAGAGAATAGCGTCAACAAGGACAATTACTCAATTCGGGGTAAGGGTTCCTCAAGTCTTATTATGAGTCACCCTACTCATTGTGTTAATGCGTACCGCCCTTGGTTAGAGTGACCTGCCACCATAAGAGAAACTCGTGTGTTCAACTCTATGCATCTGTCGTTGTAGCCAATAAGGAGCGTGAGACGAGTGCTGGAGCTGATACCAATTGGATAACTTCAAGATCTGTAGCAGTTGGACGAGGCAATCAGCATGATGGACTGTCGCAGATCAGGTTAGAAGGCTGATACTCTCGTCTACAGCTCCGAGAGGGTGTTCAAGTAGAACGCCGCCATGGGTTTCCGGTGGAAGGAAAAATGACCACCAAACAGATGAGTTGAAATCATTTTATTGCTTACCAAGATAAAAGACAACCGGGGTGACATAACGTAGGAGTTTGTTTTGTTTAACATAATACTGTAAATAATGCATGTCCTGATATTGAATTTGATTTTTCTTTTGTCATGTAAACGTAAAATTAAGAGAGCAGAATTTTCCAGATGAAGCCACATTTTTCTTCCTGATAAGTATTTCGTGCGAAGTACTTCGTTGCTAGTAAATAGTAATATGCTATTGAACATGGGAAACGGGGGTAGAATAGTATTTTGAAATTTCCCGAAGCGGGATGGAAACAATAGTGAGTGATGAATGGGGGATACCATGTCCAAGAAGTTGTTATTAATGTTCAATATGATTGTCGTGGGAAGACAGACAGCCGAAAGCTCACGGGTCATTTACACAATGCATGCTTAGCTGACACGTACATTAGTAATAAGAATGAAGAATTCTGACGGAAATAGATACAAAATTGTGTTATTGAGGTAGATATTGTTAGGGACAATATGCATATTTCCCTTATTTTATTTTTTATTTTTACTAGAATCTGTTTGGAGTGTTCTTTCTTTGTGCTAAACCATCGTGAAGTGCTATGGTACTGGGGGCTTGAGAGATTGGTCAGAATGTTTGCGATGAGCGAAGAGAAGTATGAAGGTTTGAGAAAGGAATAATTATAGCTGAGTCTTGGCATTGCTTCCACTTACTTGCGCCAGGCTCCTCACTTTCATCTATCCTATCCGACATTCCCTGGTCGACTCTTGTTCTCTTGTGACTCGGACCCTATTAGTGCATTCGAGGGCTAGGGAGCAATTTTCACGCCCTTTGTGGCCCTGGTCTTTCTTTGGCCAATATCTTCATTTTTCAAAGTGTTGGATACCTTCCATATTTTCTCTATGATTAGTTTTATACAGTATAGAGGATGGTTGCCTAGTTGTACTTCCTCTTAAAACAATAATCACCACCACCTGTCACATTTTCCTAAACATGAATTAATGTCACGTTGTGTATGCCTACCCCTTTATCCAGTTTCCTGATACTGGGTTGGGGATGGGGCGAAATAAAATTAGATGTCATACATTATTACTTATTAATTTTACAGACCTTCAGCATGCAATAAAACTCTACAGGACAGAAATGGATCGTAAAATTTCAGAGATTTTCATTTCTATATGTTAATTTTTGTCCAGCCCCATAGTGCAGGGGTAGCATGCCTGCCTCTAACCCAAAGGTGCCAGGTTTAAGAACATTGGTTAAAAGACAAGAAGAGATAGAATTCAAAATATTACAATCAGAGAAGAGTTAAATATAGAACCGTTAGTACAGAACATACAGAAAGCAAGACTGAGATATTTCAGACATTTAAAAGAATGGGATATGAATGGGTAGCAAGAAGGGAATTGGAAAGACAAGTTAAAAGGGACCAGCTGGAAGACCAAGAAGAACGATGGATCAGATTTGGAGGGACATTAGAGAAGCTGGATTGGATGTGGCAGAAGTAATGGAGCAGAAAAAATGGAAGGATAGAAAGGAGTGGAGGAAGCTTGTTAACCACACCCGGGCGACTGGAGTGGGACATTTGTGATGATGATGATGATGATGATGATGATGACGATGATGATGATGATGATGATGATGATGATGATGATGATGATGATTCATACGGAGAAATCCGTTGAGCAGAAAGAGGTGAAAGAAGGTGCTGGAGTGAATGGGTCTAACTACAATATCAAAATTGAATTAAAAGTTTAACTAAAGGTTATATTTCTTTTACATTTTACATAGCGTAGCTTATCTTAGCGTTCTCTGTGTAGTTACCTTAATGGGCGGCTGAAAATCAACATGTCGACATCTCCATTTTAGGTTCTCATCCTTCGAGTACTTTTGGTAATTCTGTTCAAGACTGCCATACACTCACGGTGAAACCACCGTTCACATCACCTTCGCAACAAAGACCTTTACCAGTTGTTCTGACCTTTTTTCCGCACACTGCACATGAAGACACATACATACAAGCTCCCATTTTGTTGTTTAAAAGCACTACAAAATGTAAGAGATACAATTTTCCAATAATTATCTACACCGGAGGAATGTTATTTTGTACAGAGTAATAAATAAACTACAAGATTGTGAGCAACTGCAAAATGACCTCGATAATGTTGTGAGATGGACAGTAGGATACGCAATATGAGATGTAATGAGAAGGCCGAACGCCCGAAAGAGTCTACGATGAGATGTGAAATGAGGAATTCGAATGCTATAATGCCCCAAGGTAATCGTCGTGAAGAATGAGAGAATCGAGAGTAAATGAATAATATTCCTTGGGAACTCTCTGGTGACATGAAATAAATGAATTGGTGCGATAATAAATTTATCCTTGGAGGAGAATAACCGCTGTAAGTATGAAGGGTTAGGTCCCATATAGCCATTGAGTAGGAAGGACCGTCCACTGACCTAGCCGAGCACAATACAAGAGAAATATTTTCTTTCGTTCTTTCTTCCCTCTGTGCAGAGCGGCATGCCGTACTATTAACTTTTAAGGCCGAGGACCCCTGGATTTCACACTGTGTTTTCTTTCAATAGTTCGGTTTAAGATCACTTATGTTAAACGAAAATATAATGATAATTTAGATAGATATGCATGTCCCCCACGTGCAGGAGTACAAGACAATGGATATCTAGGTATTTTCAGATTTGTGAATCTCAGTCAGAAGGAGCCCTGTTTGAACGCAGATGACGTCCAGGATGAGCTGGCTGCGCAAGCTTGCATCAACTGATATCCATGTTTTTCTTACAGGAATTGACCCATTTGTACATAAAGTGTAGATACGATTTTGTTCCATGTATTATTTCATTTCGTTGATTTCAAGCAGAACCGATGTTAGTCGTTGTTTGTCTTGGTGTCAAGGTTTAAGGTGGAAGTCTGGAGAATTTTTTTCATTGTTGTGTGCTTTTAATGTACATATTTTTCTCAATTGTTAGTTATGTAGTACGGAGACCGGTTAACTACGTGGTAAGAATATAGTGTATTGTGTTGGGGACATCTTCTCAAATGATAATATAGTGGTGATCGACCGTAAGAATGGACAATTACGGACAGAAAGGTAAATTACGTTTCACTGCCAGATTTCTATTATACTTCATCGCCGCATGAAATCAATGATGAGTTGAGGTCATTGAATGCCCTTCAGGTGACTCATCTTATTTCGGTTACTGTTTTGTCTTCTAGTGTGGAGATTTTTATTGTGATAGTCCTTTTTCTCCTTATGTCCATATTCAGGAATAAATTGATATTAATGATCCCATTACGTGACTCTTGTAATTTCTAGCAGTGCTAAGCAGTATCCAATTGTTGAACACATAATCCTGCTTTTACATTACGTAAAACTCCATCTTAAGTATATTTTATTATTTTCGTCCTTTCCTTCCAGCGTAACCCCCCCCCCCCAAGTGCTCAATCCAATTTCCTGAGGAACATCCTTACTAGAAACCACCGTCTTAATTTAAGAATGAAAAAAGAAGGTTTGGAGAACCCTAAAATCGGTTTCCATGTGAGACTGCATGTACCACCGTAATGATTCGTGACTATCGCCCACGTAACAAGAGCTCTGGACTCTTGGTATACTTAAGGCGGTTCAATCGGTATGTGCCGCACAGATGTTGTACGGCATGGACCCTTAATTGAATCGATGTGACCTGCGACTATGTCATGGACCGACATCTAACTTTGTGATTTACGTTAAAGACATTGTGGGTGATGACCGCAAGAAAAATGATGCTATACTGGCAGACGGCCATAATCTAAGTCACTGAGGTTGATGACCCCATGACCATCCAAACTTCTAAGCTGAAGGCTGAACACAATTATGTTACAGCTGTTGGTGAAAAAAGTTTCCACGTTAATAAATCTCCAGCACATCTGATGCTCAACAAATCAAAATCATAATAACCACATCAACAACAAATGCCCACAACACTTGTGGCATTAAAGTCCCTTGTCATCGGACATGTCCCCTTAATCGTTACCTTAGTAATTTGAAAATTCTCAGCAAATAAAACTAAGATTTCTAGAATACATTTAAGCTAATTAAGCTAATTCTTCAGATACGATTGCATTGAATTTAATAAATGAATAAATGAAGTAATCTTATAATCATAATTAACAAAAAATGTTATCTATCGCGAAAGAAGTATTTCTTTGAACTCCCTAATTGTTTAATTACATTTTTGCTATCATTCGGACCTGTTTAACAGAAACATTCCTTTGACGAAAAATATGCTCAAAGTTTTCTCCACTGCAGCTAAAAAAACGGAATACGTTGTCGTAATTACCAGTACTAATTTCATGACGTCACTCAACAAGTTTACGTTATAACACTAATAATGATTAAGAAACTAGGTTGGATAATCCTAATCGTACATCCTATAATCTGCATAAGTTTACACACAACGCCAAATAAAACAACCCATGTCAAATCACTTATAAAGGCTACGGTTATCCTTTGGACTAATTCCGACACCTCCTTCGATATGATTTTCAGGTTGATGAGATTCAAGTGACTTAATGCACCTCACTCAACTCTAGGGTGGATGGACTACTGCACCCCATGTGCTCCACAAGCATAACCTCGTATCACTTGAACCTACATTTGTGCCTTGGAAACAAACAAAAACCCAAAACAACCATCTATCACGGTCTCTATGGATTGACAGCTATAGTGACATTGAAATAAAATAACCGCAAACTTTGGACAACTCTCAACAACATTAAATATCACTGCCGATTCTAAAATTTTGACATCCCTGAAAATGGTTATTGCCAACATAACATACCATCGTGTCATTTCCGTCGCTTCGGTAATAGATCTCAAGTCTCTACTAAAATAATAAAAATAAAATATAATTTCAAATCTTTACTACAAATGACAAAATCTCAGTTACAGTTTCTTTCTAACAATAAACTGGTTCGACCGCCCAACAGCTGACTTGATATCTGGAACACGACCCATCTTCTGTACCACTGAAACAACACACATGTTATCTTGACCTGTATCAAATGAAAACCTCGCCTCGCTGGCAATTCGCATGAAATATAATTCTTGACCCACATAGATTATGCCAAGAGATTTAATTTAAAACGTCACTTGAAATGTTATAATCCATTACGGTCCTGCGTTTTAAAGTGAAATCCTAACTACGGAATGACCCTATTCCCATATCATTAAATTACACAAAATAAATCCTCGGGTTCCCTAAAATGAAAATCCCGCCATAAAGCCTCTTCAACTCAACAAGATTTCAACAACCTGTTCCACATTCCTTCCCACCATTGCAAGACCTATACCACTTGCTCTCACAAATTCTCTACACGACAATAATATGCAACCATCTATCACGGTCTCTTGGGTGACCCACTATTTTCTTACAGAGAACACTGTGTGACACACTAGCCATCTCTCCTCGCATATCTGAGATTGAAAACACAGTATTTCCCAAACCGAAACTCACAACCTCACTTTAAAAAATGTTTACCGTTATTTCCCGTCGTCAGTTCTACACAGATGTTAACAGACTTTTAGAATAGCACTCCCCTTTCACAAATTGCACCGGTCTCGCCTCGTAACTTCCTTTGACAAAATTTACAGCGCCGAACACACGCCTTCCGCAACAGCTGTCATTCCATCATTATCGCGCACTCGCTCTAAATGATAAACCACGGATTACACTTACATGAAATTCATCTTTACACTGAGCAGAATTTTATGATCAATTAATGCCTTAACTGTGGCAAAAACCAAATATAGAAAATAAACGTACGGAAATAATACTTTGCTCTACACATTCTATTCATTTTACAACCATCAAATCTACTAATATACAACATTTCACACGCTAGTTTCATGACTTTCCGATTATCCAAGAAACATAAAAATGACCTTTTGTCGATAATCTCTGACATTTTTACGAAATAAAAGGAAGAACAAAATGCTTCACAGATACACAAATAAAATGGTGACATCATAAAATAAATAAAATATACTTTATGAGGAGGTAGTCTACATACCTGTAATCGTACGTGGTTTCATATCTTAACAGGCCCACCAGCCACTATCATTCCTTATTTAGCCATTTCGACAGATAGTGGCTTTACAAAACATTTTCTTCCTTTCCTATATTTTTAACGTCATTCACCTGAAAATAATGACATAAACAAAAGATTGCCTTCACACGTTCCCTTCTTCGCGAACCGAACACTTTCGTCAAATCGCTGATCCGCACACGTAATAAAGTAAATCAAGGATATTTCTAATTTAATGGCAGGACTTCGGCATTATAATGATCGTCTGCTGCCTGGACGTGAATTTACATGACGGTTCTACATGGGAATACCGTTAATTTGACTGACAATTTCTCTTCACTTTGGAGGTGACGTTAGATAGCCACCTTCGGCCAAACTGCCCTCACTTCTGGGGACTTAGTCTGCACAACCGATGTTTAATGTTACCGTGCGTACGCCCATTCATTTACGACGCCTCCGGCAGCTGACATGAAACTACCTGAGTCCCTAACAAACATTTATCCCTATGGCTTACGGAAGGAGATTCAACTGTCATATTGACATGTTGCCTTAATTAAGATACAGCTCCAGCATTTGCCTGGTGTGAAAATGGGAAACCACGGAAAACCATCTTCATGCTGCCGACAGTGTGATACGAACCCACTATCTCCCGGATGCAAACTGCGCACCCGTAATCGCACGACCAACTCGTCGGCTGACAATTTTCCTTCTGGGGCTATTAGCGGTCTAAAGTCTTTACCAGGAACAACCAAATTGTTTCACTTGCAATTTCTTGACATTTACTACGGCGTATCTCATGAATCTCCAACTCGTGGACACCAGCTCAGCTGGGCTGCTTGGAGGTCGTTTAATCGTTCGAGGAGTGTTACTGGAAAATCTAGGGTCAAACTCAAGAAGTGGGGGTATTTAGGAAACCAGACACAACTGATATTTCGGGGAAAACAAACTACCCCACGCATGTATAATTGTCGACTATGCTCTGCCCAATGTACACTGCAAGACCTCGTTCGAGCGACCAAGAAGGGAACTGATATCGATGGTTATTGCGTGGATTCAGTGTGAATTACATCTGTAAAGTGCCATGCATTTAGTGTAACATAACGTGTATATTATGTGTATGTATATTTGTGGGCCGATAACCTAGATGTTAGGCCCATTTAAACAACAAGCATCATCAAACCTATTTGTATTTCTGTATATTTCCACTGCTCATATAGTATCAACGCTCTGACACGGAACAATAAAAATAATTCCGCTAATAATCGTAATTCAAAACCTCTCAAAGTTGTTTGCATTATAGTGAATGTTATCCATATAAGCAACATGATTTAGACTACTTCCTTTGACATAAGTAATTTAACTTTTTAATTTAATGTAAATATTATAGCAAATGATAAGAAACATAATGATTAGGGAAGTTAAATATTTTCTGAATAAATATCGTAGAGACTTTAAAGAACGTTTCTGATATATAAGTTATTAAATGATTTTGGCCAAATGATTATGCGACTATTTAGTGAATTATAGTAGGCCTATACATAACGTAAACCCCTTTTAGCTGCACTAATGAATATCCAAATTTGATTTTTAAAATTATAGATTTATAGCTAGTAGACTATTTTAAAACTATTTCGTTAATTGTAATTAATGTATATTAAGCACGCACATTTTTTCAAGTAGAATTTCTAGTTGCTGAGCAAAGAAATACTAAATTTAAGCTAACGAAAGGTGTACTACTCTTTTAATTAACATGAATTTTAGTAAATAATTAGAAGCATTCAGTTAAAAGAAATGTGAAAAACTTTGAACTTTAGGAACTTTTGCCACTAACACCTTCCAAAGATTAAAGCATACGAATACAGTCAAATAAGAGATAAATTCCTGGTTTGCGGTGCATTTAGTACGTTAACATGAGGATGAATGCTAATGGTGTCTCAATATCCTAGCGGATCCCTTCAGTGCTGAGATGAAAATAGTTTACTGCTTCTGGGCATTGAAACTGACTGTTGGATGGACAATGTAACTACAATACAAATAAATCAAGAAACAATCGTGTAATAAGTTTAAAGAGGATAGTATAATGCAGTGTACAAAACATTGTAGAGATAATACGGCGTGTACAATGAGAATTACTTTCATGTGAGTCAGAGGAAGTATGTTCACAATGCCATGCCAAATCCAAGAACGGTGTGCAGGTTATGTTCTGGGAAGAACGGTAAATTCATGAATAGACAAATACCATCCTGAGATAATCTACAATACGTAAGAAAAAGAAGTTATTCAAGAATTTTAAGTAAGATTTTCTGGAAATTAATACTGTTGTATTAGCATCTATGAACTCAAGAAAGTTTGTTCTTATCTTCTAGCACTGAATTAAAATAGAGCAGTAGAACCAGCATCGTTATCTTCTAGCACTGAATTAAAGTAGAGCAATAGAACCAGCATCGTTGTAGGTACTTTTAGACTTATGAAATACATGATCATCAGTGCAGCGTATTAAGTGTCAACGTGCGCGGTGGTAGTGGGGGAAATGTTAAGGTTGCTGTAAGGAGAGTTATCCTGGGATTACATGGGCGTCTCTTTGCAGTCGAGTACGAACGACTGCATTTCGACTGATTTTCAACTTCATTTTGCGGTTTTCATGACCGCAGCTTGCAGTTCTCACGACTGGAACTTTATAATACTCGACCGCGTATTATGTGCTTAGTAGAACATATCTACTGCAGTAGAGCATTGGATTTCGAAGAGGCATTGTTGTTCCTTCTACTGCTCAATAGAAAGCGTAGGAGAATTCGGAAGTTCTGGGTACATACAGTATTAGAACTGGATCACAAATATGTTATCTCTTTTCCTCTTTTTGTACACGTTTTATTTTTTTATTTTTTACAATTGGCTTTGCATCGCACCGACACAGATAGGTCTTATGGCGACGAAGGCTAGGAAAGGGCTAGGAGTTGGAAGGAAGTGGCCGTGGCCTTAATTAAGGTACATTCCCGGCATTTGCCTGGTGTGAAAATGGGAAACCACGGAAAACCATCTTCAGGGCTGCCGATAGTGGGGTTCGAACCCGCTATCTCCCTGATGCAAGCTCACAGCTGTGCGCCCCCAACCGTACGGCAACTCGCCAGGCGATACACATTAAGACAGAAAATTCAAGGCCAGGATACAATAACTAAGAGAAGTATCTCTGCTGCTGAAGGATGATTGCCTTTTATAATGAGATAGATAGATAAATAAATAGGTAGATAGATAGATAGATAGATAGATAATGCCTTTATTTTTAGCGAAGCTATGGCTCACGGCCCTCTTTTACACTTAACCGCCTACCTAACTGCGTTTCAAGTAAATGTCACTGGACAGTGAGTGTATTCCAGTCTGTGAACTTTCCACTCCAATATATTTTTTTTAATATCACTATCCTAGTATCCTGTGATACTTGCTTTGTACAGATGTCAGAGAACCCACACTGGTGATGGTTTGGGGGATGAAACAGAATTATCCTTAGGAGACAATGTATTGCACTTAGGATGATTAGAAGAACTTCATGTGATTTGTTTATATTGCATGTGTTCAAGCGGAAGGCATTTCATCTAGTTGGTTATTTTGTATGTTCAATAACGTTACAGTTACTTCCATTAGTGTTTTAGATTTTTCTGCATGAACAGTCGTGTGTTTGTAGCCGAAATTCTGATTCAAAAAAAAAAAAAATTGAAAAGAAGTTCGAACCATCACCGAACTGAGAGAAGTACAATACCCAACTATACTATTTTAGGCAATTGAGCCACGCCAACAACGCATTTTGAAGGTTTAATAATAATAATAATAATAATAATAAGAATAACAATGTTATTGTTTTCCCGTCCCGTCAAGTACTTCTCGCAGACGCCGAGTTACTGGAGTTTTGTCCCGCAGGAGTTCTTTTACGTTCCAGTAAATCTACCAACACGATGCTGCCGTATACGGAAACGTTCAAATAGCATCGGACTCAGCAAGGATCGAACCTGCCAAGTTAGGTTCAGAAGGCCAGCGCTCTACCGTTCGAGCTAATCGGCAAGGCGAAAGTATAAATATGGTTTTCATATGCTTCTCTTGAAGTCCCTGAATTTTCAAAATGAATTAGCGTAGAAGGCTGTGGTTTACACAAATATACTGCATTAATCCTTTAATAATATGGTAGGGTAGTGTGATTGTTATAACGAATGTGGTTTTCAAGAGCGTGTATTTGGTTTACGATCAAGTGGTTGGTGTGTTGAACATAAATAATGAATAACTCTCAACACGGTTTCCAGCATCTAAATCTTTTCGCACAAACTATTCAGTGTATTTTTCTTTCTTTCTTTCTTTCTTTCTTTCTTTCTTTCTTAATCTGTTTACCCTCCAGGGGTTGTTTTTCCCTCGGACTCAGCGAGGGATCTCACCTCTACCGCCTCAAGGGTAGTGTCCTGGAGCGAGAGACTTTGGGTGGGGGTATTCAACTGCGGAGGAGGACAAATACCTCGCTCAGGCGGCCTCACCTACTTTGCTGAACAAGGGCCTTGTGGGGGGGGGATTGAAAGGGGTAGATAAGGAGGAGGGAAGGAAGCGGCCGTGTCCTTAAGTTAGGTACTATCGCGGCATTTGCCTGGAGGAGAAGTGTGAAACCACGGAAAACCACTTCGAGGATGGCTGAGGTGGGAATTGAACCCCCTCTACTCAGTTGATATCTTTTCAGCCCTCGTACCACTTTTCAAATTTCGTGGCAGAGCCGGGAATCGAATCCGTGCCTCCCGGGTGGCAGCTAATCACAATACCACTACACCGCAGAGGCGGACTATTCGATGGATTCTTCTACAATTTTCATCAAAACTTTAAGTCAATAAATTAAACAAAGCCATTAAACCAAAATCCCAGGAACATATTTTTCACTTACTGAATTTGAGGCACACATGCTAAGAGATTAGTAATACATGTGACAACGTTTCGGATAGGATATCTGGTGTGCTTACCACATTTTATCAAGAAACCTCTACCGACCTAACTCGACCATCACATAGCGCATTAAATTACAAAAGAGTTTTCGAATTGTTGACCTACCATTTGATTATAGAGCCTTCATCGGTGGTGCAGGGATAGGTGCTCATGGTTAAAGACGTGTGGTTGTGTGTTCAGTATTTCAGTCACTGCGCGTGTTCTCGCGGCAAGGTTCTCTTTTGATGCTACACGAGTCTCGTACACCAAACCCTTCATAGAACCCAAAACAGTAGTGTATTTGACCATGTGCATCAATGAGTTGTAGCGATGTTGGGAATAGGACAGGCGGCCAGTCCTCCAAACAAGATAATTAACCACTTAAGCTTAAAATCCCCTACACATTTGGCAATCGAACCCTGGACCCTCTAAACTGAAGGCCACTGAACTAATCATTCAGCCATCAAGCTTGACAGTCTGCCACTGACAAGGAAAGACATTGCAGCCATGCTTTGTAAAGACTCTGAAACGTGCAGTCATCAAAACGGTTACCTAGAATATAAATGTCAGTAGAATACACTGCTTACATTGTCCATTATCGAAGTCTCACATTGCTTAGAACGCCTCTTTAAGAAGCCTCGATCTGTTTTTGAGGTTTATTTATAACTGCACAACCGTAGGTGGTGCTATCTGAGAATTCGCACAGCCTCTGATCTGATGACTAAACAGACATGTTAGCAGCGAGGCGTCCAAGTGACATTTATCACAGTTCTTGAATGAGAATAATTCCTTGGAATATGGTGAATTGTCTTAACCAAGCAGTATTTTTGTCGTAACATTTTTACCTCCAGTAGTTCTCAGTGTTTAGTATAAAGTGAGTTAGGCTTTGCAGAGATGAAATCTCCACTCTTTAAGCATTGTCGAAGAATTTCTATTTCGATCTCTTCCCAAGTGATTCTGTTGAAATAACATTGCTCCAAAGCAAGTACCTCTCTGTTTGTGAAAGAGACGCCACGGCTGTGTTTACATACATACTCTTCCATGGCCGACAGTTCCGGCTGGTTTATTTGGACGTGTGTGGTGTGCTCGCTTTGACGGATAATTAAAATCCCAGCCGTTTACGAGAATAATGGCACGATGACTACAGTGAAAGAACTTTTGAAATGAACACGCGTTGTACGTATTACTGAGGGAAAATGAGATTAATTGAATCATATTTCGTGAAAGAAACGGAGAAACGTACGACGAAGGAAAAAAAATTGCTAAACTACTTACCTTGAAGAAACCCTGTTTGTAAACATAACTGAAAGAATTATGCTGTCATCAGCCTTGAAGCGCTCGTTGGATACTAAGGTTGAAGCAGCCTACATCAAAAACGAGTACCAGGTGAATTCTAGGTGGCAAAGGTGTTCGGGCTTAGAGCCAACCACTCTACTCCACCAAGGGCTGAGGTTACGGATAGTTTAACTAATCGAAGTTTTCACGCTATAGAGAAACAAAAAAAATCGATGGCGGTGCATTACGGAGGCGTACAAGGCATGACGAGGACCGGTGTAGTTTGCCATTGCTTTCTTCACTGGGCCATAAAGCCCTGTTGCAACATAATCGAACATAACATCTAGACACACTACTAGACCTCCGAATTTCATTACTCAGCACCACATACACCTCAGCAGTTTCGATACTTTCACTGCAATAAATGAGAGAGAGAATTAAATTCAGTTAAATCTGCATGTTTCTGCAGCCTGTGCCAAGAGAAAGATGAAAGAATTCTCCATCCATCAAGAAATAGCGATTGGCTATAGAATCGTGTTAAGATATTGAAATATTTAGTAAATACCTTATGCTGCAATATAACTCAAAACCCTAATGAAAAGAAGACTGCTTTGATTATTCTTGTAGTGTTCCCCAAGAGCCATTCATATGAGAAATACATGGACCATGTCAAATGTCAGAGTAATTCTCAAAAAGGAAATTTTAGGTCAAACGGATTCAATAAAAATACACTGTAATGCAGTTGGTTAGCTCCTCCTAGGAAGTCTTGGTCCTTATTATGAATTTGAGATTCCGCTCTCAGATTAGTTCATGGCAAGTTCCTTTGAACTAAAATGTGGCTTCCCATGCAGAAAAGACCAGAAAATTCCACTCCTAATAAAATATCAGAATAATGATCACCTTCGAAATCACACTGTAAGAAGGTTTGATGAATGCAGAGATAAATCTTCCCTAAGAATATTCTCAGGGTCTTTCTGTCACCCTGCCCCAGTTATTTTTGAGGTCACCACCCTGAAGGTCATATGAGATGCCTGACAGAGGTGGCAAAAGCGGGCTCCGTTCACCCTGAATGACGTGGGTTCTGCCCGTCAGAAAATCGAAAGATTTAAGGAACGAGGTTTCCACTTCCAGAGGTACATCCGGCCCTAAGTTTGACGCAGCTTACACCAAAAATGAGTACCTGACTAATTCCTGGTGGCAAAGGTTCTCGGGCATTATAGCGAACCACTCTACTATACCAAGGTCCGAGATTACGGATAGTACAAGCTTGTACCTTCCTCTCCACCCCCCCAGGGCAGTCATAGCCTGAACGGAGATGACTTTACTTTACCCATAGGTTCGTAGCGATTTTTCTAGGAGTTTTAAAGCCACATGCATTTCCCTACATCACGCAAGTTTGAGTTAAAACTAATCCACATCGCTCTCATCGGAATTTGGGTCATAGATATCAAAGAATGTAAATAGTCCCTTAAATTCTCCAAAGCCACTACAACATACGAATTGGTTATTACTTCAAACTCTCTGAATCTAATTTCTGCCTGCTAATCCACTTAGTGGTGGCTGCTTAGCCGAGATGAAAGCGGAGCACTTGGTTTACCTGAAAAGGCGAGAGTTCGATTCCTCGTCCGGAAGTCGGAACATTTAGAAAAGAGTCATCCACTTCTAGAACAGCAGTTGACCCTGGGGTTCACTCAGCCTACACCAAAAATGAGTGCTAGAGAAATACCTAGGATCAAAGGTGGTCAAACATAGAGCTAACCATTCCATCCCACTTAGCACCGAGGTTACGAATAGCGGAAATCTTTACATTCCACTCATCCAAGGACCATCTTGACCTGAATGGAGACGGCTTCGTTTATTTATAGTTCATTTTATACTCTCACAACCATTGAAATGCTTTGATACAATTTTAACAACATTCCATGTGTGTGTGTGTGTGTGTGTGTGTGTGTGTGTGTGTAATAGTTGAAGTCGATATCGATATTTCGTCGTTTAATGTCGATATTTCATTATTTAGGTATTAAATGACAGACCGAGTGACTTAGCTACGAGGTTTGGTCACGTAGCTGTCAGTTTGCATTAGGGATATTGTAGGTTCGAACCCCACTGTCGATAGCCGTGAGGATGGTTGTCAGTTGTGTTACTGCAAGAAAATAATGGGGCTATACCTTAATTGAGGCCAAAGTATCTTCCAATTTTCACTACAGGAAAATGCTTGGGTTGTGCCTTAATTAAGGCCATGTGTCGCTTTCTTCCCAGTCCTAGCCTTTTCCTATCACATCGTCGTCATAAGACCTCTCTGCGTCAATGCGGCGTAAAACACACAGCAATTATATTAACATTTTTATCGACTACAAAAATAAACACAGATGAATGAAATATGTAATTATTAGAAAGAACTTAGAAAGATATCTTTATTAATCGTCCCCAAAACCCAAATGAGGTAGAAATTAAAATGTATTACTTTGCTTGTATTACTCCTGCTTAGTCCAACCATGTGGAATTCATATAATGTGTTATCACTAGAGCTGGTAGTTATTTTTTGGTATTTATTTATTTATGAACAAACAGGCTTTCCGCCCCATTACATGTTCACAAAGCAATAAGACACAATATTAATAATTATAATAAAAAAAAATAATAATAATAAAAATAATGATAAAATAATGATAATAATAATATAATACATAAAAATAAAATAATGAAAATAGAGATAATAGGAATAAATAATAACAAAAATGATAACAATTCTGTAGCAGTCCTCGGCTCGAGGATCCAGCAAACTCATCACTTGTCCTTATGCCTACCGCAACTTTCGTCACATTCCTTTTCCCTGACCTACTCCCGATCAATACCAAAACATCGACAGTCAGCACTTACATTCTAACCAGCCATAACACAAACAAAAGTCCTCCACGTTCACAACAATAAATAACACAATCCTAACCCAGCAGAAAATCATAATAACTTACAATCAAATTTCAACACTGGTCTCCCTCCACACTTACCTTAAATACCACTTTTATTTCAATGCATTACTACCTCTCATGTTGCAACTTGACCATTATTTAGCCATGCTTGATCTCATTTTAAAACCCAAGCCATGCTCAGCATTACATTTGCTATCGCAACCACCACTCATTCCGTGTCCTTGTGGATTCAGCACATACGTCATCTTCATTGTCCTCTAACTTACTCTCTGTCCAAACCATAACAACCAACATTCCGCAATTGCCCTTCAATCCATCATACACTACATTTACCAACCCGCACTTAATACAATCATCTCTCCAACTCCAAAAGTTTCAGCAATAAATTAAACCATCTCATTACCAAACCATCTTCGCCTATACCAACACTTCTCCCACACCACATTTTTTTTTTTTTTTTCGATAAATCTAAACTAATTCAGCAATAAATAAACCATCTACATACCAACTCCCGGATTCCGATACCACCTCTTATCCACCGTTTCCATTCCAGATCCACCTCATATACCTTCCACAATACACCACTAAATCTAAATTTACAACATCTCAGATTTACAAAATAACACCGCTTAACACCGCTTCTCACCATATTTCAACCATAGTCCTCAATAACTGCGACCATTTTATACCACCACTTCTCCAACACCTCATTTCAGCAATATGACACATCTTACCTTAATCGTATCTAGATACCAGGCCATCTTCACCTTAAAATACCAAACACTCATATACCATCTCTTCACCAACACCACATTCCAATCTCTACCATCCAAAACTCTTGTCCCTCTTAACACTCACTTAGTTAGCATTAAATAAACCTCCTACCCAACCAAAAGCTAATACAGCCTAGCCTAATAAAATTACAATGAATAACAATTACTGACATATCATAAAACAAACAGACCATGCCATCCTGTCCTCTTACCCAACTCCCCTAACTAAATACTCAGTCCCTACATACACTAAACCATTAAAATTTTAACCTACTATCTCCTTCCCTTATACAGATAACTATTCTACCCCCCTATTCCCCTGCCCACCCTCTAACTCACTCTCCTTCATTTTACTCTCGCAGGCCTTTTTTGTCGCACAAAAATACCTGTTCAATTCACCCCCTTTTTCCCATTGTTTAAGAATCCATCTCAGTATTGCGTTCTCATCCCCTCTCCCCAGTACTTCCCGATTCTCGGCACTCAATAATCTGTGTCTTAACCCCCTCGTTCCCTCACAGTCTCTTAGCAAGTGAAACTCATCATTCATATCTCCACAAAGTACACACCTTGTCTTATCCCTGCCCTGTAACCAGCCCTTATTCCTTGGCAGACCTAAAAGCCACCACATCATCCCATATCGATTTGACCTATCAACGTATCTAATATTCAACCCTGCTATCTCCTCTATTTTCGTCAAAACAATCAGCGAATTTCTTAGTCTGCTTTCCCCCAATAATTTCTGCCTGTGGATATCCCTAATTCTCCTTTCTAGTATTTTCATCCCTCTCACTTCTGTCTTTGACCAAACCTCCCCCCACAGGTGCCCTAATCCTATCCTCTCTAAATATCCTTTTATTTTTTCCAACCATCCACCCTTATACATGCTCTTAAATTGCTGTACATATGCAGCCTGTAAAACTCTCCCACCTTCCTGTCTTTTTAAATTCATCCAATATCTAACTATTCTTTTCACACCCTCTGATTCCAAATCCTCCCCACACATTAATTCCGCCCCTACGTTTGCTGTACACCTCGGTAAGCCCATCACTAACTTAGCAAAACTACTAACAATCTTTCTTAGTTCCTCTCTTTTTTCATCCAAGAGCTGGTAGTTTTAGGTGCTAAAAGTCAGGAAAATATTTATTTCTTAATACTTTAAGAATAGTTGAAATATTTGACAAAAAATTAAAAATATTTAATTATAATTTGGTTTATTTATGTGAATATAAACAATATGCAGTACTACTACGCTATGCCTGACTGATTGCTGAAGAATTACAACACTCAATGGGATTCACCCTCGAGTTTTCCATCACACATGACCGATGATTATCGCGAGATACTGACTGGCATCACAAGATGTCAGTCTGGCAAATTTATAGCAGGGTACGTCGCTCAGACTCACACCAATATCCTCTTCTTGGTGGTCATCTAACACATTCTAAATTTTGCACATAGCGTGAAAGCCACTATTGTTTTCAAACATACGTCTGAATTTATTTTTTAACATTTGTGTTGTAGATCCACTAAGACTGTTTTCTTTCGGCGTCATGAAGATGCCGAACTGCTTCTGACAAGTTTGTCTATGGTGCTGCTAAGGAAACACAAGTCATTTGTTAACACCGTATCACATAACATTTTCTGAAGGATTCCGAGTGAAGTCACATCATCTTTGTCCAGTACATTAACTACTGAGGCAATACCATCAAAATTTTCTACATAATACTGGACTGCAGCAAGCCAAATTCCCCACCGCGGTATTACTGGGGTTTGGTGGCAGTGATACGCTGGGACTTTCTTAGTCTTGAATACGTGAACTCTTCTCGGCGATTTCATGAACACATTTTTTCCATTAGAATTTATCCACATTATGATATAGTCTGTGTAAACTATGCGCAATGCATGTAACATGGATCATTTTAGGATAACTGACAACAAGACCTGTTGCTACCTTCTTCATATATGCTGCAGCATCTGTCAATCACATTAAAGTATGGTCAAACTTCAAACCATCTAGCCACAAAATTTGCTTTGCTTCATTAATAATCTTGCAACTATCACATGGTTAGCAGTAGTCATTATTCTTGGCTTGTTAACAGAAAACATTTCTTCGAAATCATTCCATCGTAGTTTTGTACCACAACAATGACATTCCCAACTTTCCTATCAGTAGAGTCTGAAGTTTCGTCTAACGTAACCCACATTTTCACACAGTTAACGAATTTGTTATAGATTTTATTGCTACTACTACTAAAATGTGTTCATTCCTCCCCTGAAGGGGGAGGCGGGTCTCTTAGACGGTGACGCCGTCTCTCAGGCCGGGAGATTTGTGACGGTGAAGGAGATACACGGAGAAGGTGAGGGGGTTTGCGTCAGTGGCCTGTAACTAGGAACTGTCCCGGGAGTTTATTGGTAACGCTTTGGAAGATACTTTCATCTCAACGTTAACTCTTCAAGAGAGTCAAGATTTGAAAATTTGGAGAGAAACTTCGTTAACACTGGATTATTTACCTTAGAAAGAGGTATGTCGGCTGACAGAAATACCTTACATAAATCTTCACAATAAAATGAAACTGTATTAGCTCCTGCAGAAGAACCTGAAACTACGTCACTAAGTAGAGGTTGTTTCTTCATCGGGCGTGAATCTGCAGAGATATGTTTCATGCCCTCCTGGCGCTGTGTAACATGCTATCGCTGTTCAGCCTTTATTAATTTCTCTCATTGCTGGCAGAACAGGACGCGTCCAACTGAGCTAAAAGTATCCTTAAATTCCGCAACATTTTGCTGCAGATGATAACTTGTTGTTGCTTTTACTTTAGGCATTGTAGTATTACTTTGCACTTCACAGCACCTAAAATGAACTACGTGTGAGTATTACTGATCTGGTCTCACGCAGTCCTGTCGTTTCAGATCTTACGAGTCTTCTAACTCACGAGTATCAAAATTCACGAATTCCAAGAGGAGGATTAGTAAAAGTAAGTTTCATTACCGGTGTCTGGACAGTTGACCACACTAACACTTTCACACACTGCAAAAAATACTGACATTTCCCCACAGTCCTTGGACGTGACTACCTGATAAATGACTCAGAAATAATCTCGACTGACAATTCCACACACAACTCCCTCACCATCAAAGGCTACCATAAAAAATAAAAATGCTACCAACCACTTCCCGCACATTTATTATACATTATTTGATGCGTCCAATTAACACTCTTCAGCTATATATTATTAGGTGTAGTAGTATATTAAAAAGTCCGGCCACGCGGTGTAGGGGGCAACGCGTCCATCTGTCATCCGAAGGTTCCGGGTTCGAATCCCGGCCGGGTCAGGGGTTTTTAATTGTAAATTATTAATATCCCTGGCCTGAAGACTGGGTGTGTATGTCGTCCTTAACGTTCCTTTCCTCACATTCGACACTTTACACTTCCACCATATCCAAATACACGCAGGTTCATAACATATGGTGCAAGTAACGGCAAAAGATCTTTGTAGGTGGGCGCCTCGAGCAAATAGCATTTTAAATACACTTAAGAAAATGGAAATTGCAACACCATGAAGGCATTGGCCATTTTTGTTGATTTTCAAGATATGGAACGACGCCATGTAGGTTTGTAAACGATCAAAGTTTCAGACCTATTGGATTGTTGCTACAGGTCTCCCCACATGATTGGTCGCGGAGGATTCAACTCCAGTATACGGACTCTGGTGTAGCGTAGTTGACTTGCAGTCTGTGCAGTGAAGTGTTCCCCGTAAAACATGCCTCGACGACAGACAGGAGCACGCTATCAACAACTGTCGCCGTTTAAGAGGGCTCGGATAATTAGGCTGTGTGGGCTGGATTATCGCTAAGGACTGCCGCTGCACGTGTTAGCCGACAGGCATCTACGGTACAATGTGTATGGCAGCAGTGGACAAATGAAGGTACCCACACTCGTAGACCTGGCACAGGCCCAGCGTGACAGACAACTGTGAGAGAGGATCGCCGCATCGTTCGGGTGGCCCGGATGGAACCCCATGCAACAGCAGTGCAAATTCGAGCAGCTGTGGCACCCCACGTTACACAACAAACAGTTGGTAATCGCCTGCGTGCAGCTGGCTTATGAGCCCGTGTCCCTGCAGAAGGTGTTCCATTGACCCCACAACAGCGACGTGTAAGGCTGGCCTGGTGTCGAGAAAGATCGACGTGGGTCGACGAATGGCATAGGGTCGTCTTTAGTGATGAATCGCGCTTCTGTCTTGCCCGCAGTGGTCGCCGGAATCGTGTGCGCCGACGTACCGGAGAGAGGGGCCGCCCAGATCTTATTGTCGAGAGGCACACAGGGCCAACACCAAGCATTATGGTCTGGGGAGCTATTGGCTTTAATGTGAAATCACAATTAGTGTTTTGTTAAGGGCACTATGACTGCTCGACAGTACGTTGATAGGGTACTTAGTCCAGTGGTTGTCCCTATGATGGCGAACATTGCTAATGGGATGTTTCAGCAGGACAATGCCCGGGTTCACACTGCACGCATCTCCAGAGAAGCTCTCCACGACATCACAACCTTAGAATGGCCCGCCAGATCCCCGGACCTCAGTCCTATTGAGCATGTGTGGGACATGATGGCTCGACAACTGGCCAACCGTCCTCAGCCACCCACAACTCTGGAACAACTGACCCGTGCAGTGCAGCAAGCATGGGCCACAATTCCTCAGGAAGCGATCCAGGGCCTTATTGACTCCATGCTTCGACAAATTCATCAATGTATTGCAGCTCGTGGTGGGCACATCCTGTATTGATTGCTGTCCAAACGTGAGGTCAGAGGTAATTGAAAGTATAATCATCGAATCACAACCAAACACTCGTCCTGCACATTGAATTGCAGCTATGTAGCACCACTCCTTCTGGGTGTTGCAATTTCCATTTCCTTCAGTGTATATTAAGAAAGTATATTAAAATAAGGGCTGGAACAACCGACCTGTAGGAACACCTCACCCCAAATTCAAAGAGGTTGTCAAAGTGTTGAAGACGGAAGCTGAGAAGACAAACTGTGCATTTCCGAAGGCCGAGCTCAACAAGGAAGGGAAAAAAGAAGACGAAAATATCAAACTAGACGGGCGGATTGAGAAAATACAGAAAAGTATTCGAAAATGACAAAAATGGAAAGTATTTTGAAGGCGGTTGTCTATTCACGGAAAATGTGTTGAGAAAATTGGACCAAAATCAAAATACAGACAAAATAAAGCACACAAAAAACGACGACGCCGAGAAAGCCGATTTTAAACACTCCAAAATGATAACAACACCAAAATGATCAATACTGTTATTACACATTTCAAAAACTCAGGGAAACATGTCTTGTAACGTCTGGTATGGAACGTTAATTTGGTAGTTTGGGTCCCAATGGTCATACAGCATACTTTGAGACCTTAGCTACTCAGGGTATGTCAAATCGAAGTTATACTCCATATGCAGGCGTAGCCATGCATTAAACTGTCAGGTGACCCCTCAGATCAAAGTGAATAGCGTTGCGTCCATGTGTCTTTGTGAGGTACACAGAATACTGCGGTCATTCGAGCACATTTTACGTAAACCAGCACATCCCATGAGACATCTTAACAGGGTTCATTTCGCAAGGGCCGTCCCTCTGATCCAGGAAGGATGGACGTTTCGTCGTGTTGCCGTGGATCTCAATGTCTCTCCGTCAGTTATTCAACGCTTGTGGAATCGCTACACTGAGACAAGCCAGTTAGCAAGGAGGGTTGGACAAGGCCGAGGATGTATGAGAACCCCACAGGATGACCTATATCTGACCATCTGTGCGTTGCGGAGTCGTTTAGCAACTGCCATAAAACTGAAACAAGACCTCGGGAGTTTCACTGGAGTCACGATGTGTGACCAGACAGTAACGAACAGGTTAAGAGAAGTGTCCTTACGACCCAGACGTCCTGTTCGAGTGCCCCGTTTAACGCAGCAACATCGCGCAGCTCGCCTTCTATTTGCCCGTGCCCACGTCAACTGGCAGCTTCGCCAAGGGAGACCTGTGTTGTGCACAGACGAGTACAGATTTCCCCTGACAAAGCCTGATGGACGTCAACATGTATGGAGACGACGTGGTGAGCAGTACACGCGAAATGCTGACCAGGAAGACGACAGATTCTGACAAGGTTCTGTGATGGTGTGGGGTGGCATCAGTATTGATGGCCGTACGGATTATGTCGTCGTCTGTGGTACTCTTAAATGCGGGGTACATAGAACAGATACTGCTAGATCATGTGCTGGTTTCTGCATACGGTATTGTCCCTGAATTCGTACTCATGCACGACAACGCCAGGGCCCATGTAGCACGCATCACCAGATCTCTCTTGCGAGAACTAGACATCCAATAGATGGAATGGCCAGCAGTGAGTCCCGAACTTAATCCCATTGATCATGTGTGGGATAGGCTAGACAGAATTGTTCGTGGGCGCCCTGTTCCACCACAGACTCTCCAAGACCCCGAACAGCCTCTCATTGAAGAATGGGACCTGATACCGCAACGTGACCTCCATCGACTTATACGGAGCATACCACGTAGGTGCCAAGCTGTGATAAATGCTCGTGAAGGACATATATCATACTGAATCTCCCTAACTGTGTTAAAAATGCACCCTGGATAACTGTTCTCACTTCCTTTCGCCCCTATTTGGACATTTCCGTTTGTGTTCTGCAAATGAACGCGAATCCTTCGATGTTCTTTGTATACTTCAACGGTAAAGAATAACAGTTTAGTTGCTAATACACCTGGGGGTGAGGTGTTGTTTTTTGGAGCATAGCATATGTTCAAACACATTCCCCCAATTTTTTGAACTATATATTTTGCCAGTCCACAGCCTGGAAAAAGTGTGATGGAAACCAGGCTCTTTATTTACTTTATTTATTTATTTACTTTGATTTGATGGAAATTACACTACATCAACGATATTTTCGAGACCGTATTAGTAATGAAGTACCTAGACCGAGCGCCTTTCTTCACTCCAAAAGAATAGCATGTTAACGTTAAAGGTCAGTGGGGAGAGATTTGTTTCTACAGGCGAACGAATCGCTTCGCCATTTCGCCAGGGCGATCTCGCTGCGCTCGTTCACATCAGTTAAATAAAATATACATTTGGTTTAAACATTATATATTTTAAAATATAGTTTGGATTTATAAGTATTCGTTTTCTAGATAAGCTGGACACACACGCATATACACACCCACGCACAACAGCTTTATTAGTATAAAAATGAAATGGCGTATGGCTTTTAGTGCCGGGAGTGTCCGATGAGAAATTCGGCTCGCCAGGTTCAGGTCTTTTGATTTGACTCCCTTAGGTGGCCTGCGCGTCATGATGAGGATGAAATGATGATGAAGACGACACGTACACAGCCCCCGTGCCAGCGAAATTAACCAATGATGTTTAAAATTCCCTACCCTGCCTGGAATCAAACCCGGGATCCCTGTGACCAAATCCCAGCTAACTATTTAGCCATGGAGCCGGACTTTATTAGTATAGATATGTTATTATTAGTACAGTATAGACTAATAATAATCTATTATAAATATTTTATTATGAACGGCGCGTGGTAGTTTGGGGGGGGGGGAGTTGCTCTGTAGCTTTGAGGGGGATTTGTGTGGAATTTTCAGTCGAGAACTATGTCGCACATGTTGATTTAGCCCTATTTTACTGTCGGATGCCCTTCCTGACGCCAACCCTATATGGAGGGTTGAAATCACTATTGCGTGTTTCTGTGGTGGTTGCTAGTGTAGTGCGTTGTACGAATATTAATATTACAGTGTTGGGACAAACACAAACATTCAGTCCCCAAACCAGAAGAATTAATCACACGTTAATCCAACCCGGGACCCTCTGAACCGAAAGCCTCAATGCTTACCATTCAGCTAGTGAGTCGGACTCGTGATTTTTGATACTATTTTCTACTAATTTTAGCCCGTGAGTTTTGAGATGTAACCCATACAGTTCGGAGGAATGTTAGACACGTGGTGTAATATGCCTATAGACAAGGAAATCCCCGACTTCTACGGTGAGTGTGACCAATAAGATAAGAAACGCACAGCTGCAAACTGATGTACAGAAATAGAATAACTTACACTTTCCATGTAGGGCAGCGGATATTAATATTAAGATTAGACTAGCATTTTCCCGCTGGCTCCGCCCGCAATGTACAAAGTATGGTGTTGTTCATTACTATCCTCACGGGTGTATTTGCAAAGTTTCGAGTTAATGAAATAAAACGCATGATCTGCTGTGGTAATAGAATGTAATATTATGTCAACAAAACACTTGAAAATGCATCACACAAAGAAATTGAATTAAACGTTCCTTGGAACAATACTACGCGCCGAATGTCAAAAGTCCTTCAAAGATCTTCGTCATAGAGAAAAATGTACTCATAACTTTTCTCAGAATCTACCCATTGAAGTAGTCTTTACCTCCAAAGAAAGCGCTTGTTTCACTGAGTGTTTTTAGACCAAAACGAACTGCGTACCTCTATTTGAGCGAAAGATATGATTGCTTCAATGAGAAAAAATGTTGAAGAAATGAGACGTCAAATTGAATGTGCACTCATAACTTTCCTCATAATCAACCAATTTGAATAGTTAAGAACTGAAATGAAAGAGCTTGATCCACTCAGTGTTTTTAGGCAAAAATGAACTCCGTACCTAAATTAGAACCAAAGATATAATTGCTTCAAAGAGACAAAAAATTGGAAAAATCAAAAAATTTGAAGAAGGCGGAAGTTTAGTGATTTTTAGTACCTGATGACAAATCTGTGCATGAATACCTTTCAGTTAAAATATGAAGCAAATAGACCGGATAGAATGGCCGGACTGACTGACTTTAGTTTTCTTTAAATTTTGTTTAATATATAGATAGCTCGCAGGTACTTCCCCGTTTAGGTTACACAAAACAGGAAAGTAATAAACTAAAAGATATAGCATATTGATAAAAATATGTAAATATCAAGTGCTAATAACTGAAAAGCAGGAATTTACGTAATTATGGAAAATATGTATTTACATAAAAATAATATTTATTTAACTAAAACTCCGAACCCTAGTTACCAAGTGCACAGGTGCTGATAACCCTCCCGACAACAGTAATAATTCTATTATAGTACTGTGTGCTACAGTCATGGAGTATGATATGAATAATGTCAGCCAACACTGTACTAACCGTACTCCGACCGTGTAGATAGTCTCATCAAACGAAGCCTGGGGTTCTCTACCAATGAGATGCTTACGATGTACTCAAGTGTACTGAACACCTTTAATAACGCTAATGTAAAGTTTGAAACATAATCAGGTAGGCCTTGTCCGTGAGTGACCTAATTATTTATGAAATAATAAATAATTTCATGAAGTGTTAAACATAATCATATCCGTGAGGTAGCATTTTCCATTACCGTGCTGTTAAATTATTCTTTATGAAATAATACATCATTTCATAGAGTAAATCTTTAAACATAACCGTGTCTTAAGGTAGACCTTGTTCGTGACTGTGAAATAATTTTTTAAAGTAACATTTTTAACATAACCATGTTTTGAGGTGAAATCATTCTTTATGAAATAATAAATACTTTCATAATGTGAAGTGTTTAAACATATCCATAATTTGAGGCATCATTTTATATAGTAAATTTTTAAAAATAACCATGTTCTGAGGTAGACCTTGTCCGTTACTGTTAAATAATTATTTTATGAAATTATAAATAATTCCATAAAGTTTTAACATAACGTTGTTTTGAGGTATCCCTTGTTCGTGACCCTGAAATAATTCTATATGAAGTAATTAATCATTTCATAAATTAAAGTTTTAAACATAACTACGTTTTGGACTACGGCTTGTCCGTGACTATGAAATATTAAATCATTTTGTAATGTAAATTTCTGACTGTGTTTTAAGGTAAACCTTATCTGTGACCGTTAAATAATTTTATGAAATAATAAATCATTGCATAGAGGGAATTTTTAAACATAACCATGTTTCGAGATAGACCTTTTCCTTGACCGTAAAATATTTTTTGGAATAATAAATCATTTCATAGAGTACATTTGTAAGCATAACCACGTTTTGAGGTAGACCTTGTCCGTGCCTGTGAAGTAAGTATCAATGACAATCAATTATTTTATAAAGTGAAGTTTTAACATAACCGTATTTTGAGGTAGGCCTTGTCCATGACTGAAATAATACCTTAAAAAATAATTTAAAAATCTTAAATTAAAGTTCTAAACATAACTTTTTTGAGGTATCTCATGACCGTGAATATGAAATCATAAATTATTAGTTTTGTGTCATGAAAATAGTATCATCGGCATTTCATTCATAAATAAAGCATGGTATGAAACATGTAAGAGTTTCGCTCAGTTCTCCTACAACAGGCGTTACAACACAACAACACACGTAGCGGTACATTCATTCAGCCCTCAAGGCGGGAACTGTTAATATCCTTATTTGTTTCACTGTCAGTTATTACAGAAAACTCTAAGTATCCATGAACAGATGAAATTAGAAACCTACAACCTGTTTTCCGTCCGCCTCTATATGAAGTAATATATGAAATGGTTAGCGTGATTAGCTGCCACCCCCGGAGGCCCGGGTTCGATTCCCGGCTCTGCCACGAAATTTGAAAAGTGGTATGAGGGCTGGAACGGGGTCCACTCAACCTCGGGAGGTCAACTGAGTAGAGGTGGGTTCGATTCCCACCTCAGCCATCCTGGAAGTGGTTTTCCGTGGTTTCCCACTTCTCCTTCAGGCGAATGCCGGGATGGTACCTAACATAAGGCCACGGCCGCTTCCTTCCCTCTTCCTTGCCTATCCCTTCCAATCTTCCCATCCCTCCACACGGCCCCTGTTCAGCATAGCAGGCGAGGCCGCCTGGGCGAGGTACTGGTCATTCTCCCCAGTTGTATCCCCCGACCAAGAGTCTGAAGCTCCCGGACACTGCCCTTGAGGCGGTAGAGGTGGGATCCCTCGCTGTGTCCGAGGGAAAAGCCGACCCTGGAGGGTAAACAGATGATGATCATGATCATGATCAATACAACCTGTTTTTCAGTCATTGACCTGGTCAGTGACAAAATGAATGAATCATATATAGGCTATTAATGACTGACAGACGCTATGAAATGAGAATGGAAGGTGTCGCTGGAATGAAAGATGACAGGAAAAACCAGAGTACCCTGAGAAAAACCTGTCCCGCCTCCGCTTTGTCCAGCAAAAATCTCACATGGAGTGACCGAGATTTGAGCCACGGCATCCATCGGTGAGAGGCCGACGCGCTTCCGTCTGAGCCACGGAGGCTGCTCATGAAGAGATATACTAGGGAAATAATGAGTGAGGTTGTTTACCGTTGGCTTCCCCATTCAGTCACATGATCCAAATACACATCAGTCTGCGAAGTACACTGAAACACACATTAATCCAGGCCATTCCAACTCAGTTTTTGAGAGATAGGGGGTCCTGACTTTGCCCCGTGACTGTCCAGGCGCTGAATCCCCGCCGCCACACTCTGTCGCTGTGGCTGTAGTGATGTAGGAACGCATGCGCTTGGTTCAAATCTGCTATTAGAAACAACATACCAAACCATTTGAATGACTGAAATGTTTCTTTGCAAGACCAAAATGTGGTTAATTGCCACTGAACAGGGAAGAATCCGTACTTTTTAAGATGGAAATTTCATTGTTCAAAAAAGAATTACAGGAGAAGTATTTTGAAGAATTCCCGTCTTCAAAACCACGTGTCTTGTCCAATTGTAAAACTAATAGTTATTGTAAAGTCCTTAAACAATTTTTCAATGTTTTAGGAATATCGATAAAATTTCAGCGGAATTAAACATTTTCTCTGAAGTTTAAGCAGGTTGTGATCATATTCCAAACAGAATTTATAAGGCTTCAACTTTGAAATTAGTGATTACAACATTTCAGCTGGCACCATTGCATATCACAAAAATTTTCAAAAAAAATTTTGTCCGCGTTGTATGGCCTTTCCTCTCGCATCGTCGCCATAAGACATATCTGTGTCGGTGCGACGTAAAGCAAATAACAAAAGAAAAAAGTGTGTTTTCGAAAGGTGACCAGCGTTCGCGGATTAAAATAGAGGTTTTCCGTGGCAAAAATGTATCAGAATGTTATCGAGGATTGCGTGAAGCCTGTGACGAGAATGCATTACCGTATAGGACGGTAGTACGATGGGTCAAGGCGTTTCGTGGGGGGTCAGAATGATATCCTGGAACACCCTCCATTCTCACCAGACATGAATCCTTGTGTCTTCGGCCTGTTTGTGAAGTTGAAGGAACCCCTCCGGGGCCGCCGATTTCCTGACGTGACATTTGTACTCCGGGCAGTATGAAGATCCGTCACTGTCATCAACAGAGAACGCCTTGCCAACGGTCCCCAGCGGCTTCCCGACATTTGACAAAAGTTAATAGACTTTGCGGGTGACTACATTGAAGGAATGTAATGCATCTGTACTTGTTAGTTCATCAAATATTCCGCTCTATCAATATTGCCACTACTTTACTTACAGCCCTCGTATTTCAGTAAAACGTCATGAAAATATCGAGGAACATCTGTAATTGGTCAAAAATGTTAACATTTTTTTATCCGTATAGACAACATAAGTGTTAAAAAGTATCCTTTTAGTTCCTATCCAGGTATTAAAGTTTACAGTAAAGAAGAAATACTGCACACTCTGATCAAGACCGCTAAACTAGGTATTTTGGTAGAAAATTAACCACAGTGTCTGAATGAGTGGTTATAAATGACATGACACAATATACAACATGTCGTAAGATATTCGTATATCAATTATAAACGGAAACAAGAACAGGAAGTTTATTACTGAAACAGAGCTAAAAATGAGGAATTGTTCTCACCGGGCGAGTTGGCCGTGCGGTTAGGGACGCACAGCTGTGAGCTTGCATCCGTCAGGTAGTGGGTTCGAATCCTACTGTCGGCAGCCTTGAAGATCGTTTTCCGTGGTTTCCCATTTTCACAATAAGCAAATGCTGGGGCTGTACCTTAATTAAGACCACGGCCGCTTGCATCCAACGCCTATGCCTTTCCTATCCCATCGTCGCTATAAGACCTATCTGTGTCGGTGCGACGTAAAGCAAATTGCAAAAAATTGAGGAATTGTTCTCAAGATATGCACTAAAAATAATATAAAACAAGTGATATTGATCGTTCGGTCAAAGGTAAACAAATTGCTGGAGAATTACATGAAAGCATTTTGGTATAGATACAACCTGCCTGAAAACAAAGATGTGTGATTACCAAATCCGTGAGAATGATTATGGCACGACATGATTTGCGAGCCGTTGTTGTACGAGGCATGTAAATAAGATGCTCTCGTAATTCAAAGTATCTGACTGGACGATGTTTACAAAAGGAAGCGGACATTATTATTATTATTATTATTATTATTATTATTATTATTATTATTATTATTATTATTATTATTATTATTATTATTGGTGTTTTAAGGGGCTAAGCATGAAGACAACTAAACAAATAAAGTACTCAAGAACACAATGCGCTTAAGTAGATCCGTTAGAGGGCTAATTTCGCACACGACCACATAGAGTGCAGTAATCTACCACGCGCTTCCACGATTGAGAAAGTACGGGCCGAGAGGTAACAATCATAGCAAGTGGGAGTTATATTATTGGATGTATAATGAATGACCATATGCTCCGCATCCTTGAGATCATAACTACTAGACTTCTACGATGGATTTGTTGCTTTTTAACACGTGTTTCATTAAAACAAAAATTAATCTGGGTGATTCTGTGGTTGAAAATTGCGATAATAAATTGCTAGGATAAAGTTGCGTACCGTAATACACTGAATAAGCAATGGATGGTAAATCATGCAAGGCCTCGTAAATATAACTCACATAACTTTGCAATCTATTGTAATTTATCTCAAAGTCTTAATTAACCCATATCATAATCTCAGTTTTTTAATATGGGAATCACTCCATTCGAACAATCTCACAAGGGAACTGTTTCAGTTGACTTGACGGAGGGCAATGAAACTTGGGTGAATGATCAAATTTAATTTCCAAATTTAAGGTAATAATCAATTTGGCGTAAAGTCGACCGTAGTGTTCTAATTAACTGCTGAAAATTATATGAGTTGCTCGGAGCAGTTACCTGATGATGACGCAGAATGACCTTACATATGCACTGTAGTTATATACCAATAGATTTTCTTCAAATTTACATTATACACTTTATTCCAAAAATTAATTTCATACTATACACACCTATTTCATTAACATTTACAGCTTATGAATATAGCAAAATATGGGGGTTTTAATACTTCTGAGCCGTTTATCATGGAAGAAAATATGTAAACACAGGACAGAAACAAAACACTTCCAGGGAGAGACGCTGAGGTGGAACACTAATAGAATGCGACGGCTGTTTTTTTTTTTTACTTTTTTTCTGCCAGACTTCTGTCATTAAATGCAAAAGCAATGCCGAGTAGAATTTATCATAGGTAGAGCCCCATCCTCACAGACGGCAGATCGTTTATAAGGCGTCAACTCATAAGACATGCACCAGGCCTCTCCGGAGACCACAGAAGAAAAATAAGTTACCGTGTTGGACAAACTTTCTGCAGTTAGGTAATGTTTGCTTGCAATCCCATATCATTAATTTTATAACTGAAAAACCTCGAAAATAAATCTTCTCCTTCTTCTACATCTTTTTCTATTCTTTTGCCTTTTCATTCATCCCGAGCGGTGGGGGGGGGAGTTGTGGATTGAAATGTGTCGCACAGGTGGAATTGCTCCTTTGTTTAGGGCCCGACACCCTACCTGCTCCCAACCTTACGTGAGGGACGTATTAATTGTTGCTTGTTTTTGTGGTGGTTGGTAATGTGATGTGTTGTGTTGTGTGTGTATGAAAAGAGAAGTTCTGGAACAAATACCCAGTCTCGGAATCAAAGAAATGAACCAGGCGCGGTTAACATCTTAGACCCGTCTAGGAATCGAACCCGGAACCCTTTGAAGTGAAAGCCTCGACCCTGACCACCCAGCCAAAGAGGCGGACTAAAACTTGTTCAACTCATTTCAGATCCGTTTGGGGTCGCTGCAGCCAACCAGGTTCATTTTGGTTATGGCCGGTGTTTAAAAATCAGATGCCCTTATATAAAGAAAAACGCATCAACATTCTTTCTTTTCTGGCCTTCTCGCAGTCACCCGAAGTCAGCACGTAGATGTATTAAGCCAAGTTTTACGGCCATCCGGATGCTCTTCTTGACGCCAATCCTGTGTTGAGGAATGTGATCACCGTTGAGTGTTTCTGTGGTGGTTGATAGTTTGAATGTAGTTGAAGTAGGATGATCAAAAACACCAAGTGCCTGAGACAGAGGAGTCAACCGCAGGGCTCTCTGAACCGAAGGTCAGTACGTTGACCATTTAGCCAAGTATCACCTTCTAGTCCTTACTACCGACACGTAAACACGGCAACGTCCAAGTCACCGCTGGTTTATCCCCGCCACAGAAACTGCTACGATACCGTGACCGACTATGCTTAAGCTCGCGTGCAGTGTCGCCGTGCAGCAATAGGCGCACACTAGGCAGTGCGAAACGTTTGGCCACCCCTGACCTAGTATGTAGATATTTGCACAGTAACTAGAAGGGAGTAGGCATCACCAGATGGGTGTGCAGTTACCTGGCGTAATGGTGACGTTATGAGACTCTTCCCTCCACTATACTACACATTGCTTTTTTCCGTTACTCTCAGTGTTTTCTGTTAAATCAACGAAGTTCGGTAAACAGCTGTTTGGCTGCTGGCTGCACGTTGTTTTTTAATTACTTTCGAGGTTCGAATATTTTCAAAACCGTGAACTCGTGCGTTCCGAGCTTGAGTGAAGTGAATTCCAGTGTATACCTCTTGTTTATGCAGTTAATATGCCGTGCTGTGCGATTGCAGGCTGTAAAAACCATCCCAACAACGCAAAGAAACATAACTTTTCCTTTTACATACATCCCCAAAGGACCCAACTCTGCGCAAAAAATGTGTGCGTTTTTGAGAAAGAAAATATGTTTTAAATTCTAAAATAGCACGCGTATTCTCGGAACATTTTCTGCCTTCTGATACGAAAAGTGTTTTGCAATCTGAACTGTTACCACTTCACCCTAAGCACTTGTCGGAAAAAGGAACAGTTTCTTCCCCAAACATTTCCCACACTTCCTGCATCAACAGAACATTCTGAGAGAAATACACATGCTGAGAGACGAGATTATAAACTGTTCTACAATCGGTAATAAACAAATCTGTAGAGTAACCAAGTGAGAATGATGACCTTTGTCAGGAAGGACAAATTAACTATCAGTTACACCGAGATGAAGGCAACTTGTCCTGGATGCGTAAACTAGCAAGTATAATGGTCGAAAATAAAGAATTAAAGGAAAGAAACACATTACCTACTAAAGATCTGAAAAAATCCCAACACAAGTAACAAAACTCGAGGAAATACACTGACATAGCAAATGTCATGGGATAGTCACTTAATAGCGTGTGGGACCTCCTTTGGCCTTGCGAACTGTAGTGAGACGCCGTGGAAGTGAGTAGACAAGTCCCTGGTAGTCCTCTGGACGCAGCTGACACCAAATCGTTTGCAGAGCGGCCGCCAATGCTGGTCTGTTCATGGAGGCAGGGTCCATGGCACGGAGCCTGCTTTCCAGGACATCCCAGATATGCTCGATAGGGTTCATATCGGGGCTCCTGGGTGGCCATGGCAGTCGTTGAACATCCTCTGCATGCTCCTGGATGGGAGCGATGTGGCGGCGCGTTATCATCTTGAAACGACGCAGAACCGTCTGGGCGCTGGAAGGCCAAAAATGGGTTGAGATTGTCTCCGAGCAGCTCAACATACCGCGTACCGTTCAAAGTCTGTTCCAGAACAACTAGGGGGCCCATTCTATACCAGGAAAATGCACCCAGACCATAACAGAGACACCAGCGCCCTGGACCATACCTTCGAGGCAGGCGGGATCAATCGCTTCGTGTGGTCTGCGCTAAGCACGGTGCCTCCCATCGGCATGGTGCAGTTGAAATCGTGATTCGTCCGACCATATCACGTTACGCCATTGTTCCAGTCCCTATCCCTGGTAACTGGCAACAAATGCGCGTCGTTGTGCCCGATGACGTTGGGTTAACAGTGGCACCCGTGTGTGGGGACGGCTCCCATACCCCATAGAACCCATGTTCCTACGGATTGTCCACTGGGAGACGTATCTAGCACGGCCTGTGTTGAATTGGGCCGTGATTTGTTGCACGGTTGCCCGTCTGCCACTATTGGCTATCCGTCTCAGATATCGCCGGTCACGGTCATCGAGAGTGACTGGACGGCCGGTCGTTCGTCTGTTGTGGACGGTGACACCCCCATTCAACCTTTCACGATACACCCTGGACACGGTTGATCGTGTGAAGCCGAATTCCCGCACCACTTCCGAAATTGCACTTCCCATCCGTCGGGCACCGACCACCATACCCCTTTCGAAAGGTGTCAGCTGACGACGACGTTCCATGTTACACCTGTCACATGCACAGCCACTGCTCACAAGGTCTCCTATACAACTGCCGCTGGCACAGGGGGCGTGTGGTGCGCAGACAAGACACCTGCGCATCAGTTCTCCGCTATCCCATGACATTTGCTCAGTCAGTGTATCCCAAAAACTATAGAGATTACTTTCTAAATGTCAAAAGCGATGTTACAGTTCAGTGTATCACGAAAAGCGCGATGTGTTATGTGAGGGGAAAATCTGAAATACCCTCTCCCTAGCAAAGCAACAATAACAAGGTGGTTGTCTTAATTGTCAACTTCGATTGGAATTTTGGATATCGTCTTTAACTTACAACAGGGGCAAGAAAATATTAATAGATAATTCCCAAAGAGGTATAAATGATGAGATTTGATGAGACGAAAGTTAAGTTTGATATACTGAACCCTTAAACTTACCGTTCCATCGTTGGTTGGCCACAACTGTTGCAATAGAGCAATATCGAACTCTTGAACCTTAGGGTCGTGGCGGGTATATTTCGGTCACGATCTTGACCAAACGATGGGGTTCACAAGAGAGCCTAACTACTTGAAATAAGGAGCAAATATGTGCTTACTACATTTTATTAAATAATCAAATGCAAAAAATTATGCTTATCAACTCATTCATCAGAAATATTTATAATTATTTAACATTTAAACGCAGTCACATTGCAATGCGTGAATGTTACATTTTACATTTATCGAAGAACTTTCTTCAGAGTAAAGTAGAAAATATCACAAATTAGTGGACAGCGAAAAGTAGAAATACGAAAATAAAACCTGAAAATCGGGCACCTTTTGATCCAAACTGAGAATTAATCAACACGATCCGTGGAAAATATGACATTCAACAAGTAGAATTCCAGATTTACATTTAATTAAGGTTATCCGCCAGTCTAATACCCTGTCGGATATGGGAACACCCGCCGAATGGACCCTTAATCGAACCAAATTGACTTTCAGTTTCATTGGATAGGTTGCGAAATGTTACTGGAAAGCATGGTGTTCACTACATGTTAACAGCAACAGTCATAATTAAAAACAGCATTCCACCATGTATTGTCATCTTGTGACACCCTTAAGTTATGGAATAATCCCGATGTTGAAACATGCATTACCCAAACAGCTGTTCAGAAGGAACGAACAACAAATCGATCCGAGAGGATCTTACGTTACGTCGTTCGCGAAATGCAGGAAACACTTAATTATCATGCATTTAGAGGAAATGCTAAACACTGAAGTTAAATAAAAAGTGGTAAATCACCTGAAAATATTCTTACAAAACCAACTTTCAGGTAATAAACGGTCATGTTAAGTTTAATGAATTTACAAGTCCACATGATAAAATAAAATACAAAAAACCAAAGGAAATCACAAAGGAAATCTTTCCCTTTCTACAATTATGACTACCATTACAAATTCGTCTACCTATGTTTGTCCCAATAATCCAACTACAAGCTATTTATGGATCAAAGTCTCACCTATGATAAAAAGGAAAAACAAAAATTGAAAATAAAATATATTCACAGCTGACGAATCGAAACCACATTCGTAACTGAAGTTCTACATAAATCATCTAAGTGTCAATACACGCACACTATCGAAGCATATCGGGCGTCTGAAGGGCAAAATAATTAAGTCAAGAAATAACATTAAAAATACTAAAGTTCAATGAACTCGAACGTGCGTGGCAAACAGCGGTAATAATCAATCTCCGTTAGCTCAGTATCCATACTGGACAACCCTCACGTTTATGCCACAAGTGGTTCCATGCTCTTATATAAATACCTTCTAGCTGGTAAGGATTGTGCGGAAACATGACCTCAATATTACTTTGCTAACACTCTTCCCATTAATCTAGTACTGCAGACACTACCATCGTTCAAGTCACTTCGCAAAACACCTAACCTAAGACTTGATTATATACAGACGATACCCGAATCCTGTCGTCGAGGCTACATAGTGTCTACACACCCTAACAGTAACATCTATATACACACACAGCATACTAAATCTATCGTTGAGCATAAACGGGTATCTCTACACATCAGTATACTACTATGATACACGCAACGTCCTAAATCTATCGTCGAGCGGAAACTGGGATGTCTACTCATTATCTACAATATCAGGCGAAATCGTAACTTCAAACATAATTGCTGATATTGAACTTGAAACCTGGTCGAAACTCGAACACAATGAAACGAAGCTTGCTACAGAATGAACGCAGATCTGGAAATACAGCTAAGCCCATTCTTGTCAATAAAACGTGAAATGAAAACGTCCTAAATCTATCGTCGAGCGGAAACTGGGATGTCTACTCATTATCTACAATATCAGGCGAAATCGTAACTTCAAACATAATTGCTGATATTGAACTTGAAACCTGGTCGAAACTCGAACACAATGAAACGAATCTTGCCACAGAATGAACGCAGGTCTGGAAATACAGCTAAGCCCATTCTTGTCAATAAAACGTGAAATGACCGGGCGAGTTGGCCGTGCGCGTAGAGGCGCGTGGCTGTGAGCTTGCATCCGGGAGATAGTAGGTTCGAATCCCACTATCGGCAGCCCTGAAGATGGTTTTCCGTGGTTTCCCATTTTCACACCAGGCAAATGCTGGGACTGTACCTTAATTAAGGCCACGGCCGCTTCCTTCCAACTCCTAGGCCTTTCCTCTCCCATCGTCGCCATAAGACCTATCTGTGTCGGTGCGACGTAAAGCCCCTAGCAAAAAAAAAAACGTGAAATGAAAATTTAATAACGCGTGGCTACTTAATCCACGACTCAAACACGATCTCAACAAATTTGGAAAAAATAATAAATTCAGCGCTCGTCTAACTCTTCGTGAATATCGCCAAAACAGTAATCACCAACATCACGAGAAATTCGCAATACATTTCCAGGGTGAGGCCCAAATTTGCCTACCATCTCACGGTTCTAAACATCTCCATCCACGAACTATCCATTGAAGCGAAATTTATTGAATCTACACAGCCAAACTATCACTTTAATAACGTCCAACATCTCATCCTACAATGTTTCCGATAAAATGAACATTTCGTCCCGTAATATAAAAAATATACGGAATGGAATTTGTTAGAACAATTCAGTAACACCAACCATGTTTCAGAATGCCCTTCTGTTAGTGAGGTCGCTTACTATAACATGTTTTATGCTGATTTTACATAAATCGTCATTTGGACTTAACCGCCAAGAGCTACAATCTTCTACAGAAATTGTTTATCACGGGGATTCTTGACTTGAAATCATAATAGGCGTTCCAATGCACTCACTTCGAATCTGACCATCATTAAATCAGTCAGCTGCTCAGGATTACTAACGGAACATCATATACAGCCTGCCTCAGAAATATCACATTTAATATACAGCATGTCTCGAACGTTCTTCGCCATCGACAAATGTAGCCTGTCTCAAAAATTCTTCTCCATCGCCTATCATGACCGCGGCATTATTCATGAAATACTGGCTTCCTATGCCTTCAACGTCCACACAACTGTCCTCTTAACATTTCAATCCGACACAATCCGTTTCTTCCTGTCCCAAAACCATTCAAACCTCGGTACTCCCATGACGAACAACTTTTTAAGAATCTTTCGATTTTTTTAATTACAATTTTCGGACCTCAAGGACAAAATAATGTACCGTGATTTCCTATATCACACTATACACGGTGTCACAAAAATTAACTTTCCACGAATAAATATAACTTTATCAAACTTCACAGGATTTCAAAAAAAGCGAACGCAAATCTTACTCAACATTACTGTTACATACATGTTTTAAAATAGAAAAAATTATCCTTATGTGATTATTATTATTATTATTATTATTATTATTATTATTATTATTATCTTTTTTGAACTCATAGGATATTCGAATTTATCATGTTCAGCGCGACTACATGATCTTTATCTTACTTAGAACTTTAATCAGTTTGAACAATATCTCAAACAATTTTAACACGTTATTTAAAATTCGCATTTTACAGTTTCTCAACGTGATTTGTACAGCCCTGAAGAGATTAACACGACGACCAGGAATATAAATAATTCGCCTGATCTGCTTTTTAAATACTAATTCGATACACGCACTGGAAAATTTTATTGGGACAAACAAATTCTATCTACAACATTAATACAAAATATAGACAGAACTGTAATGTAGTCATCTTGGAGTTCTGACTATATTTTAGCCAGTTGACCTCAAATTCAGCCGCCCATGGCTGTAGAATACATCATCTTCTTATAGATTACTTAAAAATACACAGATTTTACACTCGCTATTAATTAACAACAACACAAATGACCACTCTCCTCGCTCTTTATCATGCGAACGCTCTTCTCTCTCTGCTGACGACTGCGAACTGTTTCTGGGAGCTCCGTTCTCGTCCACCCTATTAGGCCAAGTGTTTCAAAAGGTAACAAAATCAGACATGTCTCTGACTAGCCTGCAAACCTCCTTTGACAATTTCAAACAGATAATGTAATAAATGAGATCAGCTACGTATGTAAAGTAGATATCTATGCCTTCACGGTTTTCGTCGGCGGAAGCTCAGGAAAATTTCTATCACCTTCAGTTAACTGCTCTCTTGAACCACCCACATGAATATATAACATAAGTTATTTTTAAGAAACAAATCCCGCACTTCCTTGTAGACAAGCGACGTGGGTTCCTCTGCTCAGAACTTCAGGTAGGATGTGTAAATGTGGGTGGAGGGGATTCCTTTTATAAGACTGAAGGTGACGCTACCCTGATCATGAAGCATAGTGGTGCAATAATCTAAATTCACAACCGCTGGACCAAACTTCCTGACATTTACTCCAAAACTTCCACTAAAATTACAATTCACAATGGTGATGTTTTTATATGTTTCCCATACTTACAACGGCCGTAAGAAATTTATTTCTGATATGTAACATGGCGCGCTTTCTTAGGATATGACCTTCACACGAGTCGGAAATCCGCCAGTACGGACGCCAACTTCTCCCCAGGCTTAAATGCATTTAAATACACCCTGTGGATTCTGTCTTCATTTAATGTTTATTAATAATTTCAATCCTTTATTCCTGGATTAACCATGTCGCCAAAATCTCTCGTTGAAAAGGATTTTCCTAAATTGTTAAATTAGTCAGTACTCGAAATCAGCCAAAGAGTTCCGGCATTTCACGAGCGGGTGGCTCGCTCGCCTGGGTGAGTTCTGCTCCCACGGAGGGAGAGAGACTCTCGAAATAAAACATGGCTACTCTCAAAATAGTTATTTGTAGCAGAAATAAATACCTTCAATTATTTATCATCGTAGAATTATGGGTTCAATACAACATGATAGTGCTGAAGATTTGTTTAGAGGGCCACATATATTGTACCAGGAAAGCCTAGGTCCTGGTCCATATTAATTGAAAGAAACATTACTTCAGCATAAAAGATCAGACCGACGTACGAACATCTATGTAAAGAATGTTCCAGTATGTGCCAGACCCTGCGAGTGCACTAGGCGGAGTCAAGTGACGTCACCTGCCGCTTGGAGCTCACCTCCCCTAGAGATATTACTCGAAAGAATTTTTCTTTTACCAGCTTTTTAACACCTTAACCAATTTCAACGGGACAAACGCTGAATTATAGCGGACGTCATGAAAGTTAATCCCTGTGAATTTCGAATTAATTCGTCCCATGGTTGTTGAGTTATAATAATTTAAAGTTTCAACGAAATTACGTAATCACGGTCACATGGCCGAGAGAGATGCTACCCCTCCCAGCGCTGGTATCTATATATGCCAAGGCCAGCCAGCCAGCAAGCAGTACAAGGACGAGTAGACAGCTGTGTGAGTGAGACAGAGGAGAGACCGGCCCGCGTACAGTATGTTCGCGCAGTCACGGTGAAAGTACTTTCCGTCGTATTTCCGGAACGCGAAATTATATCGCCGACAGAATTATAAAAGACGTCGCACTATATTTAGTATATCGCGTCGCGACTACAGTCTAATCCTAAAGACATTTAAGAATGTAATACGAGTGAACTTATTGAAGTGCAAACATTAACTATTTTACGTTCACAGAATATGTCATTACGTGTAGACTTATGATTTTGAACTTCTGCAGAAACTAATGTGTAGAATCACCAGAACTCGTTTCTTTCCGAGCATTGAACTGTATTCCTTTATTCATGCCACGTCAGTATACGACTTACAGTAATTTGAGTGAAAATTAAGAACTTTTCTGAGGTAATATAACATTATAATAACAGGATAAGCAGAAAATAATTCTTAGTGACTTAATGACTGTGTTCAAAGACTGTGATTATCGACTTGCCTTTTCAAGTGTGAACTGTGCATTTATGAACGTTTCAATAACGACTGTAAATAGTAATTCATACAGGAAGGACTGTGATTCTTTCAATTACGCCATAAATAGTGTTCAACAGTCAATGACAGTGTCAGTGTTAACTACTCGCACTAAGTGAATTTTTCGTGTGCGAAAAATCACCCTAACAAGCTGCAATTCTACATGATCCAGTTCCAGCCGTCATCACCTCATCGGGAACGTCAACATGGTGTGTCAAGGGAACATCGCCGATCCTGATTCTCCACGGAACATTCCAGATGTCCATCCTTCGACTTTGTAGTAACATTTCTTGCCATAAGTGAGTAGTAACAAACTGACAAAAAAAATTTTTTTCATTAATTTGTGAACAGTGGAAACTTCAGTGCCGCGTGTGAACAAATATTTCAGAGTTCTCATAATTTCTCAGAAGTGATTAATTTAATTTCAAATTTCAGTTTCATATCTCGTAGAAAGACTTTAGGCTTTTCAAGTGTGCTATATATCAAGGGTGACGAACTGAGAACTGAAAACTATTAACCAAAATTTAATTTCTCATCTCAACTTACAATTATAAGTGTGCTTAGGTTTAGAAAGACTTTAGGTGGAAATTCAATACCTCATATTCTCACATATGAAAGACTTTGAAATCAGTAGTATTTGTGCCATTTTCATGAACAGAATTCAGGAAGATTACTTTCAAACTTTTAATTTCAATGCCAGATTTGAATCAAAAATCATATCGCAGGGTGAAGAATTAATAAATTGCTTTGAAAAAAGATTTTTTTTAACCATCTCTTATTCGCTCTGCGAGTCTATCCTACTCTGTATCGGCTCCAAAACCAAGTTCCACTCCCTGAGGTCCTACTCATGCCCTTTGCCCACAACTTTTCCTGGTACAGACAGGATAGTATAATAATAGATGGCGCCGCAACTTTAGGGGCCCGATTTTGGAGCCGTGTTATCATAATAGATGACGTCGCAACTTCAAGGGTTCGATTCGGAACCGTGCCATAATAATAGATGATGCGCCAGTAATAATCGCAACATTCAGGGTTCGATTCAAGTCATTGTATTTTGCGCACAGGATCCGACTGCAATCATTACGAACACAAAGAACTTGTTGTATTTGACTTATTCGAATATTCCGGGAACATGGATAACTTACTTGCAGCAATCGAAGCTCTCAGGCTTAGCATTAACGATCAGAATGCCAAGATTGATCGAATTAATACGCAAATGGTAGAGTCTAATAACCAATTGCAGGCTCAAATGATCGAGTCTAATTCCCAACTACAGGCTCAAAATACTCAACTTCAACAACAAATGCAGGCACAAAATACTCAACTTCAAGCGCAGTTAACTGAGTCAAATAGTAAGGTTGAAGACTTAACTTCTAAAATTGACAGGACCTTGGACACTAAGTTTGCTGAAGCGGATAAAGTCATTAATCAAAGGCTCACTGAATCTAGTGCCCTTATCGAGCAACGATTCCGTGAAGCTGGAACTCGTCTCGAAAAGAAACTTACTGATTCTAGTGCACAAGTCGAAGCCACATTGAAAAACATGTGGGATCAGTTTATTGAAAACTTAGAGTTTATCAAGGAGGAAATAAAGACAGAGGTCGTCAAGTCTTTAGACAAAGATCTCAGAAATGTTCTTCCTTCCGTTCAAGCATTTTCTACTGAACTTAAAGATTTACGGACTGAATTTCAAGAATCTCATGGTAACATCTCACAAACTCAAGTAAAGCTAGCTCAGGTGCAGGAAACCTTGCGAGATGCATTAAAGAGCGACGTGGGTAAATTACGAAGCGAGATAGGATTAATTAAGAGCACGCAAGGAGAACTCGACAAGCGTATTACAGGACAGCTAGACAGTACGCATACCCAGATAGCTGCTTTCTGTAAAGACGTACAAGTCATTAAAACTGACTTGAGAAATGAAATAACAAATTTAGACACCTCAATTAATTCTAAAATTAAAAATTTGTCTGAAGAAATGAATCAAATTAAACTCAAAGAACATACGACTGACGTCACAATTTCTGGTTCGTCGAGGGAAGTACACAGCACAACAACACTTATTAAAGTACCAGATGACAAACCAGTCAAATTTTCAGGACGTGACGAGTATACTGCTCGAGAATTTTTGTTAAATGTCGACGATTACCTGGAAGAGAATAGGGTAGATGACGAGAGGAAACTTAGAGTAGTATCCAAACTTCTAGAAGGACGAGCCTTATCATGGTTCATAGCTTTTAAGAGCAACTTTAAAAACTATGACGACTTTAAAAAGGCACTTCTTAAACGCTTTTGGGATTCAGAAAGACAGCACCATGTCAAGATGCAACTCTACTCCAGTAAATACAATACTTCAGTCAATACTTCCCGATATTCCGATTATTGCCTAATGCAATTAAAGAAGCTCCAGTTTTTAGATCCACCTTTGCCAGATATCGAACTTATTCAGATCCTGACACTTCAATATCCGCCTCATGTTCAAGAAATACTAGTCGCTGCCAACATTAAAACTTTGGAGCATTTTGACGCTACTTTGCGTAGGTTAGATACGGCTAATACCCAATCTAGTCCGAAAACTAACAGGAGTCGAGAAATAAATACGAATTCTGCGGAAATAAAACCGCCGGAGAGAGATGAACCCAGGACGCGTGAAGAAGGCAGATTAAGCCCTACCAACCCAACCAGATTCCGGAATTTTAGACGTCAGAGGAATCAGGAGAGACACCCTTACCAACCTAGGAATTTATGGAGACAGCACGAAAGCACTCCTGAAGAAAATCGTGAGTCCAGACGACGAGAACTCGAAAGTAGATGGAAGGATACACGGGAATACATCAGGGAGAGAAATCGTAATCCTGATGAGCCTGGAGCTACATCCCTGGAATACCAACGTCAATTCGGACCAAGAGAACAAAGATCACCTGATCCTGAATCAACAGGCGCTATAAAAAAAACGCCGATCTCGCAATAGGGAGATTAACTACAGAACACGATGAGGACGAAATTTCAAATTATTGTACTGCTGTTATCAATTATTGGCATATTGACGATTCCGAATTACTATTCGAAGACGCGCAAACACTAAGGCCAATTATTACACGTTCACTACCTGTCATAACAGTACGCACAGGCAACCTACAGGTGATTACGCTCATCGATTCTGGAGCGCAAGCTTCTTTAATTTCTGATAAGCTTGTAGACTCGCTTAAAAATCAGAACAATGTTTTGTTATTGCCTGCAGCTCAGATTAAAGTAAGAGGGATAGTTCCTGATAAAATTATTAAATGTAAATCCCAGGCATTTTTAGAGTTTGAAATTAACAGTCAGACATTCGAACACATATTTTTAGTAGTATCACGTCTTAACTTCAACTTAATACTTGGATCAGATTTTATGATCAAATACAAAGGAACCATTGACTATGATGCCAACCGCGTAAGATTCAAGAATAATTCCGTAGGACTACAGCTGGTAGGACGAAGTGACCTGGAAGTTCAAGAGAAGGGAGCCCGTTTCGAAGAAGCCGGTGGTGACATTATTAAGCCCGCTGTAAGTGAGGTTGCGCCAGCCGTAGCGGAAAGTAGAAAGGGTGACCAAAGTGAGGACGATGCAGAGTCCCTATTCAATGAGAACTCCATCATAGGTCCGGACTATATAATGTCAATAGCCAGTGTGGTTGAAGACCCGGAAATTAAATTAAAATTGGAGGAGGCTAAAAATGACGTTCTACAGAAATTTGCATGTGTATTCGATGACAAGCCTGGAGAGATAGCTGGCTATGAATATCATCTTGATGTAAATGACTTGTCCCCATATCAGAAGAAACCATATCCCGTACCCGAGAAATATCGAGAAGAAGTTCGTAACTTAATTCATAAAATGACAATATGTACCACAGGAAGAGTAAAGCCTGGAAAAGAAAATCCTGCGTATTTTCTTTTCGTCCAACCAAGGGGAAGATGTACCAGGAAAGCCTAGGTCCTGGTCCATATTAATTGAAAGAAACATTACTTCAGCATAAAAGATCCGACCGACGTACGAACATCTATGTAAAGAATGTTCCAGTATGTGCCAGACCCTACGAGTGCACTAGGCGGAGTCAAGTGACGTCACCTGCCGCTTGGAGCTCACCTCCCCGAGAGATATTTCTCGAAAGAATTTTTCTTTTACCAGCTTTTTAACACCTTAACCAATTTCAACGGGACAAACGCTGAATTATAGCTTACGTCATGAAAGTTAATCCCTGTGAATTTCGAATTAATTCGTCCCATGGTTGTTGAGTTATAATAATTTAAAGTTTCAACGAAATTACGTAATCACGGTCACATGGCCGAGAGAGATGCTACCCCTCCCAGCGCTGGTATCTATATATGCCAAGGCCAGCCAGCCAGCAAGCAAAGGAGCAGCTGACTGTCGTAGCGGGAGGTCGTACGTGCCTGTCGCTCCACTTTCTCTCTCCTTGCCAGGCGCTCAGTACTTTCAAGTGCTAACCAGGCAGCTGTACTTATTAGTACGACTTCGAAAGAGCTTTTGTCTGAGCTGAGCACTTCTCAGTGCTCGCTTATTCTTATTCTCTTTCAGGAGGAGCAGGATGAAGAAGACGGACGTGTGGCGATCGTCGGACTACTGCTGGGCAGCGGAGGACAACGAGTCGCCTGCACCCGAGCCGGAGCCGGAGACCGAGGTGGAGACGGAGCCGTACAGGGACGGGTGCGACCCCCCTGAAGGCTTTTTCTTCTCCGAAGGCCACACCGATCCGGAGTACGAGGCGCTGCTCGTATACTACATGCCGGGGCGCCCTGTAACTTCTGAACGGGGCCTCGTCCTGGACAGAATGCGGCGCCCTCGCCGAGGAGGCAGGAACATCTCGACAACCATGGCCATCGAGAGCTTCCTACCAGGAGGCCTCATTATCCGGCATCACGACCAGGAGCGGATGCGCGACGCAGAGAAGGAGCTTTCTACTCTGTTCCAGGTCATCCGTCTACCAGGGAGGGACGGCGTGCCAGGGATGAACACCGGCGCAGTCAGGGCCGCGACGGAGACCAGGGAGACGCCGAGGAGGCTAAGGAATAGGGCGGTTAACACCGACCTAGTCCTGGCCACCCAGCCGGCGACCAGCGACGCCATCACGGAGGTGGGGCATGACGCCGTCTGGCGCCGCGACTGTGCGACTTCAGTGGAGGAGGACGCCCCCTGGCGTTCTGAGGCTGCTGTCCAGGCCCAGCCTGCCAGCACGTCTGTCGAGCTGCAGACCTCGATGTGCGCCCCACAGGACAGGGAATGCACTCAGGCGTTAGCACCGACCGACGCCGCCGCCGCCGCCAGCCAGGAGAAGGAAGAAGACGGCGACGCAGCGGAGCCATCAGCTACCCTGGGGTCACCAGGCCGGGAGGAGGGCCACCAGGACGAGGCCTCTTCCCCCGCCGAGAAGCAACCCCCGGGAAGAAGAAGACGACGCCGCCGCACCAGGAAGCAGAAGGCGTCGCTGGCTCACCAGGAGAGGACCGCCAAGCCGCAACCCAGGACTGCTCCCAGGACAGCAGTCAACCGAGGAGCCAATCAGGAGAGGACCTCAGCGGGTAGCGGCAGTCAGGTGAGAGTAAAACGTCCCCCTCAGCAGCTCTTGCAGTGTTTCCGCTGTCTGAGGTGGGGCCACCGTCAGGTTAGCTGTGGACTCCAAGTGAAGTGCAACCGCTGTGGTGGTGATCACCACTACACGGCCTGCGCAACACTTAAGGAGGCGCCGGTGTGCGCTAACTGCGCGGGGGGCCACCCGGCCTCCCACCGCAGTTGCCCAGTCTACAGGGCCATGGCGCGGGCAGAGAGGAGGGAGGCCCGGCGCCATGACCCAGCCACTTCCAGGAGGCCCCCGCCTCGGCGGGCTTGGCCTCATTCTCCGGGATCGGAGACTGGGTACGAGGTACCCCAAGGAGGTGGAGTCGTGCGACGGGCCCTAGTGGCACTTGACGCATGGCTCCGCAGCCGGCAAGGACCGTGCTAGCCACAGCAGTGCCCAGACGGACTGATCCCCAGACGATGGAACGGCAAGGAATTGGTTTATGTTTTGTGCATGTTACCTGTTCCTAACTAACACAACCTCTGGTCTTTTTCCAGCCCACATCCTTGCATGTGCTATCAAAAGATGTCAGGTTTTACATGTAGGCTCTTTCTTCTTTCTGCCTATGTGGTTTTTCCCTGACCCTTCAATACCAAACTCCAATACCATATACCTAATACAATATCGCCTGGTAGCGTGTCTGACATGGAAACAGGCAGATACTCCTTGTATCACTTCCCACTCTTCCCTGCTATCTCTTTCTTCTTCTTAGAATAATAGCATGTCGGAGGCCATGTAGATTGAGTCGTTGGTCACGCGGGGGGAGCGGGCTTCAGGGGCCCCCCCGAAAAAAAAAAAGCCAGCAAGCAGTACAAGGACGAGTAGACAGCTGTGTGAGTGAGACAGAGGAGAGACCGGCCCGCGTACAGTATGTTCGCGCAGTTACGGTGAAAGTACTTTCCGTCGTATTTCCGGAACGCGAAATTATATCGCCGACAGAATTATAAAAGACGTCGCACTATATTTAGTATATCGCGTCGCGACTACAGTCTAATCCTAAAGACATTTAAGAATGTAATACGAGTGAACTTATTGAAGTGCAAACATTAACTATTTTACGTTCACAGAATATGTCATTACGTGTAGACTTATGATTTTGAACTTCTGCAGAAACTAATGTGTAGAATCACCAGAACTCGTTTCTTTCCGAGCATTGAACTGTATTCCTTTATTCATGCCACGTCAGTATACGACTTACAGTAATTTGAGTGAAAATTAAGAACTTTTCTGAGGTAATATAACATTATAATAACAGGATAAGCAGAAAATAATTCTTAGTGACTTAATGACTGTGTTCAAAGACTGTGATTATCGACTTGCCTTTTCAAGTGTGAACTGTGCATTTATGAACGTTTCAATAATGACTGTAAATAGTAATTCATACAGGAAGGACTGTGATTCTTTCAATTACGCCATAAATAGTGTTCAACAGTCAATGACAGTGTCAGTGTTAACTACTCGCACTAAGTGAATTTTTCGTGTGCGAAAAATCACCCTAACGAGCTGCAATTCTACATGATCCAGTTCCAGCCGTCATCACCTCATCGGGAACGTCAACATGGTGTGTCAAGGGAACATCGCCGATCCTGATTCTCCACGGAACATTCCAGATGTCCATCCTTCGACTTTGTAGTAACATTTCTTGCCATAAGTGAGTAGTAACAAACTGACAAAAAAAAAATTTTTCATTAATTTGTGAACAGTGGAAACTTCAGTGCCGCGTGTGAACAAATATTTCAGAGTTCTCATAATTTCTCAGAAGTGATTAATTTAATTTCCAATTTCAGTTTCATATCTCGTAGAAAGACTTTAGGCTTTTCAAGTGTGCTATATATCAAGGGTGACGAACTGAGAACTGAAAACTATTAACCAAAATTTAATTTCTCATCTCAACTTACAATTATAAGTGTGCTTAGGTTTAGAAAGACTTTAGGTGGAAATTCAATACCTCATATTCTCACATATGAAAGACTTTGAAATCAGTAGTATTTATGCCATTTTCATGAACAGAATTCAGGAAGATTACTTTCAAACTTTTAATTTCAATGCCAGATTTGAATCAAAAATCATATCGCAGGGTGAAGAATTAATAAATTGTTTTGAAAAAAGATTTTTTTTAACCATCTATTATTCGCTCTGCGAGTCTATCCTACTCTGTATCGGCTCCAAAACCAAGTTCCACTCCCTGAGGTCCTACTCATGCCCTTTGCCCACAACTTTTCCTGGTACAATATATATATTGAACCCATGAACATTGAGTCATAAGGAGCCAGAGTTCTAAATTTATTACATGAGACACCACTTAATTCCAGCGCGCCAAGTCATGAGGAGCTCCAGTTATACTTTTATTTCTGACCAGAAGCGGCCCGTGGAGAATAGGTTCTCACGCAACTGAAATTACGTCACCCACACGTGTATAATGGGCAGGGATACATAGTAATTTGGCGCGGAACTATTTTTGTCGAAATACAATTTTAAGAAGAATTGCCGACGAAATCACCTTGGTGAACGACAGGAGGTCGTAACGAAACAATTTGGTTATTAGTGATATGAACTTTAGGCCTCTAAGTAGTCAAAAAGAAAAATTGCCGTAAAGACACGCCAGCTGTTCAAACTCTGTTACGTCGACCGAAATATATTGCCTAGCTTATAAATTAATTTAGAAACTCAAATTTGTTAAGAGAACCCCTTATGGCTTATCATCAGCACCGCTACTAAACTAAACAATTATGTGTTGTTTCAGAATCAGCCATAATTACATATTTTATGAGGTAAAACTTGTCAGAAACTGTTGGTGGTAAATGCAAATGGCATGGGAGTGGGAGAACATCTTATAAAACCACGCCGCGCCATTTGCGAGTGCCCATTGTGTCCGGTGAATTTGAGGTGACTCCACGCATTTCAGAGTAGCATCGCAAAAGGTAGTTTTGGCCGAAGGTAGCTGTAACATCATCTCCAACTAGAGATAGGTTAATTGCCAAATCGATGGTATTCCAAAATGTGGATTCATCATTCAGATTCAGGTTTCGGCAACAGACGGTCATTTTAAAGCTGAAATCCCGCAGTTGAATTAGCAAATATCATTGTTGTATTATAAAGTATTGTGTGTGCGAATGGGTGGTTCAACAAACATGTTCGGTCCATGCAAGGAAGTAACGTGTGAAGGGCATTTATATTTTTACTAGCTGATGTACCCGTGTTTCGCTATGGGATTCTCAGAAAGACTGACTTGTTGGTTTTCCTAACTGAATTCAACATAGGTCATTACAAAAACGTCAGTAGGAATGTAGCGATTGAAAGGAATGTTATCATATAAATTACTCGATCAAATGAAAAAGCGCACACTTTCTCACTTTCAACGAACAGTACTACGGTGCCGATCGAAGAGTCCAAAGTTCCAGAGCTGGAATAACCAGGTCGCAGACTGCCGTGAACACTCCTCTGTCATTATTCCGTTAAATATGCACACTACTCATTCCAATCAGTGGCTCAGAGTAGGGATAGTATGGCTCGAATACTATGATGAACCAGTGTGTTACGTACCAGATATATCAGAAAATGAATGAACCAGAGGAATGACATGCTAAAGAAGAAAGTTATCTTACACTCCAACTACTTCCCACCAATATACAGGCAGGCTGTTACAGTCGGTACGACCAGGCGAGTTGGCCGTATGGTTAGGGGCGCACAGCTGTGAGCTTGCATCCAGGAGATAGTGGATTCGAACCCCACTGCCGGCAACCCTGAAGATGGTATTCGGGAGATAGTGGGTTCGAGCCCCACTGTCGGCAGCCCTGACGATGGTTTTCCGTGGTTTCCCATTTTCACACCAGGAAAATGCCGGGACTCTACCTTAATTAAAGCCACGGCCGCTTCCTTCCACTTCCTAGACCTTTCCTATCCCATCGTCGCCATAAGACATATCTGTGTCGGTGCGACGTTAAGCAAAAAAGGATGGTATTCCGTGGTTTCCCATTTTCACACCAGTCACACCAGGCTGTACCTTAAAGCCAAGGCCGCTTCCTTCACACCACTATTCATTTCCTATCCCATCGTCGCCATAAGACCTACCTGTGTCGGTGCGACGTCAAGCAAATTTTAAAAAACCTCGGTACGCTGCAGTAATCCTATCTATCGGGGATGAGAGGAAACAGAAGACAAAAAGCACATCACAACAAACAATGGTCAATGTAATGTTATTGTTGATAAAGTTTATGAGCTTTCTATATTGCAGGTCTTTACATTAGTTTCCTTTCGACTCTGTGATATTAGGGTGTCTTCCAAAATTATTTATATCGTAGACTGTAGTTTCTTATTCTCAGACTTTACATACCGATTTTCACTAAATTCTGTTTACCATTTTCTCGTTACTCGGCGCTGATATGGACTTAGTAACAAAAATCGAAATTCATGAATATCTCCGATTATATGCGGTACGGTAACAATGTATAAGACATAAGTGATCGGAAATTTAATAACTTCTTACGTAACTACTACTAACTTACGACGTAACTAAAGTTATATTAGTTATGTAGTATTTATCGATACGACCACTAATAACATAAATAACATATTTGAGAATTACATTTCAGACCCTCCCCCAAACTACCATTTCACTCAGCGTGAATAAAATAATTTGTAGCCTACATTGCAGTGGTTCAACACCCAACATTACATACCGATTTTCATTAAATTCTCTTCAGCCGTTTTATCGTGATGCGTGTACATACATGCACACATACATACATACATACAGACGGACAGACAGACAGACAGACAGACAGACAGACAGACAGACAGACAGACAGACAGACAGACAGACAGACAGAAAGACAGACAGACAGACAGAAATTACGGAAAAGTAAAAATTGCATTTCCTTGTTACTGTGGACATGACCGATACAGATATACCATTCTTTTCAAATTATGAGTAGTGTGCAGACAAAACTCTTATTTTATATATATAGATTTATCGATACGATCACTAATAACATAACGTATCTGAGAATTACATTTCAGGCCTTCCCCTAAACTACCATTTCACTCAGTGTGAATAACATTATTGATAGCCTAGATTATAGCGACCTATTCTCCGACTTTGCATACCAATTTTCGAGAAGATACGACCACTAATAAAATAAATATTTGACAATTAAATTTTCGGCCTTCCCCTAAACTACCATTTTCTCAGCGTGTATAGCCTATATTGTAGCGACTTATTTCCCATCTTTGCCTAGTGATTTTCATTAAGACACGGTCACTAATAACATAAATATTTGAGAATTAAATTTCAGGACTTCCCCTAAACTACCATTTCACTCAGCGTGATTAAAATAATTTATAGCCTAGATTGTAGCGGTTCATCACCCGACTTTACATTCCGATTTTCATCAAATTCTCTTCAGCCGTTTTCTCGTGATGCGTGTACAGACAGACAGACAGACAGACAGACAGACAGACAGACAGACAGACAGACAGACAGATAGACAGACAGAAATTACGGAAAAGTAAAACATGCATTTTCTTGTTACTGTGGACATGACCGATACAGAAATGCCATTCTTTTCAAATTCTGAGCAATGTACAAACAAAACTCTTATTTTATATACATAGATATGTCATTAATTTCAGATAAATGGTATAACATAATCAATATAAGACATTACACCCAGGATAGCTCCCTAAAATGGCGGCAGAGTAAGAGTGGTGTGATGATCGGCTCCTGAACATTGTGTAATATCGTGTGTAACATAAAGATACGTATCCTGTGCAACCAGTGTAAATGTGAAATACTGCAAGCGTGAACGTATAAACGTAACTAGAACTAGTTAGAAACGGCAGTTTCATGTGCCGTGTGTGACAAGGAGCTGGGCAAGAAGAAGAAAGTACGGTGTGGACTATGTGAAAAATGGGCTCACGGTAAATGTAGTGAAATGAACAATGGCAAGTGTTGTGGGGCAAGTACGAGTCAAAAGCAGTGCTATTCTATTGAGGACGTGGTAAAGTTGCTACTAGAGCTGCAAAGTGAAATAAGGGAACTCAAATCTGAGCAAATGAAGAGAGAGTGTGAGCTAGGGAAGTCTATAGATCTCTGCCATGAAAAGACAGACAGCAACACTAAGTCTATTGCTGAGCAAGACGACCTTATTAGGAAAATTAGTGAACAGGTGGAAGCAATCCGGGTCGAGAATTCTAATCTCAGAGCTCAGTTGAAAAGTCTCGGTACTGGATTAACAGAGTCTGAACAATATTCTCGCAGGAACACACTTGAAATATTTGGTGTTCCAGAGAAAGCCAACGAAGACGTGCTGGAAACTCTAAAGGGCATAGGGAGAGCTCTGGACCTTCATATAGAAGAACATATGATTGATGCCTGTCACTGGTTAGCTAGACTACCCGGCCAGGCTCACAGTGGGATCATCGTGAGGTTTGTTCGACGTTCCGACAAGGAGAACTTCATGCAGAGAAGGCGAGTTAAATACAACTTATCAACACGACACCTAGGACTTCCGGACGACAACATCATTTATGTGAACGAAAGCCTGGCGCCGGAGAAGAGGAAGCTGTTAGCACTTGCTCGCAGATTCAAGACGGAGCACAACTACAGGTATCTATGGGTAAGAAATAGAATCATACGACTAAAAAAGAGTGAAAGTTCAAAGATATGTGTAATTAATGAAACTGAATACTTGAATAAGTTGAATTAGAAATGCCAGCTATGAATTCAGTTATGTTTCATGTCCTTTGTATTGTCTGTAGTATTAGGAAAGTGAGTGTACTCCGAGTCAGGTATGTTCAGAGAGCAGCGGGCCTAATCTTCTTTACTTTCACTTTGCAAGGGCTTCTATTCAAAGTTACCGGCATTCCTCCCTGCATTACTTGAAGAATTCTCTCTAAGTAAGTCATTAAACGTGTATTACCAAAACTGTAGAGGTCTAAGGACCAAGCTTGATTTATTTTATACAAACTTATTAGGTGAGAACTTCGATCTGTTGGCATTGACGGAGAGCTGGCTAAATTCTTCTATTAGCAATTATGAGCTCTTTGATCAGAGATATAACGTATTTCGATGCGATCGTAATAAAATATCTACAGATAAAGAACTTGGCGGAGGTGTTGTACTGGCTGTCAGCAACAAATATAAGGCCTCACAGGTTGACATAGATGTTTCGGCTGAGCATGTATGTGTTAAACTTCTGAGGGAAAATCTTGATAGTATCTTTATTTGTGTGGTATACTTTCCGCCTAGTACTAAACTGGCTGCATATAATGAATTTTACGAAGGTATTGAAGCCAGTCCTATTTTAAATAGTAAACAGTTAGTAATATTAGGAGACTTTAATTTACCACAAATTATTGAAGAAAACGATATAACGTGTACATCCGTACGCATGAATAATTTCTTACAATTCATGGGATTAAGAAATGTTAACGGCGTTGTTAATAACAATGGCAGCATTCTTGACCTAGTATTGTCGAATATCACTCACATTACTGTCGACCAAAACTTTCATCCTCTCGTACCAGAGGACAAACATCATCCGGCCTTAAACATTACTTTTTGTTACCAAAAGAAGGGAGAGAAATGTAATGATGGGGGAAATAAAATTGTATACAATTATAACAAGGCAGATTTTGAATTGTTATACAGATGACTTTCACACATAGATTGGAGCTTTCTGGAAAATTACACTGATGTTAACCAGGCACTAGATATATTTTATTCTAAATTTTATTCTGTTTTAAATGTCTGTGTTCCGGCAACCGTCAGGAAAAAGGAACGATACCCTTGTTGGTTTACGCAAGAGATAATAAGAAATATTAGGCGGAAAGCATACCATCGCAGGAAAATGCGCGAAGGGCAGAAAAATCAGACTTCCCATTTCTTAAAATTCAAAGAATTGAGAAGAAGTGTTAAGAAAGATATAAGCATCGCGTATAAAGCCTATATCGGGCAGGTAGAGCACGAAATAGGCGTAGATACTAAGAACTTTTGGGTATTCGTTAAAAGTAAGCAAAGGAACCCCTATGTCAATGTAATGAAATACAATGTAAAAGAACTAATAAGCGACAAATCTGTTGCTGACAGTTTTGCAGGCTATTTCTCATCTGTATACTCAGAGAAACGGGCGCGGTATGATTTACCGAAATATGAGAATACGGAAATAGATCCATTGATGAATGTACTAAATGTTAACGAAATTAGTACTACCGAAATTCAAAACGCAATACGCAAGATGAAACCTAAAAAAGCCGCAGGCCCAGATCTAATCCCTCCGTATGTAATTAAAGGCTGTGGAGATATTTCATTACACCCTCTCTCAATTATTTTTAACATTTCGCTAAAAACTGGAACTTTTCCTACAAAGTGGAAGACAACGCGAGTTAGTCCGCTTCACAAATCCGGGGATAGGTCAGTAATTAATAACTACAGACCCGTTGCAATTTCTTCCGCATTAGCAAAAGTCTACGAACAAACCCTATATCGGCATCTGTTCGAACACGTAGAAATTATCATCAGTGACACCCAACATGGCTTCAGACCGGGGAAATCGACAACGACAAATTTGTTGCAGTTCACTCATGAAGTGTCAGCAGCCATGTATACAGGAGGCCAAGTGGATGTAGTTTTCACAGATTTTAGAAAAGCATTCGATAAAGTTAATCATGATGTACTTTTAAATAAATTAGCTTATTATGGACTCTCTCACAGCTTAATAAAATTATTTGCATCATATCTCTCTGATAGACAACAATTTGTGTCTTATAAAGGATTTGAATCTGAGTATTACAATACTCGATCTAGTGTCCCACAGGGCTAAAATCGCGGACCATTACTCTTCTTACTACTTATTAATGATCTTCCTAAATGCGTAGAGTATTCAAACATATTGCTATTCGCAGACGATGTAAAAAATTTCAAAACCATTCGTTCACAGGTGGACTGTAGATTTCTTCAGAAAGACCTCAATAGCATATCACATTGGAGCGTTATTAACAAGTTAGATTTTAACATTAACAAGTGCCATGTAATGGTATTTTCCAGGAATAAAAATAAAATTAGTCACTCGTATAATATTTTGAATGCTAATCTGTCATCAGTGAATTTTATCAAGGATCTTGGCGTGCATTATGACGCTAAATTGACGTTCTCTCTGCACATAAACGAAGTAGTTGCAGATGCTTACAGAATATTGGGATTTATTAAGAGATGCACACGTGACTTCACAAATCCCGAGGCAATAAAGCTATTATACAACTCCTTTGTAAGAAGTCGGCTGGAATATGCACCAACCATTTGGAATCCCACCTTTAAACTATATGAAAACAAAGTAAAAATGGTGCAAAACAAATTTCTTAGATACCTTACGTACAAAATAACTAATAATTATCCTAAATTTGATTCGTATGATGACTTAATGAAACAACTTGGCTATAAGTCCTTAGCAAAAGACGAGTAATTGCAGTTCTTCTATTTGTCTACAAATTATTTAACAATCTTATTAGTAGCTCTAACTTGCACTCTCTGTTCAACTTGTCTGTCCCTAATCCATCTACACGCCCGAAATATGTTACTTTCTACTGCTCTAGATCAAGAACCCAACAACATAGTAATTCACCAGTGTTAAACTCAATGAAAATATTTAATAAATATAGCAATGAGTATAGAATAGATATGTTTGCAACTACATACACATCCATAGTAAAACAATGTAAACAAATAACTTAATTGTTTTCTGTTATAAGTTAAAATCCCACTTTGCTGATTCCATTTGTTAACCTCATAACTTTAGTTAATATTCTAGTTTCTAGTTATACCATCTAGCTCATCATCATTATTATCTTCGATAACATCACTACCATCATGTATAATTACAGTACTAATGCAGCTTTAAAGCAGTTCGTAAATCATTTTCATTGTAATATTTTAAATACCTTGTTATAATATGTGCATATGTAAGTGAATATTTGTAATACTATGTTACTGAAGAAAAGTTTATTTTTATTTCATTTATGACTATTTTACAAGGACTTTCATAAGAGGTATTATAATTTTAATTTAATATTTGTTTTTATCTAATGTAATAGTATATGTATATGTGTTTCACATCATTAGGTTTGTACCTGTCTGAAGCACAATAAATAAATAAATCAATAAATCAATAGGAATCGTAGTGAAAGGAAAAGTATGTTTTGTAAAGCCACTACCTGTTGGGATGGCTAGATAAGAGATTGAGATGGGCTTGTGGGCCAGTAACAATGCAAGGCTACGTACGACTTCCAGTATGTAAGCTACAATTTGTAAAGTGCATTTGTCTATTTCATCAAGTCACCATTTTATTTGTGTATCTGCGATAATGATGATGATGCTTGTTGTTTTAACTAGCCTAATATCGAAGGTCATCGGCCCCGTTTGTGTATCTGCGACGCACTTTTGTCACCCTCTTATTTCGTGGAAATGTCAGAAGTATACGACGAAAGGTCATCTTATGTTTCATGGATAATCGGTAGAGACCGCCTGTGTGGTGTAGTGCTTAGTGTGATTAGCTGCCGCCTCCGGAGGCCCGGGTTCGATTCCCGGTTCTGCCACGAAATTTGAAAAGTGGTATGAAGGCTGGAACGGGGTCTACTCAGCCTCGGGAGGTCAACTGAGTAGAGGGGGGTTCGATTTCCACCTCAGCCATCCTGGAAGTGGTTTTCCGTGGTTTCCCAAGTTTCCTCCAGGCAAATGCCGGGATGATACGTAACTTAAGTCACGGTCGCTTCCTTCCCTCTTCCTTGTATATCCCTTCTAATCTTCCCACCCCCCCGCAAGGCCCCTGTTCAGCATAGCAGGTGAGGCCGCATGGGCGAGGTACTGGTTATTCTCCCCCGTTGTATTCCCAGACCCAGAGTCTGAAGCTCCAGGACACTGGCCTTGAGGCGGTAGAGGTGAGATCCCTCGCTGAGTCCGAGGGAAAAACCGACCCTGGAGGGTAAACGGATGAAGAAGAAGAAGTATAATCGATAGAGCCGCGTAACTAGCGTGTGAAATGTTGTGAAATAGCAGATTTTATTTCTGTGAAACGAATGTAATGTGTAGAGCGGGATGTCACTTCCGGATGTTTATTCGTATATTTCTTGTTTGCCCATGTTATGATATTAATTTATCACGGAATTTTGTTCAGTGTAAATTTGCAATTCCCGTAAGTGTAATCCGTGGATTACCATTTAAAGCGATCGTTTAGTAATGATGGAACATCAGCTGTTGCCGAGCGTACATCGTTATCTGGTCCGAGCTGTACGATTCGTCGAGGAATATACGAGGCGATACTGGCGTGTGGTTAGTGGAAGAGAAGTGTATTCCAAATGTATATTAAAATATATGTAGAATTGGTGAGGAGAAAATAACGGTAAAATTTTATAAGTCAAGTTGTGAGTTTCAGTTTTGAAATATTTTGTTGTCAAACTCAGATATGCGAGGAAAGATAGTTAATTTGTCACAGATTGTTTTATGTAACAGCAGAGTGGATCGCGTAAGAGAGATTTTCCGTATTATTGTCGTGTAGAGAATTTGAGGTAGCAAGTGGCTCAAGTCTTGCAGAGTTAGGAAATGTTGCTCAGGTGGTTGAAATCCCGCAGTGTTGAAGTGATATTTGTTATCGGCCTTTTTCATTGTAGGGAACCCAAGGATTTATTTGTGTAATTTAATGGTATGGAAATAGGGTTATTCCATAGTTAGGATCCTATGTGAAACCGTAGGACGTGGTGGCTAGGAACGATTCAAGTGACGTTTTAAAGAAAATCTTTTCGCATATTCTGTATTGGTTAAGTATTGTCTTTCACGCGAGTTGCCGACGAGGCAAGATTTCATTTCTGATACAGTTAGAAGATAAATATAACATGTTTGCTTTCATAGTGATAGCGAGAGAAGTGTCTTCCATCCAGGTAGACCACCTGTTGGGAGAGCGAGCCTGGTCATTTTGTCCGAAAGGAATTGTAACTGAGATTTATCATTTATAACAAACGTTTTGAAATAGATATAATTACTTAGGAAGAGAATCGTTTGGTAGAGAACTTCACATTCATTACAAGTGTGGTGGAAATGATACGATGTTGTGTTATGTTGTAAATAACCATTTTCAGGGGTGCCAAAGTTTGAAAATCTATAGTAATGTTGCTTCGTGTTGTTGACGATTGTCCAAGGTCCTGCGATTATCTTCTTTCAATGTCACGATAGCTTCTCAATCCATAGAGTCCGTAATGGATGAGATGGTGTTTTTGTTGTTGTTGGTTTCCAAGGCACAATTGTAGGTTTGTGCTGTCAATGCGGTCATGCCTGTGGAGCAAATGGTGGTGCAGTATTCCATCCACCCCAGAGCTTGGGTGAGGTGCATTACGACACTTGGGTATCATCAGCATGAATGTATGTAAATTATAGGATTTATGGTTGGGATTATCCAAGCTAGTGTCTCAATAATTATTAGTGTTATAACGTAAACTTGTTGGGTGACATCATGAAATAAACAAATGGTACCGGTAGTTATGACCACGTCTTTCTTATTACAGTTGCGAAACAAGAATGTTACGAGAATAAACACTAGATGAATATTTTCTGTTAAAAATATTTCTGGTAAACATGTCCAAGTTATAACTTAAATTTTATAGAAGCAGTTAGGGAGTTTAAAGAAACCACCCCGTCCTGGATAGATAAATGTGTTGTTAATCAGGATTATTAGATTACTTCCTTAATTAATTTATTAAATTCAGTGAGACCGCGATTTGAGAATTAGGTTCAAACCAAGTGATTAGCTTGAAAATGTATTCTGGAAATCTTAGTTTTATTTCTGGGAAAATTCAAATTATTCACGTAACGATTAAGGGGAAATGTCCGATAGCAAGAGACTTTACTGTCACAAGTGTTGTGAGCGTTTGTTGTTGTTTTATTTTTTTATTTGTTGAGCACCAAATGTGCTGGGGTATTTACTAACGTGGAAACCTTGGTCATCAACTACTTTAACTTAATTATGTTCAGCTTTCAGCCTAGAAATTTGGATGGTCATGGGGTCATCAACCTCAGTGAGTTGGATTAGGGCCATCTGCCATTACAGCATCATTTTATTGCTGTCATCATCCACAATGACTTTAATGTAAATTACAAAGTTAGATGTTGGTCCATGACACAGTCGGAGGTCACATCGATGCAATTAAGGGTCGATGCCGTACAACAACTGTGTAACACATACCGATTGGACAGCCTTAGTTATACCAGGAGTCCTGAGTATCATTATGGTGGTCAATGAAGTCTCACATGCAACCCGATCTTAGGGATCTTCAGATTTTCTTTATTTTATTCTTAAATTAAGACGGTGGTTTCTAGTAAGGATTCCTCTCAGGCAGTTAAGGTCTCCAAAGCCAGTGTCTCTCATCAACGTTATTATTATTAGTTTGTTTCTAAACGGACAGGTATGACTTCGTTGAACAGCTGTTGTGAAATGTCACAAGTTTTACATGTCGTTCCAAACTGCCAATAAACCTACACTTTTAAATCGAATTCACTCATTATAGACATTATTTTTAAATTACTGAAACCCGCGTCTTTCCTAAGTGACGAAGAACCTCTATGCGACCAAGAGAAGGATCTCATGCCGATCGCTGATAGGTAAGGAAGGTAGGTATCCTTCCAAGGGCCTTAAAGTGTTCAGTAATCAGGTTTCTATAATAAGAAGTCTAACTGGTAAATGGGAACAGCCGATATACTATCAGGTCGATCTAACCGTCACTAGTCATTTATTTTATTAAGCAGTGAACCTTGTTGAGGAAAAGTAATTAATTCTAAGAGATTTTGTCAGCAATATGGGTGGTTTCGCCCGAAAGTAAGCGTATATCTGGGAATAAGTCCAGAAAAGTCATCCATAAAAAATCAATGTACTGATGACTGCGTGATTTAGGTGTTTTGTGACATTCCTCATATCTTTGAGTTTATAAGAAACCTATTAGATCAAGGATACAGTCGTTCGCAAGACGATTACTGAGTACAGTACCGATACGTTACGGATTAAAATGAACTTACAAAATAACAGAACAACATTTGCTAGTAACTAGTACTGAACGGCAAAATGTAAGAAAAATAGCTAAACTTCTCTGTGACACTGTGGTTAAGGCTATACCGTACATTTTTACTCGGAATGAACATGTAGTACAGTTTGTTGAAACTGTTGACGATGGATATGATGTTTTGAATAACAGAATCCCTCATCATCCAGCAGACAAGTTCAAAAGTGCGTAGTGAACTATTTTAGAGGAACAGGATTTCAACCTGAATAATACGTTCGACCTGTTTTCGCCAGAAAAATTTATTGGTAAGAGTGACTCCCCCGCCCCCCCCCCACCACATTCCCAAATAGTGTGACGTGCTAGCTTGCATAGTAACGAATTTGAAGCTCGGCATAGATACAAAAATACATATGTTAAAAAATATACTTGTCCGCCTCTGTCGTGTAGTGGTTAATGTGATTAGTTGCCACTCTGGAATCCTGGGTTCGATTCCCTGCCCTGCCATTAAATATAAAATGTAGTAAGTGGGCTGGAGCGGGGTCCGCTGAGCTTCAGGAGTACAACTAAGTAGATGGAACTCGATTCACACCTCAGCCATCCTCGAACAGGTTTTCTGTGGTTTCCCACTTCTCCCCTAGACATATGCCGGGATGGTACCTCACTTCAGCACATGGCCGCTTCCTTCCCTCTTCCTTGTGTATCCCTTCCGATCTTCCCATCCCCCCACAAAGACTCTGTTCAGCATAGCAGGTGGTACTTGTGCTCCTCCAAAGTTGTATCCCCGACCCAAAGTCTCACTGTCCAGAACACTGCCCCTGAGGTGGTGGAGGTGGAAAAACCAACTCTGGAGGGTAAACGGATTAAGAAAGAAGAAGAAAGTACACATCAGACTGGAGTGACAATCCCGCTAGGCGAAGTGATAAATTTGCACACGGAGCGTTGAGCTGGGCTACCCGAAGAATTGCCGTGAACGTGGGTACAGTAGACAAGATGCAGTGAATGTGTAGGGATTTTAATAGGAAGTGAGGGAGGAATGTTTGAAGATTGCAATAACACCGAATTCCTTATCAATTCATTTATTAACAATGAATATGTAACATACGCAGAATATCTAACGTCAGATTAGACAAATTCTACCTATTTCATGGAGCGATAACAAGAGAGCAAACAATAGGCCTACTTGTCGTATTTACAAACGAACATGATACAAATCAGATCGAGAAGGCAAAATATTCCCATAAGGGGAACGATTGAGTGTTACAATAGTTTCCTTTGGCTAAGCACAATGTAGAGATACTATACGCGTAGTATAAAACAATTCTCCCTAGAATTTTAAGGGACGAACACATAACCAAATCTTTAGATTTGCATCCGGGAGATAGTAGGTTCGAATCCCAATATCGGCAACCCTGAAAATGGTTTTCCGTGGTTTCCCATTTTCACACCAGGCAAATGCTGGGGCTGTACCTTAATTAAGGCCACGGCCGCTTCCTTCCAACTCCTAGGCCTTTCCTATCCCATCGTCGCCATAAGACCTATCTGTGTCGGTGCGACGTAAAGCCCCTAGCAAAAAAATATTTTGATTTAACCATAAGGGGATCATAAACCAATGCTAGGGACGTCAGAGTGAATAATATATTTACACAATTAGCCCAGAATTACGTTAATAAATTTAGTAAGTGACAAATGAAGAAGTTGACTCTATGATGAGTAAGGATAAGGATAGAGCAAAAGGAAAACATCGTACGTCATAATAACGTCACGCGCGTAAACCCAAAGGTAGTCTTACAATATAGACCGAAAGAGTTCGAGAATCAAAAAGAAACTACATCCTGTATACTGCAGGATACTACGCCCGATTCGGTCACAAATGTATTCTTCCTAATATCCAAACGTAGGTTTACATTGGTGCATTCAAAACAGGACACTGAAGTGATTCACTCTTAGAATTCATTTTAGGAGCAATATTAATGCCATCGGACTGGTGAGTAAAAATACAGCCGGACTGAGTAGCTCAGACAGTAGAGGGCTGGTCTTTTGAACCCAGCTTGACAGGTTTGATCTTGGCTCAGTCCGGTGGTATTAAAAGTTGTTCAGATATGTCATCATCGTGTTGGTAGATTTACTACAACGTAAACGAATTCCTGCGTGACACTATTCCGGCACCCCTGCATCTCCGTATGCCGTCAAAAATAGTTAATTGGACGTAGACTAAATAACATTATTAGTAATATTATCGGTAGTAGTATTAAAAATACAATTTGCCATGCTCCATAACCATAGTCTACTCGCTATCCTTACGTCTTAGCACGATGTTCGAAATTCTTAATACTCGCCATGAATATGAATGAATGCCGGACCAAAATCAAGTCTGAAGGACTCCAAGTTAGGCGCGTCAACGGTTGCAGACGAGGCTTCGGCGTACAAATTGCCACGGCTGGTCCATGTTCCGACAGCTCTGCACTCCGACCGACCAACCAAGCAGAGGAGCACTGGCCGCGGCTTTACCGTGGCTCTGCACCTCTGCATTCGAGAGACGGAGAGACGAATGCAGTGACAGTTCCAAGTATAGGCCACGGCCGCCAACCCTCTCACTTTCACCACCAATCTCCTACTCCATCACAAATCTCCTGGTCTGAGGGACAGCGTCACTGTCTACGAAACCCGCCTCACACTTCAGCGGAGGAATGAAAACATTGAGTAACAGTACTGGTAAGTATTGGTGGTCAAGGCCGGTCCGTGTCTCTATAATTCTGTATTCCGACCGACCAACCGAACAGAAGACCGGTGGCCACGCCTCTACCATGGTTATACGCTTCTGCATTTGGGAGACGGAGATGGGCTGGTTCCCACAGTCGGCTGTCCAGAGAATGACCTTGAATAGCTGATTCACTAATAGAGCAGTTTACTGAGCAGTACAATCTCCATTAAGCACATTATTTCCCATGCAAGGAAAGGGGGATATACTGTGCGTAATATGTGGGAAATACGTGATTGGTAAGAAAAACAACATCAACATGATTCAATCTACCATGAAGGAACACAGAGATATTGTGGGAGAATAACGATTAAAATACTGCCTGCTGTCATTTCTTGATGGATGCAGTACTTTTGCATCCATCTCTTGGCACAGGCCAGAGTAAAGTGTAGCTTCCACCGAAGTCCCAGTCAACATCCATGGCTGTGACAATATGGAAGTTGCTGGGGTATGGGTAGTGCTGAGTAATGACATTTGGAGCATGACTAGTGCATCTGAGTGTTATGAAAGGTGCTGCTCATAGGGTCAGTCGTGCTGCAATAGTACTTTCTGATCCAGTGAGGAAAGCAACGGCAAACTACCTCACTCCTCATCTTGCCTAGTACGCCTCATTTTGGTGCTGTCATTGGTTTTTGGGATTTCCTTATAACCGCATAACCTTTGGTGGTGCTATTTGAGGATCCAACCAGCCTCTGGGCTGATGACCTAACAGACGACAACGATTAAAATTATTAGATGCATTACAGAATACTGTAAGTACAAGACTAGGGGTAAAATGTTCCCATAATAATATGCTTACTACGTTTATAACGGATCATTCTCCCATCGGGGTCGGAGTTGCAAGATGCCAATGATATAAGCAGAAGCAATGTTTGATGTCTACGTGGTATGAAGAATATTTTCTGCTAATGAGGGATACAGCCTGATAAATACAGTCACATTCTCAGAATTGCAATTTTGTAATGTGGAGATACAATCAGTTTTATGGAATGTAATTGTTACATTAGATGAAATGAGCATCTGGAGAATACATAAAATGTTCAAAAGATATTTTTAAAAGCGTGAGCATCGAATGAAAAATGTTTATAGCTATTACAAACATTGATTCGATAGAAATGACAATCAAAATATTCGAGGGAGAGGGAGTCAAAGCAATATGGAGGATCAATTGCGTATCCTGTTTTTATAGAAGGAGTATTCAATCATGCTCTTGTACCTTGGTGACTTAAACTGGTTAAAGGTGACAAAAGTGTAACTGAATATGAAAAAGGCTATCAGACAGTTATTTTTAAATGTGAATTTCCACAACGGAGCTGTGAAAAATAAAGTAAAAATAATCCTTATATTCTCGAAACAAGTAAACATCCAACGGATGAAGTCTGCCAAACGTTCCAGCAGGAATTAATTTCAGAATAAGATTTCTTACAAGAGCAATAGTTGGTTTTAAACCAACCGAAGTTTTAAATGCTGACCAAGAATCCGTAAATAGTAATTCATCACCATTGATGGGCCAAAATCAAAGTTTATAAGATAGATTGCATTCAAATAGACACATTTTCTCATTCCTTGTTGCCATTACACACACATTTCCTATCCTCTCAACAAGTACTTTGACACGTGCCACAGATATTGGAGGGAATGCACCAGACGTTTCTTTCAAAATTATCAACATTTCATTTATTCGTCCATCGAAGCTAATTTCTGCCTTAATGGTATAATAATGGTTGTGCACACGATTACTACTTGCTTTACGTCGCACCGACACAGATAGGTCTCATGACGACGATAGGGTAGGAAAGGGCTAGGAGTGGGAAGGAAGCAGCCGTGGCCTTAATTAAGGTACAGCCCCAGTATTTGCCTGGTGTGAAAATGGGAATCCACGGAAAACCATCTTCAGGGTTGCCGATAGTGGGGCTCGAACCCACTATCTCCCGGATGCAAGCTCACAGCTGCGCGACCCTAACCGCATGGTCCAAACCTTTTTATAGTTGAGCGATGGTGCTTTTCATATTAAAATTCACAGACTTCTCTGTATTCATTATAAAGCGCTCAGCAAATGATGAAATACTCCTGCAACATATCCTCCACCTTTGATGCAATTTGGGATTCATATTCGGTTTATCGTCTTGTCACTAACTTGGTGTTCGTATAGCTTTGAATACGATAATTTATTTCATTGTTAAAAATCCATCCTAGTTCTGATTTGAAATTAGTGTACGTAATGTCTCCAAAAATTTGGAAATCAAATAGCCGAAAGTCACTATCGTGTGCATTCTGTAATCGGTTAGGAGGAAAATTGAATCTTCTTTGAATCTAGCGAACACAAAAGCACCTAATGGCTTGGAAATATCTTCCTTTGGCATACTATAAAATATATGCATAAATGAACCACTCGTTCATACTGCTTGTGGGATATACTGAATCTTCTCATTTCGGAATCCTTGCAGTGGGTTTGATGCTCGCTCATATAGTTTATTATTTTTCCACTTTACACAAGGGTATTGACTCTTCCTTTCCCTTTCTTTCATTTTCTTTTATTATCTTATCTTTTCTCTTTTCTTTCCCTTTCTGGTGATGGATGCGTTGCGTCCGTAGTGCATGTATCATATTGTTCCAAAATAGTCATTATTATTTGAATCTTCATTAATATTTTTCTCACTGTGCTCCCTTCTACTTTATTTCATGCCACTCGTTCCATTTCGTAAAAATCGAGGGGTACGTAGTCCCGCAACCCATATCTAAGTTACTGCATTCCGTAAAAATGAATTTATATGGTCAACTACATCCTTTTTCAGTTCGTGAAATCACCTCCGTTGCCTACTTTCAGTTGTCGAACCAAATATTTCACAATATTTAAGTTGTTTATGGTCATGTTCTTTGATATACGCAGTAAGTATAAAATGGGTTTATGAATTAAGCAGACACAAGATATTTAACTGGATATGGACTACATGAGCATAGATTCACTAACGGGATAGAGTTCCCTTATCACATCCTTTCATATATTCAATATAACTGTTTCAAAAATATCTACTAAATACTTAACCTTTTAGTGAACTTTTGTGGTCATCAAGGAATGCCTGTTTATAATTCATCCAAAATGATCTTAATTGATGTTATTTATGATGACGTGGCCGAAGTGGCTCTTCAGGTTGCTAAAATCGCACTTCTGTAGTATAAACTTATATTCAAATAATATACAGGGTGTATAAAAATTAGACCGACAAACTGACAGTTTTCGTGTAGGACAAGTAAACAGAGAATTTTCTCTAATGCCATTTTACTTTAGTGGAAGATACAGTTTCGTCACTAGATGTCGATAAGTTTGTCCGTAGTTTGTTGCAACAAATGTGGTTCCGACATGATGGAGCGCCGACACACTTTAGAATGTCAGTGCGGCATCATTTAAATGAGACGTTCCAAAAACGATGCATTGGGAGAGAAAGTCCTTTTCAACCACCGATCACATGATTCATCCGCTATAGATTTTTTCTTTCGGTTCGGATGTGGGCTGTTATGTACGGGACTCCTATTGACGCCGAAGAGACTCTGATTGCCAGGATAGTTGCAGCTGCTGGAGAAATTCTGGAAAATCCTTTAAGCCTTTGTTCGTGATCGACAGTCCATGATTCGGTGATGTGAACTTTGTATGCAGGTAAGCGCAGGTGTTTTTAATCGCTTCTGTAAATTATACTTAAGTATGTAACTTTTTTGACACTTTATTTTAGAGGAAAGTTAATTATAAGCATTTTACTGGAATAGGGAGATGATTTCAAGTATTTAGGATGTGTGTTCTCCCAGGGCGAAATTTATTCAAGGTGCAGCAAAAGCTAATGCAGTGAGCTTGAGGTAACAATCAACGTTATTCTGTAAGAAGGAAGTCAACTACCAGACAAAACTATTTTTACATCGGTTTATTTTCAGACCAACTTTGTTTTACGGTAGTGAAAGCTGGGCGGGCTCAGGATATCTTATTCATAAGATATGAAAGAAGCGAGAATGATTGCTGGTAGAAAGAGGTAGACACAATGGCAGGATGGTACTAAGAATTAGGAAATAAAGGATAAGTTAAGAATGAACTCGATGGATGAAACTGTATGCATAAACCGGTCTCGTTGGTGGAATCATGTGAGGCTAGTGGAGGAGGGTAAGTTACCTAGGAAAGTATTGAACTCTATTATGGAAGGCAATAGAAGTAGAGGGAGACCAGTTTCTAATAATTTAAAGATGAGAGTCACAGAAATAAACGAGGCCACATAACTAGTTAAAAATAGAGGAGTGTGGAGGCAGATAGTTCATTCACAGAGGCTTGAAGATTGAACGCTGGAAAGCATAACCGTCTATAATGAGCATAAATGTGTTACTCTCATACTCACTAAGCAAGTCTCGTAGAGCACAATCGAATTAGAAATGGTTCATTCTTTGCGTGTCCTATATAAACTCTGTAAGTTTGTCGGTCCAATTTTTATACATCCTCTATTACCCGTATGAGGAAACGGGATGAGTCGTAGACATACACACATCCAAACAATATATGTAGAACTATTTTACCCGTGTAACATGCATGAAAACGAATAAACTAGTGTTATTAGCAACGTCATCACAAGATCGAGGAAACTGTAAGAGTTAAACATCGGAATCACAGCAGAAATCGTGTCATAACCAATGTGATTCCTGTTTAAAAGGAGAGATCTGAATCTACTGTTGGTGCTTTTCCTCCCCAATATCGCAACCTGTAAGCAATCGAGGGGTAATAGTAAAAATTATCTCCATATTTAGAATGTATGGTAATGTGTTGTGAAATACTCGGTAGTTCACTTGAAGCCCGTTACTCTGCTTGAGAACAGTAAATCAAAGATCAGCGCGGTAAGGGGATCATTTACCTGATTGACTGATGTCATGTGCACGTATAGTGTGAACAGCCAAAACGGAGTTTCTCCGTCGGTCAACAAGTTGAAATGTATGGCCATATACCTTAGCTGGTAAACTGCTCATCAAACACATACATATTACATGCAATTAATACAAAGCGCACAACACAAACCGCAATTCAGTGACATGGAGAGAGTGTAGAAGGTGATATGTATCATTCAATAGGGTAATGGTTGTCTATGTGTAAGAATTATACACAAAAATATTATTACCAAACTACACGTTACTTTCAAATACCATCACTATTTACCACATAGAGTACGTTTCAGTTCGGTCGTAACTCTCAGCGCAGACAGCGTGCCTGCTGTTCGACAGAAATTACTTCATTTAATGGCTTTAAGGTATTCGGTTAAAAGACCGGAGTTCAGGCGAATGAAAGTAATTAAATGAAATAATTCTTCATTGTGAAAGGATGCGAAAATTATGCTTCAGCTTTAAAGATATCTGTGAAGTAGTGGTGAAGTAGAACTGATGGAGGCATTTGGACTAGCGATTAAATATATACATAATGAAAAAGGAGAGGTTAATTGTAACAAAGAAATAAAATAATATACAATTTGCTTATCTATCTACTAATATTATTTTTAACGCACCTCCCCATAAAACTTCTGAACGTTTAGAACATAGTAAACTACAGTACATCACTAACTTACATACTACCATGTCCTACAATAAACAGGTACCATTACCGTATATACGTTGAAAATCTGAAAATGTAGTTACAAAAATGAGATTAACATGATTTGTAACACAATTCTTTCTGAACGTCTACAGCGTGGTAAACTACATCAGTAAATTAGATTCTACCATATCCCCATGGCGTACTGGTAAAACCATCGTCTGACCAATGACATTTATTATCGAGCGCATCCAAAGAACATGTGATATCTTCGATAGTAAATACCTAATGGGAGCGAGAAAGTATGCGCTTGCAAAGAACGTCAGTTTTAGCGGTTAGAGCTTTACGACAAAGTAAATATTTAACAACACTAGACCGAGCGCACATTACTTTTCGTACAGAATGCGAATTCTTGGTATGATAAGGGTACATTTTAAGTGCTAAACCTACAAACACGGATATGATAATCAGATTACATTAAAATTTCATACCGAGCTCGATAGCTGCAGTGGCTTAAGTGCGGCCAGTAATCAGTAATCGGGAGATCGTGGGTTCGAGCCCCACTGTCGGGAGCCCTGAAGATGGTTTTCCGTGGTTTCCTATTTTCACACCAGGCAAATGCCGAGGCTGTACCTTAATTAAGGCCACGGCCGCTTCCTTCCACTTCCTAGGTCTTTCCCATCCCATCGTCGCCATAAGACATATCTGTGTCGGTGCGACGTAAAGCAAATAGCAAAAAAAATCATAAAGCCTATTACCTGGTTGTTAAGCAGTCGAATTTCGAACTAATTGTTAAGAGTATGAAAAGAGGTGTCAAAATATTCAGAATGGTTTCGCATTACATAATACACCTTGGTTTTCCTAATATAGTAAATGAAACTGTCAGTATTCGTGTAAAGAAGAGAGGCGTCGACAAAGTGTTGTTTTGCAAAGATATAATAAAAATAATATATTTTAGTGTAGAGCAATCTAGAATGGAAATGTCTGAATAAATTGGTTGGGTTTTACCCATTTCAACAGTGATAAGATCACGATCAATGACTTTATAGGTTCTGAAATTACATTTTCCAATGTACTTGTGAGCGCCATTTGCACCTTCCCATAGATTGGACAAACGAATGTTTGCGAACATTCTCGATAATTTTATCATATGTGCAGTTAATTTATAACTGTTACGTTCTTCACTGTGTCGAGTCTAATTTATGAATAAATAAAATTTAGAAAATACCCGGAAAAGGAAATATATAATGACAGATTATATCTCAATATATTGATTTTACGTGTTTTCTTTTTCAGGTATTTCCTAAATTCATAAATTACTTTGTATAGACTGAAGAACTTATCAGTTATAAATTAATTGATAGAAACAGAAAAGGAATGGCTTCCAATATAAAAAAATGCATGCAGTTATTCACGAGTTTGACAAAAATAGTCTCAAAGGTAGCAGTAGCACGTTGATTATACTCTGTATTATTTAAGCCATACTTGTTGTGTAATAGCAGGTATGCAGTGAATGTGCACTATTTGTAGGCCATATGTTATTCTTTGAACGGGACACTGAAAGTGAATGATATATCGCTTCATGGGATACAGAGTTGCTAGTAGCTTGGCATGTATAGATTCATTGTCAGGAAGACATTCGCTCAATACAGAAAGGAGGATCGGAATAAGCATTGTTCAATTTAGAAGGTTAGCTCAAATCAACTTCTAAAATATATCCGCGATTGGAATATTTGGAAGCCATATCTCACTCGCTGAAAACCAAACAAAATGTTTCCATGGTAATGGTTGCGACATTGTTTGCCCATACACATTGTTGATGTCATAGTACATGAGATGAAAATCTCTATTTTTAGGATCATAATGATATAGGTACTGATTATTTGCAGTAGTATACCTGTTAACTAGAGAGAGAGAGTAGACATCCTAGTATATCACGTTCAAAAAAACAGAAGCATATCTACATTTGTGAAGAGATCTAGATCGACACATATATATACTTAAACATGGCGTCCCAAAAGAGGCCTGGACTCGTGTAGTGGACAATTTTACGGAAGTTTCCAAACACAGCGCTAAGTAGAAATGTATCTACTTGTAAATATAAGTCAGCATACTCTCGTAGTGATTTTATACCGAATAATTTCCATACGTTACAGGCATGTCTGTACCACTCGTCTGAGATAATTCTCTGAATGACAATTAATGATTCACTTAACGATGAAGTAGTGCTTACATTTAAGAATCTGAGAATGTAATTGATCTTCCATAGCGCTCACAGCAGTTCGCATATTAATAAGGAAATACTCCCTTCCGAATAGAGAGTTCAAATTCATTACGAACTGGGAAATACTGGTGAATGTATCTCAAATTATAGCTAGGAAGACTATTTACCACTGTGTCAACAGAAAAGTTCATAAATTTGTATGAGTCTCAAAATGAATGCCAATATCGTTTACACGTTGCTTAAACGAAATAGATCGTTCATGATTCTGTACGATCACACTAAACCGACTGCTTTCTAGGTAAAAGCTCTCGTGTGACAAAGTGAGAGACTTATCCAACCGGGCGAGTTGGCCGTGCTCGTAGAGGCTGTGAGCTTGCATCCGGGAGATAGTAGGTTCGAATCCCACTACCGGCAGCCCTGAAGATGGTTTTCCGTGGTTTCCCATTTTCACACCAGGCAAATGCTGGGGCTGTACCTTAATTAAGGCCACGGCCGCCTCCTTCCAACTCCTAGGCATTTCCTATCCCATCGTCGCCATAAGACCTATCTGTGTCGGTGCGACGTAAAGCCCCTAGCAAAAAATAAAGACTTATCCAGAGAAATTATCAAAAAAGCAGGGAGTGAGTTTTTCAATACGATGTGCACCACTACACGACAGAAGAGTTGGTCCCCATTAACGACTTGTGAAGTGGCAGTGATCTCTAACTTCGATCGCTGTAAGTGCGATACGTTTCTTGAAGTGTAAGTGTGATACGTTTCTCGAAGATGTGACATTGATCTGCTTCGTCATGAGCAACCATATCACCTAGTATCATTTCAAAAGGAACTGGAGATGTTAAGAGTGAATTAAGCTGGTAAGCAATAGCTTCAATTATTTTCAACAGCCATGCAGTGCAGTTTGGCTCAAGAAACATCTTTAAAATGAAAGTGAGGAATCGTAAGAATATACAACATGGTAGGCGACAGAAAAGGTTGCACGCCTTTGAATGTGGTCATTATACGTCTGACAAGGGAAAGGAATGTACCGGCGAATCGCCGATATTAGGTAAAAAAAGCGTGAAATGAGCCAAGAATAACACAACGGCCAAAATATTTATTTCGGAAATTAATGCATTCAACTTACAGAAAGAGCTAAACTGGTGTGAAGACAACATACATAACAGATTCTCACTCTGTCAGCGATTTCTAAAAAATTCCAGGGTGCGGGGTAAGTCACGGGAAGAAGAGTCAGTATGGAGTACAACGCTGTGACAAAACCGTACGTCTCATAACAGCACTCTAGAGCCACCCTGATCATCGGTGTGTGAATGGAACATCGAGCATTCTCTTTCTCCATCAAATGAAATTGTATATAAAATTAACGCATGGATCCAAGTTTCCCACAATATTTCTTTGTAAAGGACACTAATTGAAACGCTTGTAACAATGCTTAGTATGACTGACGAAACGTTTCTTTGTTAATAAAGGTAAAAATCTATGATTTCAGAAGCTTGATGAGAACACTTGGAGCTACGTTGAATTATAACATGATTACGATCGTATCATCAGGTTTTATTGTACGTGTTTTAAATTGGAGGTTCGTCCTCAGAAGGTAGAAGAACGGGTTCTATTTCCCTTCCCGTCAAAGTACGTGAAGCATTTAATAAACGAAGAAATATTCTACACCACTTCAAAACGTAGAAAAACTATGAGATACATGTCGGTATATTTTAGTTCAGATCAGCTCCTCCGTTCAATAAATCATGGAAATCAACGTATTTTTTAATCCGGCAGTAAGTCCAGGAAAAGTAACCTCGTGGGCTCGTTCCGAGGTGGTGAAGCTCATTTCTATGCACAACTGCAATGGAGGTGAGCTCCATTTTTACCACACACCAGCCCTTCTGCTATTGTTAAACCTCTGCCTGTACCGGGAATCGAACACGGACCTCCGAGGACGGCAGTTAATAGTATTGAGCGTTGCGCTACGGAGACGGAAGTAAGTCCGGTATTACTTACACTTACTCGTGTCTGGATCTTTCTATCATCTTCCTTTTTTGGCTTCCTTTAGTCAAATCCTTTCTTTTTCTAACCCAGTTGTACTGGGTTTTACATTTTCCAGTTTTCATGACACACACATTTTCGACGGGCAGGATATTTCCCTCCTTCAGTTGACAGTCTGAGGGACTGGTAGATAAATTGTTTGGTTCGCTAGAGCTGTACATTGAAATACAACACCTCAGGTATAATGTAAATGTCTATGTGTCACATAGTCACCGTTTTTACAGGCACAGCGACGATATATTAATCAACATAATGTCAAGCTCTTCAGTCTACACTTTATCAAGTATTTTCACAATTCCTAATTAGATCTTTGGTCGTAATTTCCAACTCCAAATTAGTTGCTATGAGCGAGGATAGGTATAATTGTACATATTGACAGCATGAAAGGTTTGCTTAAATACAGCCTTCATTAGAGTATAATCATGCATTTCCAGCTGTACGAAACTGGGTATCGATTACAAAATAATATTTGCAAAAAGAGACAAAAGTGTCTCGTTAATTCTGCAACCATATGTGTGAGTTACAAAATAAAATCTACCGTCCAATTATCAATGCTAATGTAAATAAACCAATGGAATTAATTAAATGTAAAGCTAAAATGAATGAGTTGGGCTTTCCAACTCCCCTCACGTCCCTCGCCAGCCCCGCCAGTTAATAGCGTGGATTAGGAAACAATGCGACAACCAGATCGATACAAACGTATACAGCAACAAAATGGACTGCAATAACGTGACGATATTTGGTCACTTTTGTTAGCAAATATTCTATCTTACCGTAACTGTTGAACTGGGATGTTGGAAGATATCAAGCTTGATATCCTTAGTAATTAAATTTAAACTTTTACACTTAGCTTTTGACTTATAATATAGCTCCCTTGTTAGAAAAAAAACACGTGCTATGTGGGCCTATGTTACATTTAGGTTCGATATTTGGAGACGTATGTCATTCTAAAAATTTAGTCCTGATATCCATGGCTTTGTATTATTGCTATTTTCAGACGTAAACGCTATTCCATTTACGCCATCTGTTTAAATAAAAGCGACTCTTAATTCATATCCAGCTGAAAAATTGCTGGAGGGGAACTGTCTAATGAGAAATAGGGAGACGATACAATTAGAACAATATCACAGGTGGAGGGGACCGTGCTGAATTGAAGCGGGTGAAACGGATTGTCCTCGAGCACAATTTCAAAATATGAAGCCATAAATTGTTACTAGTGTACCGTGAGAAGAACACGTGCCCGAGCGAAACCTACAGACATCAATGGATTGGGCCTAATTTATGGTTTTCTTGAAATCATGGACCTTTCCGAGCTTTAAAATAGAAAGAATATACTTATATTCCAGTCCTCTTGAGGATTATCTAGAATTCAGTACAAAAATGATCTCCCGTATTCAAACTGTAAAATAATTTTCCAACGAATAATTAGTCACTTTTTAAAAGCAAATAACAACTACTGTAAGTCTATGGTCTTATGTGGCGATAAATGATGTGATCATTTTTTCGAGGGGTTTTCCATGCATTGTTTCATATTTGATCCATATTTTCCTCCGCTACTCTACGCGTTATCTGAAGTATTTGTATTAATACGCCTGGAGCTTAGGAATATATACCTATACTTGACGTAGCCAGACTATACTCTAATAATAGTAATACTGACAGCTCAGAAGTGTGTTACCATTTCTCCAATATGATATGTTTTTTTGTAAATATGTATTATCTAAAGGAAATGTGTGGAATACATATCATAGGAACTATTTCAGTGGAATGCTTTATATTATATCTTACGTTGCTCTAATACAATATTGAATAAAAGCACGTAAATAATAGTTTCTAATCTACAACCTAGCCCCGTGGTCTGAAGAGAGCGAGCCGGTCACTTGCCGAAAGATTTCGTGTTAGATTCTCGACCAGATCAGGGAATTTTAAGTGGATCTGATGGTTGGCTCGACGTCCACTCAGCTTACGTGAGAATTAAGGAGTTATCCGATGGTGAGATAGCGTCCCTGTTCTAAAAACCCAAGAATAACATCCAAGAGGATTCGTCACGCTAAACATGCGTCACCTCGTCGTTTCCAGGCCTTCGAGCTAAACAGAGGCCTTTTAGTAGACCAAGGCACTTCAGGGATGTAGTGCCATAAGGATGAGTGGAAGGAGCTATTGCCTAGAATGTTAATGTTAGTTCAGTTGGTTGCATAAGTAATTCCACGAATATTTAGGGTTCGGATGTACATAGTTAAACTACCGGCAGAATATTTCTGTGAATATTAGAAACTTCATAACTTTCGTATAAAGACGTAACATTTTACGCACGACATCATTCGTGACACTAAAAATATATCTCAGATAATTCTCACACTTCCATAAGAATCTGAACGGTACTGGCTGTAAATAGTGCAATATAATAGTAGATACACGAGCTTTCTGCATCGGAGGTTCCCGAATTCCATTTCGCTTCTTAAATGATAAACAATCTGCATACACTCAATACACTTCTGGCATTTTTGACGTCCGTGGTCAAATAGAATTTCGACCCAAATTACGGCACAGAGACAGATCTGCTCAGGGCAGTAACGCGTCTTAACCGACCACTATTAGTTTGCTGACACAGTTCATACTTATAGTTAAACATTAGTGTACATTAACTGGCACTAAATTTTACCGCTATTGCACTTTATCACTTCCAACTTTTCTTTCTTGCCTTCGTTATGGGCATAATCAGACGGTCATAAAATCAGATATTTACTGTACTCGAATTCTATTCTGGTATCCAAAATTTGAAGCGAGTCTCCTTTACAGCTTTATCTTGGGATAACCATGAAAGCACTGTTCCTCAGGGGACGCACTTATTTGGCCAATATTGCTGTTCTGTCTACCACTAACATTTTTAAAATTTGCTTTACGTCGCACCGACACAGATAGGTCTTGGGATAGGAAAGGGCTAGGAGCAACCTGGAAGAAAGCTACCGTGACCTTAATTAAAGTACAGCCCTAGTATTTCCTGGTATTGGAATGGGCAACCACGGAAAACCGAATTCAGGACTGCCGAGAGTGGGGCTCAAACCCACTATCTCCCGAATGCAAGCTCAAAGCTACGTGACCAAAACCGCTCAGCCACTAGCTCGGTTTTCTAATACTTAGCTTTAAGTAAGAACTTAAGAGTTTAGTAGTTTTTCACCTCAGTATTTTCTTTTTCCTAGCATAACCTAGATAGTAAGTGCAATATACTCATAACGTCACAGATCGTACGATACGTTCTTGGTGAGAGTAGTGCACATGATTGCCACACATTCAGAACATTTAAGTGTTAAGATAAGGATCTAACCGTGGAAAAGACCTAATATTTAAGGACGGCAAGAAATTCACAAAAAGCCTACGTACACTTAGATGACGGTGTTCGGTGGTAATGTGCGAACAAATCATGTGATGCTAAAATTTTTGCGTATAATTTTTGGACGTTATAAACTGAAGATGGTAGACACAACCCCTTTCTTCTCGAGTGTCCGAAAACGAGGACCAACATAATATATGTTCATCTGGGTCGTTCTAGGCCAGAAAATGCTGGGTTTCTTTGTTCTCTTTTGCCTTTTTCGGCGTTTCTTGGCTTATAGGTCCTTTTTAGCCTTTTTAGATCTCAATGGCGTTTCTTGCAACTTGACTTCTTTCGACTATGTTTGTACTGCCCATTGTCAGTTCTAATTTTCATTACTTCATCCATGACCACTTAAACATCTTTTCTGTGGTAAGAAATAAAATGAAAGTAATGTTTGAAAAAAGCCAGGCGTATCAAATTATGAGCATGCTAAGTGAAATACTGGAAGGAGGAAATTTTGATGTGAGTGTTTTTGAACAGGAAGATCCCACTTGCTTCAACCATAGACCCTTAACATCTGTTGACGTAGAGACAAGTTTCTCGATGTTTTGCGAAGTGCTTTCTCAAAACCTACGATCCTTTACACCTTAGAACCTGGAGATGACTATCACGTTATACTTCAAAGCCACCTGAGGTAAAATTTCCGAATTCCAAATTCTGTAACCCTAGTGTGGTTAACCCAAGCAAGATATCAGTTATACAAATTTTAATTCCTTTCTTTAGGACGTCCATTGGGGGTTCGCTGAATTCTGCAATTAGTTTGTTTTAACAAACACGGAATTTTTTCTTTGTTATTTTGTTAATCTAAAAATGTATAATGTCTAAAAGAAGAAGTATTTTACTCATATATTTTAGCGCTGTATGTTGCATACCACCAGAATTTTGAATTTTAAAATACACTACATTCCTTCATTAAATAATTAATTAAAGCTAAAATTATGAATGAATTTGGATCGCATGTTTATGTCCTCTTTTGGATATTTTTACGCCTTAATAAATGTCTTATTTTGGCAACTCACAGGTTTTCAGCTTCCGAGCCCTCATCATGAATGTGGTGAAAGAAAAATATGCCATAAAATCTGTGCCACCTGTAAACATAAAACCTGTACTGAAACACATTTTTCTGATAAAATTTACTGGCGAGAAGTGGTATATAGAGCTTCCAGCACTTACGGAGCTTATTTCTACCACAACTAAAAATCATGTGAAGAAGTTTGTGAAGCCATCGTGAATCAATAGTTATTGAATTAGACGTAATTAATGACAGTGAAGAAATCATTATAGATTTCAGTTGTGAAACCAATTTGATGTAGGCTATATGTGTAATGTTTGCATTCTTTATATGGACGGCTCACTTGACTACTGCAAATAATATTTTATTCTACTTCATAGTATACATGTTATAGATAGCGTTAATTATATTTCTATGCTATTCAGTCTAAAATATCGTAAAACTCGCTGTCACGCCATCAGAGTAAAGTTCTGAACATATTGTCGATTATCAAATCGGGATTCATAAGACAAATAAGGGAAATGGGGTTAGAAGCTACATATTTCATGTGGGCCAAGCCTTATAGAGAAAACAAAGAATACAATAAAATAGAAGTAAAAACAAAATTTATGTTACTATGTTAATGGTATCCAGCAATTTATTACTATATACAGTAAAATTTCTATCATAGGTAGTCTCATAATGACTTTGTACTCCAACGAGCTAATTCTTCCTTCCCTGTCGTGAATAAATTCCCTCTTTGAACTATTCAACGTCACTTATTATGCTTCCTACACTTTTCCTTGTTTTTTAATAATCGCATTATTCATTGGTTATGCATGTACAATAATTTTTAAATATTTGAAAAATGGGGTACGACGTGTAAACACCCTCCTCGTGGTATATCTTGGGCAACGGGCTGCTGAGGCAGGACGGCTTATATCACAGACGTCTCACGGTCAGTTTAAGCAACATCAGAAGGTGAACATCCAAAGATGAAACCCAACAACGGCACTTGTCAGACCCAGTGATCACATTCTCCAAATAAACGTAGAAGGGCTGTCAATGTAAAAATTTGACTATCATAGCAAAATAGGTGCTGAATTCACTTTCGACATCCTAATAGGTCAAGAAACTCATTTGACTGAAGAATACCTGGAAATCATGAGTAAGATTATACGATACAGAATGGGAGCGAGACTTCTCTCACCTGTCCATGGATCAATATTTAAGCCAAAAGTAACCTTTGCAACATTACAGAAGTGAGCTGACAAAAAGTCAATGATGTAGAAATGGTCACTGCTGAAGTAAATAATGTAACTGTTGCAGCAGTTTACAAACCACTTCATTCCAACTGGCCAACTTCACTGTTGCCTCCTCTACCCACTTTTCTTGAGACTTGAATAACCATCACATGTCTTGGGGCAATTTCAACAATTATGAAAATGGAGAGAAAATTGTTACTTGGAGAGAACGTTAAGACCTGTATCTCGGATTTTATGCTAAATAAAACGAAATATTCCACTGTTATTCTGGCAATCAGACACCAACCCCGATCTGCTTTTTGTTTCCATAGATGAAAGAAAACTTCTTCTAGACCACACAAGAAATGTCCTTCAGCGCTTCCCAAGAAGCCAACACAGACCAACACTAACAATTATCGGTCTTGAAATACCAGTCATCAGATCCATTCAAAAACTGAGGAGGAACTTAAATAAGACTCACTGAGGTCAATACCACATGGAGGTAGATCGTACCCGTTGGATACCCCTAAAGGCGGAAAAATAAAAAAGTTTTAGGTGTTGTTATCGGCACAGCTACACGAAACATCCCCTGAAGATACAAAAAGCATTCCGAGGTGGGATAAATCTACCCAAACCATGTATGAAAATGTTTATACTACTGAACAAATTTGAACTTTTCCCCATAATATTAATAAAATAGGCTGATCTTAATTAATATGCATGCTCTAAACACGAAAATAACAGTGAAAAGTTCGTAACGCGTCACATTTTTGTTTTATAGAATTATTGATACATTAAATAAATCAGGATTTTTGATCTGTTAAGAATCACTTTGTTCTCATTTCTGTATGAAAACTTTCAAGGGTAGATTAGATATGATAGAACTGGTATATTTATAACGGACCACCTATTAAGACTTATAAAAACTACTCTTCATGCCTTAATTTTTCTCTTATGTAATCTGGAATATTCTCGTTGTAAAAACCAGCAATAATCTCCCATCGTCGGAGAATCCCATCTTCCATCATACCGTTGCTCCATTGTAGCAATGTCATGGTGAAATCGCTCTCACTGCTCATCACTTACAGCCCCGAAGTTCTCAGGAAAGAAGTCCACATATGAGTGTAAGAAGTGGATCATCAGTGATATAGGGCAGCCCATTTCTTTGTAGTCTCTCAGTAATGTCTCTATTAATTGGCGATAATTTTCTTCCTTGTGATTCCCTTTGACAACAGATGTAAAAGATTCTCATGCTTATAATTGCTTAGGGTTAAGTTTTTCTCAAAAATGCTGTCCTTTAAACGTTTTCTACTCTGTGGACAGACAAATATACCACTGCTTTGCAACCTATACGCCAGTAACATGCAGGTCACTATCATCAATGAATTCCATTATGACTTATAACTTAGCTATGACTGTTATCAGTAATGATGCCGCACTAGAGGAAGGGGAAAGTTTTCTCTCCTGTGTCTTGGAAAGTTTGAACGTATACTGCAAGAAGTGGAGACTCTGTCCAAATCCAATTAAGATAGAAGTGTGTGCATTACACTTCAGCAACCCAATAGTATACCAACAACTTAAAGTGTACTTCTGCCAACAAAGAGTAAAACACAGTTTAAACCCTAAGTACCTTGACATTACCTTAGACTGCTCCTTCGCATGCGACCTGGAAATCACAAGCCAGAAACTTAAGGCAAGGAACAACATCGTGTAGAAGCTAGCCGGTATATCGCGAGGAGGTAATAATAATAATAATAATAATAATAATAATAATAATAATAATAATCGTATGGCCTCAGCTACCGTGTGCAGACATTTCAATTTGACGCCATCTGGCTGTCTGCTCGTCAATTTCGACTTTCCGTTTTACTCTAGGCCCACTAGATGGCAGACCGAGTAAACCGAAACTCTCTTGGCCGTCTATGGCTGATATTTAATGAATTTTGTCGGGTAAACACCAAATGTGTCAGCAGAGATCTTTTACATGCCGACATCGTACGACATGGAGTGTTGAATGGACTTTCTTCCGCCCTTCAAAAATCCGACTACCTCTGCCGGGTTTGAACCCGCTATCTTGGGATCCGCAGGCTGACACTCTACCACTGACCCACAGAGGCAGCTCGTGGGGAGGTTATTCATCTTAATTACGTACTACCACCCTCACTGTGGTTTACTCTGTGGCTAAATACTATGTCCCAGTGTGACAACGCAGTGCTCATGCAAGCAAGTTCGACGTACATCTGAACGAATGTATGAGAGTCGCAACAGAACACTAACATCCACCATAAACTCCTGGCTAAACAAAAATCATTTACATGCCAACTCCAGAACCAAGTAAAGTCGTGTCTCTGTTTCGAGGTTGAAAATTTTTTTTCAGGCACACCCTTAATGGAGGTAAGCTGCACGTTTCATATGAACCAAACACCAGCCTTCTTGCCATTCTTAAATCCCTGAAAGTACCGGTAATCGAACCCGGGCTGAGTACGTCAGCTAATAACGCTAACCGTTACACTACGGAGGCGGACACTCCAGAAATAGGACGAAAGAAAGCGACGGTGCGATACTGGCGAAAGTTTCATCATGCCAGTCTTCTACAGGATCTCCCAATAAACGAGGTCCAAACTTGTCTACGTCCTACCTGTCTTACATCAAGGAACCAAACATGGCAAAACGTGACAAAGAAAATCCTACATCAGAGCTTCCAAATTGCGCGTCAACACAATATAGCTGGAAACAGCCTTATGCTCCCACCCTTCCCCGACTTCTATAACAATAATACACTTACACTTACTTCCTGCTCTAGAATTTCTAGTTCATGCCTATCTAAATGCGCAAAACCGTTATCACGGGAAAATCATACAGTTCCAACTTTAACACTTGAAAAATCAATGTGTATATTTCGTGTAAGTTGTGGACTGGCGCAGAAACAATGTGATAAAGTTAAAGGTCTTGTAATCTCGGGTGAAAAAGCAAGGTTCCTTTCGAGGCACTTCCCACAAAATCGATGCCCCGTTATCCAGAGCCGTGAGTGAAATGTTGCCCAATCCATTTTCCAAAGATTTCGCCTCAGATGTAGCAATCCTCCTTTATATTCATTACCACCTCCTGGCCGTAGTACTGTTCTTTCACTTCTTTAAAACAGTTAAATACTAACGCTCATTTCAACACAGTGGTAACTCATTCTCTGCCACTATCTCATATTACTACTACCGTTTCTTTTCTTTCAATTTGCTTTACGTCGCACCGGCAGAGATACATTTTATGGCGACGATGGGATAAGAAATGACTAGAAGTGGAAAAGAAGCGTCCGTGGCCCCAATTGTAAAGGTATAGCCGCAGAATGTGCCTGATGTGAAAATAGGAAACCGTGGAAAACCATCTTCAGAGTTTCCGAAAGCGGGATACGAAGCCACTATCTCCCTAACTGATTTTAACAAAATATCATACAGAAATCGTAGTTTCATGAATAACAAGCTACATACACTATCATATTATGAAATATATAAAATATTAACTCAAAGAATATTACAAAATGTTTCACAAGGTATATGAAACATATACAAACGTGGGTCCAATAACAAAGTTACCGGAAACAGGAGGTAAAATAATGAAAAAAATACTGAAATATGAGAGACCTGGTGAATTATCGTGTGCTCATTGACTGATCATCATTACGATACCACTACACAAGTTCATGTTGAATCCAAAATTTTTGTATACACATTAGCGCCATGATTATTGATATAATTCACACATCGCACATTTAGGATACGGAAACCGATTATCAACAGATAAATAAACGTGTGCTTTATGGCAGAACAAATGGAATTTTCCCGTTATGTTTCCCATTGTACGTACGCTGATTTGCCGATTGATGAATGGCAAAATGCACATTTTGTATGCACCCCATCACGTTTGTCACGTGACAGTATATTAGTAGTAGGGCAAAGCGGTTCCTAAATACAAAGAGTCAGCACTTTTTCTGCTGCGTCAGCACCGAGGTCATTGAGCCCTAGTAGTGTACCTAGGCCGGTTCCGACTCCGCGGTAATTAGCCCGAGGCCACTGACCTCTAGTCTAGTAGTAGGGCTATGACGATTTGCGGATTTTGCATAAGAGAGCGAGCCTAAGTTCACAGTCGCAATCTTGAGGGGCCTAACCGCACTTTAAAGACTATTTGCCCTTCCGCACGCCCAAGAGAGAGAGCCTAACCTCACATCAGTCATCTTCAAGGGTCTATCATCAGTTTTATGGCAAGATGCCCGTCCCGACGCCAATTGAAAAAATGGCGGCTCTACACAGCTCCTTATGAGACGGACGGCCTAGGGGCCCAAGCGCAAGACGGTGTCTGCTCTTATGAGACGGCCTAGGGGCGCTTGCTCAAGATGGAGGCTATACACGGCTTCTTATAGAGAAAGATGCCGGCCATGGGCTATTGTACAAAATGACGGCTGTACATGGGCTCTTATGGAGAAAGATGATGGCTATGGGCGATTGCGCAAGATGGCGGCTATACATAGGCTCTTACAGAAAAAGATGCCGGCCATGGGGATAGCCCAAGATGGCGGCTATACACAGGCTCTTATGGAGAAAGAAGCCGGCCATGGGCGATTGCACAAGATGACGGGTATACATAGACTTTTTATGGAGAAAGATGACGGCCATGGGTGATTACGCAAGATGGTGTCTATACATATACTCTTATAGAGAAAGATGACGGCTATGAGCGATTGCACAAGATGGCGGCTATACATGGGCTCTTATGGAGAAAGACGATGGGCATTGCCGATTGAGCAAGATGGCGGCTATACACAGGCTCTTATGAGACTAACTCCTAGCACCTGGGTCAGAGGTTACGGTGCAAGATGGCGGCTATACATAAACTCTTAGGAGACTGCTTAAGGGCGCCTGCGCAAGATAGCGGCTATACACAGGCTCTTATGGAGAAAGCTAGCCCAGGGGCTACTGCGCAAGATGGCGGCTATACATAGGCTCTTTTGGCGTCTTCCTCCTCCGAAGGGACACAACCGCCCTCCTCCTCTTCATCCAGATAGCAAAAGGGCAAAAGAGCTCCTCCTCCTAGCAAAAGGGCAAATAGGCAAAAGAACACCTCCTCCTCATCTGTAGGGCAAAAGGGCAAAAGGTATCCTCCGTATCCGTTTGGCAAAAGGGCACCTCCTCCCAGAAAAAGGGCAAAAGTGCTCCTCTTCCGGGAAAAAGAGCAAAAGGGCTCCTCCTTATCTGCCTGGCAAAAGGGCTCTTACTCCTGGAAAAAGCTTAAAAGGGCTCCTCTTCCTCGCAAAAGGGCTTCTCCTCCTGGCAAAAGGGCAAAAGGACTCGTCCTTACAGTTACTGAGGTTAGCTCAATTCCTTCTCCTACGGACAGATGCCTTCCTGAATTGAACGTTACATTACAAACAAATATGCTTACGTTACGTAGCGTTGTCCTCGTCGCATTAGTTTTTCGATTGAAAAGGTAGCGGTAGGAGGAGGAGGCGGTAAGGCGAAGGTAATACTTTTTTCAGCATGAAAATATATTGTAGGATAAGCAAATGCTGCATCTGACAAGACAAAACAGGTTCAATCTAATTACAAAATGTAATTGTAAAAATATAGAAGTGACATGCTGTATGTCTTTATCCGACAAGAAAAAACATGTTGATTATTAAACAGAAAACTGTTATCGCTACTGTGTTGTATGTTTCTATTCGTCAAGACAAGTTACAATTAGCATACACCAGAATTGATTGTAGAACAAGAAAAAACATATTGGATATTAGTGTTATGCCATTTCACTGTTAGCAGTAAATAGTGCGAAACAAAAATGGACGTTATGCCGCGGGAACATTAAATAAATAAGAATCAAAAACAACCGTAAATACCGAGAAGATCATACTTTTATCAGGAACAAGCCGAGAAATAACATATAGAAAGCGGTGAAAAAGAATGAAAGAAAAATTTTACAAAATGTATTATTAAAAAAATTACATTCGAGAAGAAACCTACGCAAGCATCGCTACGACAGATTAATACGGAAAGGAGTCAATATTCATAGAAGAAGGTTTTAATTAAGAAGAAATAGAAATAAACACCAAGGAAATTGAGCAAGACAACGAAATATCGCATACTTGCGAATAAATAAATTGAAAGAGAACAGCTGTTCAGAATCGTTACGTAACCAGCTACGTCACGAAATACCAAGTGAAAGAAATACCCAACATCGTAACTTCCTTTCAAGAAGATAAGAAATACAACAGCGTTTAGAAACGAACGATAAGAAATTAAATCAGATTAGAATTGAAACTTTTATAACCATATTAGTAATCTGCAAAACTTTATCACGATTCGATTGAATGAAGCATTAGTGTCAATACATTTCTAATACATCATAGAGGGCTTTGTACACTAAGATGACGAAATTGACCGTCTTAATCTATATTTCTGTTCTAACTGCGCAAGAAATTGCCAGCATTATTTGTTAAGAAGACCGAGTCAAGGCTGTCTGGAGATGGGGACTTGAAGCCGACAAACCTTTTCCCGGATGACGGAGAAGGAGGAGAGACCTACCCAGATATTTCCCGAAGGCTAATACGATGTTACAGTCTTTTTGACGATATGTCCTAAGCATTTGGACACACAGCAGCGAGAGAAAGCAGGAAGAAAAGGTAATTTTATTAGAATATCATTATCGTAAGTAAATTAAATAACAGTTTTTTTTCACAAATGCCACTTTCGTTTGTATGAAATATGTATGAGCAGTGCTGTCATGAACTTATATTCAAAGGAAGTGATCTTATATGTGGAAAGGCAATCGATTTAATAACATAGGAGGTTATTAGGTAGTCATCTGACCGAAATGACAATTTCTTTGAGTTAGAATTTATTTAACCAGTGATAACCAAGTCATGCGTTCGTAATGCTATCAATATTGAGGAATAAGGTTAACTTACTACAGCTGTTGATATGATATGATATGACATTGTGGTTAATGTTATGATTATATTGAGATATTATACTAAGAGATGGAAATAATGTAATGCCATATACAGGTTATATCGAGGTCATAGGAAGACATATGAAGAATATAAGAGGTATATGAAGAAAATTGAGAAGGAAATGGAATATATAAGTGGACGAATAATAATTACGAAGTGATATGCGTCAAGTTATGATAGATTATTGTGGTTATTGTAATGAAGAGTGAGATACGAAATGAGAATTATGAAGCAGATGAGATATATGTGAAGAAAGCTCAAGTAATAAGCAGGATAATAATGGTAATGATTATTTTTACATCGAGATTGAAGAGATGGATATTTTATTAACGATGTTAAGCTAGTTGACGCAACTTAAGCTTGTGAGCAGATATATTTGATTCCATAATGCATATTAATCCTTCAGTATTCCATATATAATACTAAATACGATCCGTGAAACGTGCATATGTTGGTTAGATACCTGTAGATCATCAAAAACGAATCCACATAGGGAAGTTAAAGAGAACTTATCCCATATTATCCTGAATTCTTAACCGCAAATGTGTTTATTGAAATAAATAGAGATGGGAGGCTTGTTTGCTCATATTAAATGGTATCAGTGAAGAGGTTCTCTGTAAGTAAATGATGTTGACATTGATTAGTAGAGGCTTCTTAGATGACGGACTAGATAATTTCCAATAAATAACATTAAATAAGATGTCAGGAGTAATTGGTGACATAATGACAGATCACATATGGTAGATTTAATTGGCACTTAAATTAATTTTTGGAAATTTATATTTTATTTTTGAAGGATGACTTAAATAATAATCAGTAATGGTAACTTTGATCATTTTTAGAGCAAAGCGACGATTCAATGACTTGTGTTATCTTTTCTGCCTGAAGTGTATGAATGTTAGGGACGTATATTTTGAAATAGCCGATTCAAAAATATGAATGAGAAAACGAATGCTTTCCTTATATGAAGGTTAACAAGCGTGATAACTGTGATATTGAAATATTCACAGATAGGTGCAGGCAAAACAAATTGAAAACCTGTGAATAGAGTTGCAATATATCGTATATAAATTAAGAGGAGAATTTAAGAAATTAGGTTGCGTAAAAACAAAGAAACAATATAAAAACGTGATTTTTATTTGATAATTTATAACAAGTAATGAGCATCTAAGCCATTTTCTATATCCCACAGAAAACATGTATATAGCAAAAATTTATATTTTTATTTAAGATGAAAGGCCTTTAAATGATCAAATTAATTGGTTAGTTAGATAATGAGATAATTATATTTTCTTCAAGTTATTCAGTTTTCAAACCCTCTTTAAGACCTTTTAATATAATAAAGACATGTTTGATAAATATATTTATTCTTTCAATGGCATGAACTTATAAGTTATCATACGCTAAGAATCATAGAATTTATGATGATATGAATCGAATCGAGGGATGGAGACCTCCAACGCGTTTATATAATACAAATTCATCCGTTTGTCTCGTTCGGTGACTCTTCTATAAGAACTCACGACCCCAAATCGACACTGAATTTAACATTAATGATAATTTTGAGCTAGTCTGGATCTTTTTGCGACTCGACCTGGACGTGGGAACGGCGCAGTGTTGAGAACAGAAAACTGATAACCCAAGATTAATCTCTCTGTTGGTACAATCGCACTCCTATGCAATCAACGCGCACACATAGAATTGCAAATGTCTTATATCTCTATCCGACATACTTCTTCTTAATCACTGCAGATAAAATGATTTTAGTTACTACTTAGCAGAGGGTACCTTTGTCCTAAGGAGATGGATTTTGCGGGATTCGAACACATGCAACAGAAAAAATATGTTTAGTTAGAGTAACAGAATAAAATAATCATACTATTGTGCAGATAAAGTGATTTTACTACTCAGCAGGGGATATCTTTGTCCTACATCATAATGTGTTAAGGAAAAAATTATGGATTCAAACCTGTTTTAACACAATAAAAAAATCATAGGATTGAAACTTTGTTTACAACGGAGAGTAATAGAAGTGTACTTCCCCTTATATCAATAATCACTACTATTATGCAGATAAAATGAGCTGTAAGAGGAATCGGAAATGCATATTGTTAACGTATTTTGATTTTGGGGACGACTACTTACGCGACACTCTTTCTAAGTCGACAGGTGTTTTAAATTGATGTAACCTCGAAGGATTTGCTTCTACGAATCGAACCCGCAGCCTCATAAATTACCACATAGTACGACGAATTACTGACACTTACAACAGGTGTTTTCGTGTTTAGAACGCTAAGTTTCTGATTGAAATATTTTATGAATATAGATTTAAACTTTAGAGTTCTTTTATGGTCTACTGTAATTTTTACAAGACTAGAAAAGGGCAAAAGGACGAAAGGACTGTTCTTCCTCCTCCTTACCACACCCTCCTCCTAGGGAAGGGCTAATGGGATAGGGTGCCTCTCCTCTCTTTATCCGGTCTTGAGACCGGTTCTACATCTAGAGGCGGAGTTAACACCCTAACGAAGGAAGAATGTTGGAAAATAATATATACCTATATAGCTACTCGATCAACTACATACTACAGAAGGACGACTTATTTGAGGGTAAACGCTGGGAATGTAGGAACTTGTTTAGGCTGTTGTACTGTCCAGCGAGAGCTTTTACTCAATAATACCTACACGACGTAATTCTTGCTCTATTTCAAAAATATCCGCTTTAGACTCTGTGTAACCAGCATCTTGATAGGCTCTTAGCAGTAGCAAACCTTTTACGAGTACGTTGGTTTCTTTACAGTATCTTACGTCTACATAGGGTAACAGAGACTTGTTGTGAACTTTAAGCCTATATGCAGACAGTTGATGTGTAGGGACTTGTTTTGATGCAATACGTGCTTCAGGAGTAGCGTTTCCAGCTAAAAATTTAACTTGTTTCGATAGCAATGAAGCGTTGAAATTTTCTTCTACTACATCTTGCATCTCTTCATGAGATGTTTGAACGGCGAAAGAACGTGTAGTCGGCTTAAAAATGAAGTAAATTCATTAAGCTCTCATGGCAATGAAACATTGAGATCTTCTTTATCTTCTTCTCCCTCTTCACCTTTTCCTTTATTATTACTAATATTATCAACATCGTTATCCTTATTATCATAATCATGATGTTACCTTTGTTTATCTCGAAATGTGTGCTTAGTAACAGAACTTGTAGCAGGCCTAGACAAGGGAGAAATAAAAATCTCTCGCAGAGGTGTACTTTTTAAAAATAAAGCGGTGTTTGCTTGACTACGGTTGAGCTCATTGTATCCTTTTCTCGACGAAGATGCATAACAAGCGGCTTCGTGACGTTGAGCGTTGTATGCGTTCTTGAACTCTTTTCTACAATGTTGGCATTGAAAAATTGTCGTGCATGATATCACATGACGTCTCTTGTGATAGCCTCGGGAAAATGTTTTTCTACACTCTTTGCAAATGTAGGCAGAAATAGATTTTTCCATGATGGACTTTATCTTCTGCTAACAGATTCTTCTTTAAAAGATATATGTTAATTCTACTAGACAGTTGTTACCCTCTACTTCGATAATGCGAACAGCTTAACCATTAACAGTAAACTAACACAAAAGCGTATAACCAAGGTGGCAACAGTGAAGTTTAGCCCCGTCAAGATGGCAGCAGTGTGGTTAGCGATGTTCTGTTGTTTAAATTGTTGCATGTGTTCGAATCCCGCAAAATCCATCTCCTAGGACAAAGGTATCCTCTGCTAAGTAGTAACTAAAATCATTTTATTTGCAGTGATTAAGAAGAAGTACGTCGGATAGAGATATACAACATTTTCAATTCTATGTGTGCGCGTTGATTGCATAGGAGTGCGATTGTATCAACAGAGAGGTTAATCTTGTAATGTTTTGTGTTATAAATATTTCTGTTCTGAACACTAATAGCCAAAAAGTGTTGTCTTGTTCTACAATCAATTCTAGTGTGTGCTAATTGTAATTTGTCTTGACGAGTAGAAATATACAGCACAGAAGCGATAACAGTTTTCTCTTTAATAGTCAACATGTTTTGTCTTATCGGATAAAGACATACAGAATGTCAATTATATATTCTTACAATTTCATTATGTAACTAGATCGAACCGGTTTTGTATTGTCGGATACAGCATTTGCTTATCCTACAATAATTTTGCATGCTGATAAAAGTATTACCTTCTCCTTACCGCCTCCTCCTGCTACCGCTCCCTCAACAATCTAAAAATTTATGCGACGAGGACAACCCTACATAACTTAAGTATATTTGTTTGTAATGTAACGTTCAATTCAGGAAGGCATCTGTCCGTAGGAGGAGAAATTGAGCTAACCTGTGTAACTGTAACGAGGAGTCCCTTTGCCCTTATGCCACAAGGAGCCATTTTGCTAGGAGGAGGAGCCCTTTTGCCAGGACGAGGGGCGCTTTTTCCCTTTTGCCAGAAGGAAGAGCCCTTTTGCCATACAAACAAGGAGGAGCCCTTTTGCCCTTTTGCTCGGAAGAGGAGCCCTTTTGATAGGAGGAGGTGCCTTTTTGCCAAGCGGATAAGGAAGATCCCTTTTTCCCTTTTGCAGGAGGAGGAGCCTTTTTTTATACGCACAGAAACCAGGAAACACTGTTTAACATCCGTACTGCATGCTCAGTGCAATCCCATCTTTTCTTGATGTAGCAATTTACACTTTGAGCAGCATATTTCAGTATTAGCTTTCCGAATAACATTATAATATCCTTTACGATAGAACACGATTTGAAATTTTCTACTCCTTATTTTCTTCTTGGACTAAATGTAATTGTTCTACTATTGTGCATTTTAGGAACAATATAAGTAGTACGGCAAAGCTGTTCCTGAATGAACAAAATCAGCACTTTTTCTGCTGCGTCAGCACGGAGGTCATTGACCCCTAGTAGTGTACTAGGACGGTTCCGAATCCGCGGTCATTAACACGAAGCCAATAACCCCTAGTGTAGTAGTAGGGCAATGACGATTTGCGGATTTGCATAAGAGAGCGAGCCTAACCTCACAGTCGCCATCTTCAGGGGCTTAACCTCACCTCAACGGCTAGTTGCCCTTCCGCACGCCTAAGAGAGCGAGTCTAACCTCACATCCGCCATCTTGAAGGGTCTATCCTTAGCTCTTAGGAGGCGGTATATGGGCGCCTGCGCAAGATAGCGGCTATACACTTTGACCGTTCGTGGATGTTGGTGGTTCGAAAGATATTATTTTCTTCATTTAAACCTCGGCTAGTATCAACGATTCGCAAGAAACTCCACTCACGGGCACGGTCATTCGGCGAGTACCGGTCAAATCTCTTCCACCATCAGCTCAAACAGAGTAATTTCCACGTCCTACCTAACTATGTGAAGGCTCTTAAATTGTAATGTAAGAATGAAAGATCGCAATAAAGTTTTGGAAGCGTATTCCATTTAATTAAGTAATCGTGAAGGAAAATATAATAATAATAATAATAATAATAATAATAATAATAATAATAATAATAATAATAATAATAATAATAATAATAATAATAATAATCTGACTAGACAACATGACGGAGAATCACAAGTAACACATCTCTTATCAATCTTCGTTGTTTCCGCAAACACATTAAAAAGAACATTATTTGACGTTAACTTTTAAACTCTTAAATAATTCATCTCAATATCTGAAACATTTTCCCCAAATAATGAAATTATTAACAGTCCCGAAAATCTGCCGATCATGAAATCATTCACTTTGTTCATTCATCTGAGTCAATATTTGCCCATAGTCTGCCTTCCCCAATTCTGTCTGTTTGATCATTTAACTGTCTAGCTATCTAATGTACAACTTGAATATCCTGACGGTTAGTTTTCCTTACGTTACAAGAGAACATCCAATCATCTGTCAATCATCCAAAAGACACAAATAAATTCAATAAATGAACAATCATGGTGCTGTCACACTCATGGGAACATTCAGCTTCGTCGAACCTGAAAATCAACAACATCTAACTACTGGCATGTTCAATGAAACGATAATATCGGAAGGTCTGTACTGCATCTTGCTCTCCTCCAGTGTTTCTTGAAATAACTCTACTGCCAAATAATTACAGCGAGCAATTACCCTGAATGCCAACGCACTTCATCAGGTGACATTAACTTCCTAACACAACTTACTCTTACTGTTTAGATATGTCATTTTCCGAAGATCCTAACAATTCATCTTCTGATATATCCGTTTTAACTTTATGCCGTGCCATAAATTCGTATTTTGATGATTTCCACACGCTTAACATTTAATCTCTCCGGGATACCTTTGAAAATACTAGCATCACATTATTCTGCTTGCCTATTCAAAATCTTAAAAATCACATGATGAAAATCTCACGTAACACTTCCCTAGGTTCTATGATATTTTCGAAGATTTACCGCGTTACCGTAGTGACAATCTCAACAAACCACATTCTTATAATAATTACACTATCTTATAATAACATATTCGACGACCCCAATATTTACCATATCGCATCAAAGATATGCACCATGTCTACATCATTATTCAAATATACAAGTGCAGGTATCGAATAACCTCAAATATACGCATATAAAATCATCGTCATTTACGGCATATGCGCACTTCATTAAATTATTCTGCCATAAAACTAAGGATAGACCCTTCAAGATGGCGGATGTGAGGTTAGGCTCGCTCTCTTAGGCGTGCGGAAAGACAACTAGCCGTTGAGGTGAGGTTAAGCCCATAAAGATGGCGACTGTGAGGTTAGGCTCGCTCTCTTATGGAAATCCGCAAATAGTCATTGCCCTACTACTACACTAGGGGTCATTGGTCTATTTATCTATAACTTTCAATGGCTCCTTTGCACTTGACCTCGAGACCATTGAGGGATTATAACACAGGCCCTTATGGAGAAAGCTAGCCCAGGGGCTACTGTGCAAGATGGCGGCTATACATAGGCTGTTATGGCCTCTTCCCACTCCGAAAGGAAACATCCGCCCTCATCCTCCTCCTCCTCTTCATCATATAGCAAAAGGGCAAAAGAGCTCCTCCTCCCAGCAAAAGGTCAAATGGGCAAAAAGGAGACCTCCTCCTCATCAGTAGGTCATTGGCCTCGGGTTAATGACCGTGGATTCGGAACCGTCCTAGGTACACTACTAGGGGTCAATGACCTCCGTGCTGACGCAGCAGAAAAAGTGCTGATTTTGCACATTCAGGAACAGCTTTGCCGTACTACTTATATTGTTCCTAAAATACACAATAGTAAAACAATTACATTTAGTCCAAGAAGAAAATAAGGAGTAGAAAATTTCAAATCGTGTTCTATCGTAAAGGATATTATAATGATATTCGGAAAGCTAATACTGAAATATGCTGCTCAAAGTGTAAATTGCTACATGAGACTGCACTGAGCATACAGTACGGATGTCAAACAGCGTTTCCTGGTTTCTGTGCGTATAAAAGTCAGTACAGGAGCAATAAATGTTGCTGAATACTTCGAGACATGAAGTCAGTAAAATCCTTGATCACTTCGTTTGGAACTGCGGTCTATGCTTGCTGCGCCACTAGGAACAGCTATTCCACAGTTCAGGATTGCCAAGAGTGTTCGCCAGTTACCTACTCATCATGTTCTATTCATATTCAATGGGACTGAGATTCGGGGACCTGGTCAGCCATCCTAATAATCCACTCCCGCACAGGCCAATTATCCGCGCCCTCTCAAACTGCGAGTCTTGTTAATGTCGTCGAGGTGTGTTTGAGAGAGCATCACTTCACTTACTACAAGTAAATTAAGCTGCACTGTGTTCCACTTGCTAGAGGTGATACCTTTGCGACCCTTCACGTGGAGGGCGTCATATAAACACTTCGACTGGCTTAAAACCGATATCGTTTACATACATACTCTTATAGAGCAAGGGCATGGCATTAAATATTGAGCTGCAGTTGTTGGGAGCCCTTTAAAAATGTAGAGTGCAGAATAATATAAAAGGGTAAATTGCGTTAGATTTTACCTCATCAATACACTGCTAGTCACAATGCGGTATAAACTTGCCGTAATGTGATTGATCCATGGAGCGAAGAGTTAATATAAGAGATCTGTCTATAGTACGTTTGAAAAGAAAGTTTGAAATGACCATAAACGACTTCTTGCCCTAAATAACACACTGTATTTATCTGTGACCTTAAGTCTTCAATTATCTATCGAAGAACTTTTCCAAAAGTAACTTGCGTCAGTTTTCTTCGAACTTTCCACTAAATACTTAAAGGGAGAAATGTGGTTACAACAGACTCTCACGAATTTTCGGAATATCAGTAACAAAATATGTTTAAGGTATGTAATAACCTGTTAAGGAGAAGAAGTGGAGGATCAAAAAATAAGCACTTAATTTCCGAACTACATTTTATTGTATACCTATAGTTTCGGAGCAATTGATACTGGTTGTCGAGTGGTTAGCGTGCTAGCGTCATGTAACCAAGAACGTTAGGTCGATACTGCGCGAGGTTGATGGGTTTTTGAAGATGGAATAATTTATGCCTTGTCTTTTCGTTCATGTCGATATGTAAATAAATCCTGGTGAAGACATTAGATGTCACACGGTTAAGCTCTCTCAAAATTCTAATATGCCAACATAGAGTTTCCAATTTCGTTGATAGGAACGGTGTTTGCAATTAACTACAGAGGTGAAACCTGTTAATTATAACGGACATCGAAGCTGACATACATGTTGCGCAGGAGGCTTCAACTCATGAGAGTTCCAATTGATGCCATACGTATTATTATTATTATTATTATTATTATTATTATTATTATTATTATTATTATTATTATTATTATTATTAGGATAACTAATGTTAGTCAACGAAAGGGTCCTTTTCTTAAGAATATTATTTCTATTACTTATGCTTAGTCCATCTCATTAGAAGCGAGAGGATTTTAACCATTCTTTATAGTAAAATGCAAAAGCAAAGCAAAGTCATCTCCATACAGGCCATGAAGGCGAATGCTTCCACTATCCATAACCTCGGCACTTGATGGGGTAGAGTGGTTAGCTCTACGCCCGGCCGCTTTTTCCCCCAGGAATTAACATGGTACTCATTTTTGGTGTAGGCTGAGTGAAACCTCAGGGCCATATCCACCTCCGGAAGTGGAAATTTCGTTTTTATAATGTTACGACTTCCTTACGGGGATTCAAACCCACGTCCTTCCGGCCGATTCTTTATAGTACTTATGTACTTCCAAATGTGGTAATATGCTCCAAGGCCTCTTTACGTAAAATATAATGTTTTTATATTTGATTTTCGTAAGCTAATAAATATCTACCTATGAAAATTTAATGGCGCATATATATTCCGAGAAAGAAAACCAAGTAAGCTTTATCTGAAATATAATAAATATACCAGCGATAAGCTGAATGTTTGCAAATGTCAAAAACAATCCAAAAAAGACATGTATTTAACCACTGGCTCTGGTGGCTGTTCTCCATTAATTCGGTAGAAAGGTACATTTGAATCCAACTGTCAGATAACATTGATAAGGATTCCCCCTTATTTTCCCGCTTTACTCATTTCCACTGAACAAATATTACTGTATTACTTTTACATATAATGATATCTGTTTAACGTCCATTCAATTGGTGAAAATGTTGAGAGACGCCGATAGCAGGAATTTTGCACTGAAATGGAATACACTTACATGCGAGTAATCTACTAACAAGATCACTTCCATTTATTCACGCTTAAATTTCAACTCAATTTCAACACACAACATTTACCGTAAACGTTGAGCTCATCAGTCAACTAGTCTGTAACTTGTAATAATTTCTAAATAAGAGCTATTCATATCTTGATGATTTTTACCACACATTCACATGTTTAATAATCTGTGTGAATATGTTTTGGTGCTTATCGAAAAGGGAGCAAGACATATGTAGTTTAGAAAGTAAATATCCAAATATTTTGGGAAAGAAGTAAGGGATGGGGTTCAGAATGCAAGCGATCAAGCGTTTGGAAAAGAATCAGTACAAAGAGTTTAGAAAGTAAACAATCAATCGACCATAAGGAAAAAAAACAAAGGGTTGGATGTAGAAAATAAGCAATCCTAGTCTACATTGCCTAGAATGGGTGAAGTAAGTTAATTCAAAGTATTGTAAGTTATGTCCACAGTAGGATTCAAACCCACTTACCAACCGAGTCTATGGATAACAGGCACCGTGGCTTGCATACAAAACTCTTGTACTGTGTGATTACCTTAAGTCTCTAATCCGAAAATGCAACTACATAATTATTACTCAAGGAATGACATAAGACTTTCGTCTTGTATTGGAGGCACAAACCTGTTGAATGCGATAGAATGTCATTCTAAAGATGTTTTTTGATAACATTATTCATTCCATTCCTTGATCTGTGGTAAAAGGAAATTTAGATTAATGCTAGCAAGTTGTAAATAATGAGTAATTAAGACATTATCTCATAGGGCTGGGAAGTGCCAAACACTCAATTACGTTAATTGCTTCCCCGCTCAGTAAATAAACGCATTATTTTAACTAAGCTTCCGTCATGCCTTACCAGCAATCATACGCAGAGTCGAGCTGTTAATTCAGCAGTAGAGTATTTCTTAATAACGTTAATTACATCAACCAGGGATCCGACTGAAAGCAACTGAATGAATTATATTGCCAAGTAGGCTTTTAAAAAGTTTATTTTAAAACAAATATTTTCAGTGTTTAAACTTGTACGAAAACAAGTTACTTGCAGGATGAAGTCTCCTCTTTTCACGTTAATGAAATCAGACATTATGAAAGTCGTTTACGAATTGGCCTGGCCTTCCAGACACTGTTATATAGTTTCAGTTTCTTATTCATCTGGAAATTTCACATAAAAATCTAAAATATATGTTATTAATAATTGATGCATGTATTCTAATGTATACTTACTATGGGCTTCTGTGCTTTTGCCGTGTCAAGAAAACAAGGTGAAAGTTTTTACGTTTCGCAGAGAACATTCAGAAGAAAATCTCGACTGCTCACGGGTAAGTCCTCTACTATAATGATTAAAGAATATTTTCTCGTTAACCAGTCTAGATTTCTTCTGAAGACGCGGAGTAAATTTCTCTGCTAAACGCGATGAGTTTCACCTTGTTTTCTTGGCACGGCATAAGCCCAAAAGCCCACAGCATGTCTACAAGTACGGACCGTGAAAGCATCAATGTTAACATATTTAATATAGGTTATATATTGCAGACATCAAACAACGTATATAAATTGCACGATAGCTATACCGTGAAAGAAAAGGCTCAAGATCTAAATAGCTTGAACATCACACAAACTACTGCATCTAAAATCAGCTAATTTATCACAGAGAAACTCAGAAATGAATAATTTAAGAAGTGGCTTACTCTACCTAAGGAGGAAGAAGGGGATAATTTTCTTCTCACAATATCCTAGAGTAAATTACCTACATGAATGCATACATATATGCATACATACAGAAATGTATACATACATTTTACGAAATAAACTTCGTAGTGAAGCCCGTGTTGTCGTAACTACCTGTGCAATATTTAATCATGCACTCCAACATTACAACACAAATTGCCTGTCTTTATTAACACAACATTAAAATTCGATACGTATTTCGACCTTTATCAGGACATTCATCAGTAGAAAATAAATGTGTTGGCCTCAAAATTATAACACCGATATTGAATATTCAATTAAAATTTATTTTTCGACTGAAACAGATAAGCACGTGTTGTCAATATCCACAGGACATTTATCTACATGGGAGGTGAAGTATACTGTCGGAAAGAAATATCGAAATACCAAGAAGGAGTTGTACTAGATTAACACACGTTGCTAGGCGTGATTATACATCTAAAAGATGACGCTGATTCAAAATTACCACAAATCACATTATCGTGAAGCTAGTAGCGGCCCTATGACGTTTCACACCAGGTTTGCTTTAAATACGGACTGTACAGTGCGAGAGCATTAGTTACCTGTGAGATTGGACGGAGTGACCGTGAGAGGGCCAAGAATGCCTTTACGATGATGAAGAGTCCAGTATCAACAGCTCACTGCGGTTGAACGAGGCCGTATAATAGGGCTTACGTAAAAGGGGAGTTCCCTTCCGTGCTATTGCAGGACGACTTGGCAGGAATGTCTACACTGTGCATGCGTGCTGGCAGCAGTGATCACGAGAAGGTACGCTCGCAAGAAGACCTGGCTCCGGACGTCCCCCTGGCACCACCGAGAGGGAGGACCGCCATATTCGGCGTATGGCTGTGGCGCAGCGGACTGCGTCTGCAGCAGCATTTCAAACGGCAGTTGACACCACATTGACGCAACGAACTGTTCGATATCGGTTACTTGAAGGACAGCTCCGAGCCAGACGCCCTGCTGCGTCGTTCTACTTACCACAAACCACCGCCGTCCGCGACTTCAGTGGTGTGAAGCGAGAACTCATTGGAGGATGGAGTGGAGGTCCGTTGTGTTTTCCGTTGAAAGCCGGTTCTGCCTCCGTGCCAGTGATGGCCGTGTGTTGGTTAGAAGTAGACCAGGTGAGCGCCTGCATTCCACCTGTCTGGACCTACACCGGTAGTTCTGGTCTGGGGAGCAATTTCCTTTGAGAGCAGGAGCGCTATCGTGGTTATCCCACGCACCCTGACTGCAGATGGTGATTCGGCCTGTTGTGCTGCCATTCGTGAACAGCATTCTCGGGGAGTTTTCCAATAGGATAATGTACCCCCCCCCCAATGCCGCTGTTGTAACCCAACGTGCTCTACAGAGTGTTGACATGTTGCCTTGGCCTGCTTGTTCCCCCGATCTGTCCTCAATCGAGCACGTATGGGACATCATTGGACGACAACTCCAGCGTCATCCACAACCGGCATTAACCGTCCGTGTATTGACCGGTCAAGTGCAACACTCATGGAACTCGATCCCACAAGCTGACATCCGGCACCTGTACGACAAAATGCATGCACGTTTGTATGCCTGCATTCAACATTCAGGTGATTACACCGGTTATTAATGGACCAGCATGGCACATTAGTGATGACTTTTCTCGCGCGGATATTAACCTGTCGTGTTGTACCCTTAATCAATTAAATATGTTAGCTTGACAAATATATTGCCAAAATTTCCGTATTCTACATTCCTTATATCATGGTGTTTGAATACTTTTTCCGCCCGTGTATATTTTGATGATAATTAAAATTAATCCGTGTGAAGTAATAAATTCTAGGGCCATACCATGCACTCATTTTGTTTAGCGACTATGAATCTTGACGGTCAGTTTCAAAGTGTAGCTGCCCAAATGTTCACAACATTTCAGTGCGTCTGGTGTTGCACCTAGGAGGTCTTCCTTAGAGCATGTAGAGGAACGCAGTCCTCATTGGAGCAAGTGAGGTAATGTCTGCTCGGCTCAACATCTACACATCACGAAATCGACGTGCGGGGCTCGATGGAAGTCTCCCACTACGATGCATTTTAGCAAAACCGTAAAGTTAAGATATTTCACTTAACTGTGACTAAAATATTGAAGGTAGAGAAAAGGTGAAGGTGTCAAAACGCGTGTTTTGGAGAGTTCTATCAAATGGAAAAAAAGTTTGTAAATCATATCCGGTTCAAGTGTTATTCACGAAAAACAGGTATAAAAGGGCAATTTAAAAAAATGAACTTTCTCTACAATTATTATTATCCGATGCTCATTTCAAATATTTCAATAAATATATCGATCCTTTGTTAAAAATTTGTGTGTCATATTTTTGAATTTCGCAAAACTAAGGTCTCCAGTTCGATTTGAAGGGAGTCATGTATGATGTGACAACAGCGTCACTAATGGTAGAGTTAGTCAACCAATGAGTCTCCGGTTTGAGGTCATGTTATCTAACAATGAATTACGTGAGTATGTCTGTCGTCATTATGCCGCAACACGGAAATGTCGTTCAGTTGCAAATAATAATTTAGAAAAGTGGAAAAATCTTAAAGTGGTGAAGTATAGTTATGAACCAGGACCGAGATTGCTTACAATGTACACAATATTTATTACTATAATTATATACAAATAAATATATCCTTTGTCACATGTATTTGAGATTCTTTCGTTTCAAGCGATTAACGACCACTCGGTTAGATAACATAAATCTAACAATGAATTACGTAAGTATGTCTGGCGTCATTATGCCGCCAACACATAAACGTCGTTCAGTTGCAAATAATAAGTTAGAAAAGTGGAAAAATCTTGAAGTGGTGAAATATAGTTATGAACCAGGACCGAGTGGTCATAAATCGTTCGAAAAGGAAGAAACTCAAATACATGTGACAAAAGATGTATTTATTTGTATATAATTATAGTAATGCATATTGTGTACATTGTAAGCAATCTCGTGGTTTACTTCTCCTTCAGGTCCAAAAATTTCCCTTTTCCACAATCCGTGAAGGAACAATTTCAATGTTCAGTTGTTTGTCCAAAGGCCTAGAACTGTGGTTTTATAACTGCTTTACATCCTGGCATCCTACGGGAAACGGACTAGGATGCCTTCTAGACAGCTGATTCTGATACATTAGAAGCACCACTATGCGATCCAAGAGGTAAAAATAAATTGAATGGCGTATGGATTTTAGTGCCTGGAGTGCCCGAGAACAAGCTCGGCTCGCCAGATGCAGGTTTTTAGATTTTACTCCTGCGCGTCGTGATAAAGATGAAATGATCGTGAAGACGTCACATACACTAAAACTATTGCCAGCAGATTTGGTCAATGATGTTTAAAATTCCAGACCCTGTTGGGAATAGAACTCGGGACTCATGTAACCAAAGGCCAGCACGCTAACCATTTAGCCATGGAGCCGGATGATCCAAGAAGCAATAAACGGTTTGCTGTAAAATCTGGCCTCTCAAAATTTGAGTGGTTGAAATGCATAAGAATTATGATGGACACGGCTGACTGTAAGAAGCTTGTTTGGCAAGAGCCAAGAGCGCAGCCACTGCAGGTATACCTGTAGTGGGACTGAAACAATGGCACATGTCCACTGCCACTGCTCATTCAGCTCCTTTCTTAGAAAAGTGCATCGTTATACAATACGAGGCCATATGGCCAACGCTTTCGTTTTGAAGTCTGGTAGGTTTTTGAGAAAGTTTTTTGCCTGCCTTGAGGAGTAAATAACAAAAAGGTGCTACATCCTAGCTGTAGATGTGCAAAGACACCATGCGTTCATCTCTGACTTAATACAGTTAAATTCAGCTACAAGACGTGAACCTTGGGAAAATGTCGGCTTACTGACCGGTGTCCTCATTTATCAATGAAAAGTCTGAAATGAAATCCATTACTGATTACGATTTACTAGTAGGTGCCAGAAGAAATTTACCACCGTTGATGGTTGAAACCCGAAGGAAATTTCAACTGAAGGATATCATTCTGCCAATAATTGTCCATGTAGTAAAAAGAGTGCCAATTCTCCGCTTCAGAGGCCACCTTTACGCGCAATAATACATTTGTTTAACTATGCTGCATCTTGTGGAAAGCATATTGAGGTCCATTTTATGTCTGTCTGTTATGTCATCAGCCCAGAGGCTGGTTGGATCCTCAAATAGCACTACCAATGGTTATGTGGTTTTATGAGGAAACCGCAAAAACCAATGAGAGCACCAAAATGAGGTGTACTAGACAAAATGAGGAGTGAGGTACTTTGCCATTGTTTTCCCCACTGGGCCAGAAAGTGCTACTGCAGCACGACTAACGCTATGAGCAACACTTTGCATAACACTCGAACGTACTAGTCGTACTCCGAATGTCATTACCTAGCACCACCCATACCTCAGCAGCTTCCATATAGTCACAGCCATGGATGTGACTGGCACTTCGGTGGAAGCTACACTTTACTCTGGCCTGTGCCAACTGATGGATGCAAAAGTACTGCATCCATCAAGAAATGACAGCAGGCAACCATTTTATGTAATAAAGAATAAATTATAGGCCTACACAGCGAATGATAATAACATTTTGAATTGTTAAAGAACTGTGCTGAATTGTTATATTTTAGCTATTTGCTTTACGTCGCACCGGCACAGTTAGGTCTTACGGCGGCGACGGGATAGGAAAGGCTCAGAAAAGGGAACGATGTAGCCTTAGTGCAGGGAAGGCCAGGTTCAGCAGGACTGTCCTGTGGTTGACCCATTTAACAATCTCCGCCACTGCTTCCCTGTAGTCCTCTGGTAGGTCGTCTCGCAGTTCCGCAATTCCTTTCGTTTCCTGAAATAAATGCCTGAAATAGAGATAGCACTAAAAAGTGCTACCTGACAAGCTCGTTCTGCGTGCTTAAAAGTACACACAGTAGACAATGCTCTCTTGGAAAATTTACTGTCAAGTACAGTCGCCTGACTAGTACTTGGAAAGTACAGATAGCCTGGCGAGGAGAGTGAGTCAGCGGGAAGCAACAAAGCAATATACCAAACAAAATGACGCCTATGTTTTTATAACTTTTGAAAGGTGCAACCTAGAACTTTCATTATAGTAACCCTTTATATACATCTTTGGGCAGGTTTAGTGGCATCTAGGAACTTGCTACATTTAGCTAACATGGGGCTACAACCCTCGCAGTGGTGTTAATAGCAGTTTTCTACCTGCTAAAGTCCTGATTGGCTTACAAATATATACCTTCAAATGTCACGGTACTGACATGCTTTGTAACATTTTGATGTGTAATCCCATAGTCATAAACTATGCTTGCTCTTCTGAACTTAACTATATGGCGCGGTGCCCTTTACGAAGGGAGAGTAGACCTCTGAGACATATTTGTAATCCGAGCATGTAAACCTCGTTGGCACGTCAACGATGAGAGTTTACGTACAACATTGTAATTAATTTTAGTAGAGCTTGTCTTCCACGTACATATGGTAATGTATTCGTATATTAGCTTTGATCGGTCGATGATGGAACCCTCACAGAGGGACGTCGAGAAACTTGCTACAATTCGGTAGGACGGGGCTACAACCCTCGCACTGGTGTTAATAGCAGTTTTTTACCTTGTAACGTTCAGATTGGCTTACAAAATATAGCTTCAAAATGTCACGGTTCAGACATACTTTACCATATCATGATGTGCGGTGCCACAGTGTTACCTATTATTGGAAGAGTAATTAACAACAACCACTCCCTACATCTGGTTTCAAAATCCAACTCTGTAAATTTTTATTAAAAATACACACATCAAAAAAGTTTTGCATCGCCTCGGTTCCGAGATCGCCTGAACACTGAAGCTGAATGTTTATATTGCATCAAGAACACAGTCCCTTTGACTGTTCCTAGATGTCACTAAACCTTCCCAAAGATGTAAACAACCATGCATGAGCAGTTCCTATTAGACGGAGTGCGTACGACAGCCGATCATTTCCAGTTATTCCACTAGGAAATAGGTACTCTGCTCGTGTTTTCTGTAGCTGTGCCATGCCTAGAAGGTCAATACCGCAATTCTTACGTTGTGTCAGGAGGGGCTCTCATCAAGGGAAGTTTCCTGATGTCTCCGAGTGAACCACAGCGATCTTGTTCGGACAAGGAGGAGGTACACATATACAGAAACTGTCGATGACGTGCATCGCTCAGGCACCTAAGGGCGACGACTGCAGTGAATGACAGCTAGTTACGGATTTCAGCTCGGAGGATGCATGAAAGCAGAACCACCATGCTGAATATTACGTTTCTTGCAGCCATAGGACAGCGTGTTTCGACTGTAGCAATAGGTTAGATGGAAGAGAAGGCTTGAAGGCCTTAATCTTGCCAGGTAAAATAAAACATTACTAAACTAAACTAAACTAAACTAAACTAAACTAGGCTGCATGATGCGGACCTTCACACCCGACGTCCATGGCGAGGTCCACCTTTGCAACCTAGACAACATGATGCAGCACGGTACAGATGGGCTCAACAACATGCTGAATGGACCCCCGTGACCTAGTGGTGAGGCCAACGATTCGATTCTTCATTTAGACATTTATGGCATTTCCATGGTTTTGAATCTCACAATGTATCGATAAGCTGATATATTGTGTTCCGACTTGAATTTGTCAAAATTCTAGGTTCAATAGACAATGTCACGAAAACGGTAGGTTTTAGAACAAAAAGGAGCGGTTTTTACCACATTTGCAAGAACACCACACGAGTATTGACGAACATAATCAGTTATGTTAAGGACCGGAAGGGTCACCGGTTCCATTCGTCATTTAGGCCCTTTGACATTTCCACGGTTTTTCGTCTCAGAATGTATCAATAAGCTGATATATTGTGTTCCAACGTGAATTTGTCCAAATTCTGGGTTTAATTGGACAATATCCGAAAACGGTCGGTTAAAGGTTACGTCAAGAAGAGTAGCGAGCCGTAAAACTAAAGCTAGCGGTACGTCTACCGGAACGAGGCTGACCACCTTCAAAACCTAGTACTTTTATTGCAGATTTAGAATGCTCGTAGCCGAATGCATATAAAAGGTTACTACACTTAAGTTCCAGGTTGCACCTTTCAAAAGTTATAAAAAACGCAGCCGCCATGTTGTCTGATATATAGCTTTAAGCAATCGACATATACCAAAATCTAGTTGCCAGCCTCCGTTATGTACATAGAGAACACTACACACTGCTGCTGTCTGCCGTCAGTGTAAGTAACAAAATCGCTCCAGTGCCTCACTCCTCCACTCCCCCTACTCCAGCCAACTCTTTCAACATATATCCACCACTGGGTATATAAGAAGAGTAGTCAGGAATATTTATGGACCCTTACCACCCGATTACACCGCTAATGATACCCACCACTACATCTGGCCTGGTAACATGCTGAGCATGGGGACATGCAGATACTCCTGTAGTATCACGTCCCACTCTTCCCTGCTATATCTTTTCTACTTAGAAATTAATAGCATTTCGGAGGCCATATAGATTGAGTCGATTGTCACGCGGGGGGAGCGGGCTTCGCCACCCCTCGAAAATGAAAATAATTTACCGCAGGAGGACGAGCTTGACTGTCGTAGTGGAAGGACGTGTTCCTCTCACTCGCTCTCTCTCACCTCGCCAAGCGATCTGTACTTTCTAAGTGTTAGTCAGGCAGCTGTACTTGTTGGTACACTTCCGAAAGAGCATTGTTCTGAGATGAAGCACTTCTCAGTGCTCGCTTTCTCTTTCAGGATTTTTATTTCAGGATGACGACGGCGGACAATGGCCAGAGTACCAGATGGCGAAGATGACGCCCGAAGAATGTGTGATGGAATTCGGACGCATGTTCCGAAACCTCTTCAGCCGAGTGCCACCGGCGCGGGAGATCAACACTGAACCGAAGACGCCGGCACCCGAGCGGGAGCTGCAACGGGAGGCGCCGGAGATCGAGGTGGAGACGGAGCCGTACAGGGATGGGTGCGACACCCCTAATTGCTTTTTCTTCTCCGAGGGCTACACGGACCCGGAGTACGAGGCGCTGCTCGTATATTATAGGCCGGGGCGCCCTGTATCTTCTGAACGGGGCCTAGTCCTGGACAGAATGCGGCCCCCTCGCCACGGAGGCAGCATCATCTCGACGACCATGTCCGTGGAGAGTTTCCTACCAGAAGGCCTCATTATCACGCATCACGACCAGGAGCGGATGTGCGACGAAGAGAAGGAGCCCTCTACTATGTTCCAGGTCATGTGTGTACCAGGGAGAGACGGCGTGCTAGGGATGAACGCCTGCGACCTCAGGAGGAAGGCCGAGACTGAGACCAGGAAGGCCATCACCCAGACACCGAGGAGGCTAAGGCATAGGGCGGTTAACACCGATCTAGTCCAAGCCACCCAGCCGGAGACCAGCGACGCCACCACGGAGGTGGAGCATGCCGCCCCTTGGTGCCACGACTGCGCGACCCAGGCCGAGCAGCTCGGCACTGCGAAGTGGACGCAGACCCCTCCTCAATGGGCCACCTTCTCGAAGTGGACGCAGAGCACGGACTACAGAAAGGGCCTATCACTCGGGCGCAATCCAGGAAAGCGCCCCGAACAGCAGATGGCAACACTGAAGTGGAGAAGGACGTCACCTGGCGTTCGGAGGCTGCTATCCAGGCCCGGCCTCCCAGCGTGTCGGTCGAGATGCAGACATCGATGTGCGCCCCACAGGAAAGGAAACGCAGTCGGCGGTCAGCACAGAACGACGCCACCACCGTCAGCCAGGAGAAGGCAGACGCCGTCTCTACAGCGGAACCACCAGCGACCCCAGGGTCACCAGGCCGAGAGGAGGGCCACCAGGGTGAGGCATTCTCCCCTACCGAGATGAGACCCCACTCCCGCGAAGAAGACGCCGCCCCCGGACCAGGAGACAGGAAGACGACGCTGGCCCACCAGGAGAGGCCGCCCAGCTGCAACACCGGACTGCCCTTCCGAGGAGCCTGTCAGGAGAGGACCTCAGCCGGTAGTGGCAGTCAGGTGAGATTGAAACGTCCCCCTCAACAGCTCTTGCAGTGTTTCCGCTGTCGGAGGTGAAGCCACCGGCAGGAGAGGTGTGAGCTCTTAGTGAGGTGCAACCGTTGTGGGGGTGATCACGACTACACGGCCTGCGCAGCACGTAAAGAGGCGCCGGTGTGCGCCAACTACGCGGGGGGCCATCCGGACTCCCAGCGCAGTTGCCCTGTTTACCGGGCCATGGCGCTGGCTGAGTGGAAGGAGGCCCTGCGTCATGACCCACCCCCATCCAGGAGGCCCCCGCCCAGGTGGACTTGGCCTCATTCTCCGGGATCGGAGACTGAGTACGAGGGACCCCCAAGGAGGTGGCACTGTGTGGCGGGACCTAGTGGTACGTGACGCATGGCTCCGCAACCGGCAAGGCCCCGCTAGTCACGGCAGTGCCCAGACAAACTGATCCCCTAACGACTGGAATGGCGAGACTACGGTTCATGGCTGGTGCATGATACCTATTCTCAACTAACACAGCCTCTGGACTTTTCCAGCCCTCATCCTTGCATGTGCTATAATTTTTTTCAGGTTTTACATGCAGGCTCCTTCTCATTTCTCCCTATGTGGTTTTCCCCTGACCCTTCAATACCACGCCTTAACACCACCTTACCAACACAAACCTTGCCTGGTAATGCGTCTAACATACAAACAGGCAGGTACTCCTGTAGTACCATTTCCCACTCTTCCCTGCTATCTCTTTCTTCTTAGAATTACTAGCATGTCGGAGGCAATGTAGATAGAGTCGATTTCCTCTTGAACTAGTTAACTAGTTACACTATTTAAGACTTAGAGAGGCGTTTCCTCTCGAATTATTTGCACTCTGCACTTACACTCATCACATTGCGCACACATTTAATTAGTATGGGCACACCCCGCTATAATTCTGTTTACCTGTCGAGAATTGATATTGTTACGGGATTACCCGTGGAACGCAGAGGTGAAAAAAGGTGCCGGGATGAATGGGTCTAACTACAATGTCAAGAAAAGAATTTTAAAAACTTAACTGTAGGTTATATTTTTTTTAAACAAAAATTTAATAACTTTTCACTTAGTGAGATAACAGTGGCATAGCAATTTAGAAACAAGACTTAGGAAAACCCGAGTTTACAGAACTTTTAACTCTCTTGGGCTACAAGCCCCTAGTTTTACAATATATGAGTTCCCAGCTCAAATTTACAAACAGCACAAATTTTTTCAAAGGGTAGAAATCCCCTAATACATGGAGCACTAGCTCCTTAAACTACAATATCAGGCCTTCCAGAGGCACTTTTACAACACTTGAAAAAGAGCGAAGTTGCTCTCAGTATTCCCAGCCTACTCAAGGCGACATAACATGAAAATCTAAAAAACACTGGCCTTACAAGGCACTATTTACCAATAGAAATCTTATTACACAGAGGTATCTAGTACCCAACCTACAGTACAGGGCCTTAGTGAAAGGAACAGGTTAAAAAACGGCCCGAGCACAACTTGAATGGAGTCGAAGTTTGAGCTCCGAAAGAAAAATTTAAAGACCTATAGGGCACTAGGCCGACGAAACAGGGACTAATCCCAAACTACTGAGGTTGCACGCATGGATATAACTTTAATACATTGCAGAAACGAAAGGTTACAAAAACGTGGCACCTCAAACCAAGATGAAGGGGAGCTCGAGAGGGTACATCACACTCTATCCCCGGTTTACAGTTAAGGACTTATGGAATTTTTACATGAGCCGAAAGGAGATTTACATTTTAGAGAAGTTGGTTACATAGTTAAAATTTCGAACGTTTCCCTCGGGTTAAACTGCAGAGCTAGCAAGAAATAAAGATGTTAAGAGGCCGTTACCTTGTGGGTGTACTGCTGCCAGATGAAACAGGCGTCTCCCGACTCCTGCTTGACACACACACTTAGGTAGATGACGATCAAATGGCCAAGAGCCGTGAGAAACCCTCATGGAAGATTCAAGATCATTCATGAATAATCAAGACACACCCACATAATTTTATTGGTTGAGTTCAAAAGTGACACTCAGAGTCGGAGATGAAGCCTGTGATAGGTGGAAAATTAATTACAGAAATTATTGATTGGTTGGATTCAAAACTGGCGGAAAGAAAAGATAAATATTGCCAACCCAAAAATAAATGAACACCAATTAGTAAAAAAACTTATGAATACAAAACTTCTTCAAATTATAAGTTCTTTCACTTCGCACCAGGATGCATGATCATAGTTTTTTGGTAGTGTCATCTATGAGAGAAAGTCCAAACTTCTTGATGAATGTCAAACAAAACAAGTAGAAATGCAGTCAGTTCAGGAAACTTCACAATAACAAAATTCTATCATATTTTAATGGTGACATCTTCAGAGAAAGGTTTTAAGTAGGTCTAGTTTCAAGTTCACAGTTTCTCCAGTAGAGGAGTTCTTTTAGGCGCTATATTTAAATGTGCGGCTTAGAGGTGTACCGGTAAAAATATATTCAAATTATATCAAGTTATGATATCCTATGAACTGAAGTGAACGTACGTTTCTTATGATTACATTCTCAAATCTTTGAAATTCGTATCACATCATTTCCCTAAATTAATCATTGATGAATATGCAATATAATACACACGCTTGTTTCATTAGGATTCCAGCAAATATATTCACATGACATATGTATAACGTTGCAACCCTGTATACAAAAAAAGGAACGACTTCAACATCCAATATATCATGAATATATAATTGGCACTTCCTGGAATGAAATATACAAACATAACTTTAAATACACTGAATGAAGTTGCAGCAACTTCAATCCATCTGTCGGTAGTAACAGTGAACACAAACTCAATCGACGGTGTCAATAATAAGTAATAGCTTGAGTCATTGTCTCGAGGGAAATACGACAGATAATGCTCCTTCTAAACTTCACAGACAGGGCGAGCGATCGGCCTGTCTTCGTCCTTTCGGCGGGTGACATAAATCACTCCAACAATGGCCTGGTTCACTTTCACATGCAAAAGGGTCGCCGCTCTGGGCCCTTTAACTTTGTCTCCGCACTGCAAAATACATTATTCCTTTCCTGGCGGATTATCCCAACTTATTACACCTTGTGGTTGCTTCCGGCATTAATTCTTTTATCTGTAGCGCGGCATATTTCTTGCGCTGATCAATTTAACTCGAAAGGAGCTTTCTCTACATCTACGTATCGCAATGCCATGTCCAAACTACACCCTGGACAATAATCTGTCTCTCACCCCTCGTTACACTGACAACAAGCCATTTGGCAGATGATCCTATTACATGGGTCAAGTTATTTCAAACAAATCCCGAGCTAAACAAGTACACTTTGCATATTCCATCCTCATGTCTCGTCCGTTGTCTGCGATGTCTTAAATTCTAAATGTATTTGTCTATATCATTATGCGAAGCATCCAATCAACATATTTAGAAACTTGTGAGGACTCCTGTTATCTAATGAATCAGTGATGGTATGATTCATTTATACAGAATATTTACGCTCTATTATTTTACGACACTTCGCACTTAATTAATCTAGGGTTCTTAAATCTACGTCATGCACTATAATCCCTTGTAAATAAACAGAACTGAAATATGGTTGCCCCAACCATTGAAGAAACATTTCCTATAAAAACCAATCAAATAAAATGCTGTTATCCCGCTGAAATGGCATATTGGTGATATGTGTTACATCTAAATGCAAATTTACTCTATATTTACAGTAGGATACGACGTTCAAAGCTACAATGTACTCATCCTTCAGTAAACCACGAACACAGCTTTACAGGGTGGGCACACCCATGTTTTTACTCGGTCTGCATGATGCCTTCAGCGATGTGAAGTCCTTTGGTGACCAACTGGCTAGTAACGAACATGACGGCTTGATCTCGTGCGAATTTCCAGACGATCTCTGCGACACCAGGCGAAATTCCGGCAGGCAGCTAGATGTCTCGTTCTTTCTGCTACACAGGGCGAAATTCCGGCAGGCAGCTAGATATCTCGTTCACTTCGACGTTCTTGTAGACTCCTTATGTAAATGAGGGGAAGTTATTTCATGTGAATGCGTTAGTTTATATTACACATCGCAGATTAAATATATGGTTTGATCTGCTCAATGACACAAGCACCCCAGCGTAATGACGGTTATGCCTCTAAAGCCGGACATTATTCCCTTCTCATCAACCTATCCTTCCTATTGACAGCTACTCTAGGTCCTGAAGCTCCACTGGTTCACTTAGAAACGTCACTGGATAAGCTCCTAATGTGTTAGCATTCTCATATTACACAACAATCATTAAGGCATACTCTACTGCACTCAGTCATACGTAAGTCGAACTCTCTACTGCGTTAGGGATTGATCTAACGTGGCACTGCCTTTAATCATGCCGACAATGAGCCGTTCATTCACTTTCCTTATATTTCACATTCATATCGAATACACTCGCTCCACGCACTTAGTTAAATACGTGCCTATTTATGTTAATTGAGCCGTATTAGTTTAGGCATATATGAGGCTCGATGCACGACCTCTTTGAAACACGGACAGCGATCATCACGGTTTCGTACCGTTCCTGCTATATTTGTTAGCGGCACACTACGCGCAAACAGCTTACTCAGATTGTGGTTATTTCCACATACATTCACATATTTTAATCAATCACTGTATTACACTGCTCACATTACAGAAATATTTCTTCATAAAGGACTCACACAAAATCATGGCGAACTGGTAACGAACAGACGTCGAACTGAAAATGAACTGGTGGTGTTTGTTCCTCAGCTCCTTACTATATAGGCAAGATGCCCTGAAGCTGGCAGTGGGGGATAAGCACACCACCTTCTCCGGTAATACGCAACGTAGAGTGACGAACGGGATATCAAATTGTAGCTCCTGTATTCCCATTTTCACTGAGTGAATATTATTAAAATAGCTTCGTGGATTCTCAAGCAATCTTAAAAGCGTCCTTTTGTCTCTGTCGGTGAATGATGACGAGAGCTAGGAGATTCCATGAGCTCGTTGCCACGGTTGGGATCCAACATCTGGTAACCATTAAGACGCGCCCTTGTTACGGCGTAGCTACCGTTCTTTCAATTATGTAGAGCACTTCTCGGCCTCATAATTATGTGTAAATTTCCCTGATTCAAATGATTGTTTGCTTGTGATTCTCCGTTGAGTATTTTGCGATTTATATTAATTATCTGGGGAAAACAATTGAATTCGATGAGTTGGCAGTGGCGAATGAATGAAGGAAATACGGTATAATTTTAGTTCTCACGTAGGATGTACTCCACGAGCTCTACTAGTGATCTAGATTCTCAGTCACGTGATAACGCGTCTCTTTCCATCCCGCTCGTGGTTGGAGTGAGAAAACTTCAAGTACCAGCGCTCCTGCAATGCCTCGCTGCTAACTACCAGCAACTAGACTTGGGACGCGTGAATCAGAGTACTGCCGTTCGTTTCCCGGAGCGGATGGGAAAATCCTAACTTGGACAGTTCTTACCGTAGAATGAAGCGGAAAACGGCATATTTCATCTGCTGGGTTTCATGATATACTATAGGTGACGTTGTGAACGGTCACACTACATTGTCGTTGTAGTGGCAGGTTTCTGGCAACATGCAGTACCAACTGTTTGATGTTAAGAGCATGTTTGTGATTACAGTATTCTTTATTTTCTCCTACCGTATTATGTCCAGCATCATGACCTTAACAGTTTCCAATACATGAGATATTCAGTTGACCAGCAAGATAATTTGAGTATTCATTTGATTCGTTTCAGGGGAATATCTACTCTTAGGGATAATATGAGCCAGCCCTCTGGTGTACGAGTAAAGCGTTTGAATCTTAGCCGCAGGTCCATGGTTCGTTTCCTGGCTCATCTAATGATTGAGAACTTACGGGGTGTTCACTCAGCCTTGTGGGACCAAATGACAAGCGGTATGATATAATAAAAAGCAACTGAACTGGCCCTGAAGGACAAAAAACTCGGCAAAGTATGTCATAATAGTGACCACGTGGCACTAACATATTCGCCGATCATTTGGATAGGTAGCAGTCGTTAGGTTGCGTGTTCTATACCTTTTGTTTTATTTGTAATACCAGTATCACGAAATGTTCATTAAAATTCTTTCCTCCTTTCAGTTATCAAACTGTAGTCTAATGGTAGTATCCCTTTCAGTGCTCAAGGGACAAATGAGCCAGTTGAATGACTACATATATGTATTTTCAATTAACCTTTTCGTTTGTTTCGATAAATATTTTCTTTGTGCTGTAAGGAGGTGAAAATCTTCTTGAAGAAGCCAAGAGCACAGTACTCACGCCTTGGAAGTGATATCCTACTTCAAAAATGTACCGAAACAAATGTGGAGCTGTAGATGCTGGTTTGCGTTGAAACAGAGGAAACAAGCATATTCGAATTACAGCTTACGACATACCTGGCACACTACCCGGGGGGCATTTGAGACCCAGCGAATCACTGTATTGCCCAATATCCAAAATTTAAGATATTTTTCATGCGTAATGACGCCACTATAAACAATTATTATTTGGGGCCGATGACCTACGATGTTAGGCCCCTTAAAACAACAAGCATCATCATCATCATCACAACAATTATTATTATACTTCCGGATTCTTATCTGGAACTTAAGTTCCGTCAGCCATTTATTTAAATTCCAAAAACGCTGTAAATCAGTTCATTAGTATTCTAAAAGATAAGGAATTTGTACTCTGTGCTTCATTACTTAAAATATCCGCAAAGTTCTCAATGGATGATAAGTTACATAAATAACATGCTTAACTAATTAATCAATGAGGAATTGGCTGCGCGGCGTAGAGCACACAGCTACCAGCTTACATTCGTGAGATAGAGGGTTCGAAACCCACTGTCGGCAGCCCTAAACATGGATTTCCGTGGTTTCCCGTTTTCACACCAGGGAAATGCTTGGTCTGTACTTTAATTTAGGCCTCGGTCGCATCTTTCCCACTCCTAGAAGTTCCCCATTCCATCGTCGATATGAGACCTATCAGTGTCAGTGCGACGTAAAGCAAATTGCCAAAGAACAAAAACAAAACCAGTAGATAGTCTACGCCGGTCTTCGCACAAGTACCGTTATCTCATTAATATTTACAAGGTCAAGGTAATTGACTTGAGCCCATTGACCCTAGAAGTCCTGCCATTTACCTAAAGGTTGTTAGCACAACCCGTGGTCAATGGCTAACACCATTGACCTACAGCTCCAAGGTCATTGACCCTCGTCATAAACCCCAAGTTCATTGCCCGTGGTCAGTAACTCCAAGCTCATCGACCCCGGAAGTCGCGTTAAGGTCTTAGACCTAGAGGTTGTTGGCACGGTATTTGTGCCAAAACCGGGGTCACTGGCTTTTAGGGAGAGGCGCTGGATGAGGCTAAGCCCCACCCCATCACGCCACCACCCCCCTTTTGACCAGTGAGCGTTCAACAATTCTACTTATACCGCTTTTCACAAGAGTTTAATCCTGATGTAAACAAGTAGGCGGAGCACCTTGCCTTTGCACGAGGACATAGACGAAGCTGATTGCAGAAGGAACCATCGTACTCATTTGTCTGTATGTCAGCTCGAAGAAAAGTAGTACGTCGCATTAATTTTATTTTAGTTTTTTACATTTAGAGAGGTTGTAAGGGTACGTAATCAAAATTAAAATATAGTTGTCATATACACCAGTATATATTGCATCCAAATTGCATTAGGCGCTATGACGGAATACATTAATTCATCAGATTCTTTGTATAAATTTTACATTCCACAATTTTAGCGAGGACTGCAGATTGTTCACGAACCACAAACGGGGAAGAGCTAAGCCACCTTGGCAGAGGTAAGGCACGTGTTTTGGGGGGTTATTTAACAATTATGTCGTAAATGCACTTAGCCAGATATTGCCTGAGAACTTCCACCTGCCGCACCCAGGGGACAGATGGTCATCACACCCTGAGAATATTATTGAAAACTTTCCACAAGGCCGTGCAAGACTGATCAGCTTAAGATACGCGAAAAGGACAGAAGATGGCTAACATCTTTGGAATTGTACGAGTAGATCCCAAAGAAAAATGGCGCAACCAACTTGACGTGAACGTGACAGCATAATGGCACAACGACGCCGTTTGGACCATGTTTTGCAGGGTAGAATACTCGGGCGCCTCGCCAGACACAGACCGAAGTCGCCGTATCCCTGAATGTGCCACAAAGTGTCATTTCCAGGCTTTGGAGACGATTTCGAGACACAGGAGATGTTAGTGGTAGGCCAGTACAAGGTCGACCAAGGGTAACCACCCCACAGCAGGACCGATATCTGGTCTTAACCGCCCGAGGAAATCAGAGTGCACCTGCAAGACAATTGTCGGCGGAGATTGCAGAGGTCTCAGGGGTTACTGTTTCCCGGCGAACTGTGTACCGGGGGCTCAGAACAGCAGGGCCCGACGTCCGGCGATATGCGCCCCGCTCACTCCAGTACAGAGACGAGTCCGTTTACTGTGGAGCCGTCAACATCAAAACTGGACCATGAATGATGGAGGCATCTGCTCTTCACAGATAAATACCGCTTCAGTTTGGAGAACGATTCCCGTCGCACATTAATCTGGAGAGAACCGGGTAGCCGATACAACCACAGGAACTTCGTGGATCGGGACCAGTATGGTGGTGGTGGTGGCGGCGTGTTGCTGTGAGGCTGCATCATGTTGAATGGCCGTACGGACCTGCACCCCTTCATCCGAGAAACACTGTTAACGCTCGGACATACAGGGATGAGGTACTGAGACCACATGTTCGACTCTTCAGAGGTGCGGTTGGTCCAGACTTCCTCCTAATGGACTATAATGCCCGAGCGCACCGCGCTGCTCTGGTTTATGAATTTCTGGCTGGGGAAGACTTTCATCGCATGGACTGGCCAGCGAGATCTGCGGATCTGAATCCTACAGAACATGCCTGGGATGAATTGGGGAGGCGACTTGCGTCCCGTCAGCCTCTACCAAGGACCCTCCTAGACCTTCGCATTGCTCTTTCAGAGGAATGGGATCGACTGCCACAAGAGCTTTTGGATCATCTTATAGAGAGCATGCCATGTCGCTGCGAAGTATGTGTGGCCGTTAGGTGTAACCATACACCCTATTAACAGCATATTTTGCTGTGGACGACATTGCCAAGTTTTGTTAGTTGTTGTCAAAGGTGTAGGTACCTTAGTTGTCAGAACTTTTCTGGCACTGTTTTTTTGGACAAGTTATGTGACATATTGTGTGTGAGTCAGTTTCCCTTTGTTCAGCAATCCGTCTGACATTCCAGTCAGGCGGTATGGCCTCGTTTAATGATTATGCTTAACTTTGAGACACTAGTGTAATAATAACAATAATATGTTGTGTTGCGGATGGTAGTATTTATAGTGAAGGACCGCAACAAACGTAATAATAAATATGTTATGGTGTTTTTATACGACGCCGTTAACAAATGTTTAGGGAAAATTTGTAAAATTAGGTAACGATTACTATGACGCTACTACGATTTGTATGATTGATGTAACTGGCTTCAGTAATAAAATAAGTGGGAAGTTGTACTAAATAAATTATAACTGTGTTACATTTTCACGTAACATTGAGTGAAATAACACGGTGCAGATCGGATGTCTAGGTGGGAATTGAGGTCTCATGTAAATGAAATACCGAGCAATGAACGAGAAATATGAGAAAGAGAGAAATTCCCCCAAGAAGCGGAATTAATAGGCAGAGATACTAGTAGAAATAGTCCTGGTAATGAAACGATGAGCTAGTGAATAAATGTCTACTAATTAAGGAAGAATAGTAATGAAGCTGCGATGAAATAATAAGAGAAAATGAGAATCTACGAGGAAATATGTAATGAAATAAAGAACTAGTCGCTGTTTAATAGATATAGAGACAGGCAGAAGTCTGCATAAGACGCTCGCATGCATGATTGAGACGCCCATACTCACATCCAGACGCATTGTGAAAATGTAATCGATATTGAATTGATTTCCAATTATTTTATACGCTAATATTTACACCCGTGAATTGTAACAATAAGCCATGACCCAGGAAAATTTGGTACGGAAGTTACGTTAATGTTTGTTTATTTGTCCAGGCATTTAGAAGGAATATATTGGATAATTTGTGGGTTTCCCAGTCGTACGTAATTTTATGCCTATTTGTTTTTGAACCAGATTTTCTTTAATATTTTAGTAGAACGACGTTCCAGTCATTTATATGACAGGTGCCTTCAGCACCTGAGATTGAAGTTATTTTCGTTTGTACGTGATCTTTCTACTTGATGTAAATACTATAGATTAGGTATAATAGGATGCCTTCTCTTTCAGGAGTGTATTTTAGATCGTAGGTTATTGATTATTGAAACTCAGCTGTCTCTTTCATTTTGTCATTTATTTTTTCTTTGTCAAAGTGGGAGGATTCACCCACACTCTAATGTAAATATAATAACCTTAGGGGAGGAAGACAGCTTGGGCACATTCTTGAAACAAAATGTCACTTACAGCATCCAAGCACATTGCCTCTTATCAAATAATAAGTCGCTGAACAGGACTATGTAGAGTTTTGTGTGTGTGTAGGACTATACATGAAAAACAATAGAATTAAGACATGTGTTTATAATGAAGGTAAAATGTATGCGAGTCATGCAAACCTAGTAGGGTTAGACATTTGAATATTTAATTAATGTATAATTGCTAGGCAGGTCTGTTCAGCTGACTTCATTATGTACATTTTGATTTAGGTAATCGGTGGTTACTACACAGTGATTCCTGAAATGCTCAGGTATAAAATTGTTGGTCCTGTATCATTCCGATACCAGTGCATGAACGGTCTGTTGAGAGCACATTTTAGGTTAGGGGAATTTAAATATTAATAATAATAAGGTAGAGGAGCAGTGAACTCCTAAACTCAGGTGTGTTCTCTGAAAACTCCTAATTAATTTATCGGAACAGTGCGAATTCACAGCAGTCAGTGTAATCCTTTTGATGATTTTATTTTTGATATATGCAAATGAAAATTAACAAAATATAATTTTTGAGACTGCTCGGAGTTCTTTTATGTAACAATTAATGTATTTGGCATTGTAGGTAAGGTAATTAGATTGTTTATGACGTAACCAAGCTACTGATGGCCGTTTTACTACCCATGTCCATTCTAAAACTTGGTGTGATTACTTAACATTTCTGATTTTTAATTAATTTAAATTGGAATAAATTAATTATTAAAAGTTTAACCTGGTCCATTATCATTTAGTAGTGAATATAGTACCCGAACTGATCGCGCCCCAAGCATATGAGAGCCTCCTAGTGGTAAGTATAATATTTTATTACAGAACGTCGTGGCAGAAGAAGATGATAGAGGAGCTTACCGCTGATCTACATTCCCAAGGATGCCTTTTTTATTATAAAATATTGATTAAATAATGAGAATTGAAGGCACAAGGTGTGGTGTAAGGCAGGAAGTCTTCTCGTAGTGCGGGAACGTCCCTAGCTGTACAGCGTGGAGGTAAGGTATTGCATCTTGCAGCAACGGTCAGTAAGTCATTATTAATAGTGAGAGAAATGGAGCAAGAGGTAGGACCATCACGTTCAGTGAAGAAAAAATAGGAAAAACACTCAGAAGTGACCAAAGGCAGTGCATTGTGAATGTACTTAATAAACTAAGTGAACAGAATCCAGGTTTAGTAGTAAAAGAGGTAGAGAAACTAAGTGCAGAGTTGTGTAGTGTGTCGGCTAGTTCGGCTTATAATGAGCAAATAAATAAATAAATAAATAAATAAATAAATAAATAAATAAATAAATAAATAAATAAATAAATAAATAAATAAATAAATAAATAAATAACGTAGACCTTAATCTTCAGTAAATCTCCGTTCAAACTGTTAATCGTTTATTTTAGGTAGGGTACACAAATATGTTTAATCAGAAGTTTGGAACTTCCCACTGTTGTCGTATGCGATGCGCAGCCCTGTAAGAACGAAAACACGAGACGTTGACGGGGTGGAGGTCGGTACCACACGCTCAGCGAATCACAACTCTTTCTTTGCTGGAGGCGTGGACATACCATGATTACATCAGGATTAAACTTTCGTGAAAAGACATAGTAGAACCACTGAAGTCTCCGATCGACAGTCTGCTTTTCTGCAGACTGAGGTAAATTCCTTTTTTTTTCGGAGGTGGGGGTGGGGAGGGGGTTATACTCTGTTATTTGTTGATTTTGAAAAGAAAATATAACCTTTGTTAAAGTTTTAAATTAACTTTAATTTTGTAGTTGAGACCTATTCCAGCCCGCACCTTCTTTCACCTCTGACTTCCACGGATAACTCTTGCTCCCGCTTAGTAATGTCAAGCCTCCGAGAGGCACCTTCCAACCTACCAGAAAGAGCTGAACTGCTCTCAATTTTACAAGCCTATCAAAGGCCACAACAAACTTTACTCCTAACTGCCCACAAGGCATACTAACAGTGAAACAGGGGTATCTTGTACCCAACCCACAGCGCCTTCGCATGAAGAACAAGAAAAAGAAAAAAAACAGGTTAAGCTACTGGCCCAAAGTACAGAGAGGACTGGAGGCGTGAACTTGCACCCCTAAGTACACATTTTAAAACCTAAGTAGCGCTAGGCCGATCACACAGGGGCTAATCCCAATCTATGGAGGTGACTAGTATACAAGATAAATTTAACACATTAAGAAGGAAGATAAAAACGGTTATGAAAACATAGTCACCTCAAATTCAAAATGAAGAGGAGCTCGAGAGGGTAAAGCACTCAAGAAAACAGAAGTTTACCAGGAAAAGGATTTACATGTTTAATAGTTTACATATTAAAGGTTTCGAACCTTCCCCGGAAGTTAAACTGCTGAGCTAGCAAGAAATAAAGGTGTTAAGAGGCCATTACCTTGATGAAGAGCTGCTGTCTGAAGAACGCTTCCCGCCCCCTGCTACATATCCACACACTAAGCTAGATGTTACTGAAGTGGCCCGGAGACAAGAAAATCAGCAGTTTTTATACCCTCGCGGAAAATTCGAGACCTTTCAGGAATGAGTAGACACTCCCACTCAATTTTTATTGGTTGACAAAGAGTTACACATGGAAATTCGAAGAAGAAAGCTATGATTGGAGGAAAATTAATTACAGAAATTACTGATTGGCTAAATTCAAAACAGGCGGAAGGAAAGGATTAATATTGCCAACCTACAAACCACAGAACAAAATTTAGTAAAGACAAAACTTATGAATACAACATTTCTCCAAGAAGGTTCATTCCTTTACACCAGAGTTCGTTATCATAGTTATTAGTAGAGACATCTGTTAGAGAACGTGCACACTTCTTGATCAATGAAAAACAAAAGCAAATCAAAAACACACAGTGACATCTTCTGATAACCAGTAGAGGTAGTTCAGTTGTTAAAGTTCCGGGTTTCCCCAGTAGAGAAGTTTCAATTGGCGCAAGATTTGAACTTGCGTCGTAGAGGTATAATTATTATTATTATTAATATTATTATTATGTCCGGCTAAATGGCTAAATGGTTAGCGTGCTGGCCTTTGTTCACAGGGGTCCCGGGTTTGATTCCAGGCAGGGTCGGGAGTATTAACCATAATGTGGTAATTTCGCTGCACGGGGGCTGGGTGTATGCGTCGTCTTCATCATTATTTCATCATCATCATCACGACGGGAAGGTCGCTTACGGACGTCAAATCAAAAGACCTGCATCTGGAGACTCGAATTTGTCCTCGGACAATCCTGGCACTAAAAGCCATACGTCATTTCGTATTATTATTATTATTATTATTATTATTATTATTATTATTATTATTATTATTATTATTATTATTATTACATTCTTTTACTTTTTCAAGTGTCTTCACATGTCAGCAGCCGCGTGTTCTTAGATTCAACCGTTATCTAACTCATCAGTATTCTTCAGAGAAAAGTCATCTTTATCAATTGTAACTTTCCGAGGTTCTCTTTACATCTTCTCCCAAATGGCGATCAGTTAGGCATTCGCTATGGTCACAGTTGTTCCTCTATCCGTCGAACATCTCCATATCATCTTAATGTTCGAGCATCAATTCCATTTGTCACAGGTTCCTCACCATCCACTTGCGGTACGGAGAACATTACACTGGAGAATATTCACATCAGATGAAGATTCCTCCACTGAATGAAAATCCTTTGAATGTTCATGAATTTTTGATGGCCTCGCTGCACAACCCAGCTTTAATGTTTGAGGTTCTCCTCAGTGTTTTAGTATCTTCAAACTGAACTTCATGATAAATATTCCATACATGTTCTGCTACGGTCCGGCGGATTTCTGTCTGTTGAAGCTGATAGAGGTTTGTGTACACATTAATTCTTATTTTATGCTACACTAGCAATTACCCGCGGCTTCGCTGGTGTGGATTTCGTAATTTGATCAAAGTAATCGTTCCCCGGCATTGTACTAAGATATTATCTGAAAATTCCTAAATTATAAAAACTCGCCCAAAAATTGAGTTTCATTTACCCCAGAAATTCTTTGTAAACAATGTTTGTGGCATTACCTTTTGGGGCTAAGACAGCCATGCGATATTGAAATTTACATATGAGAAACAGTCTTCTCTCAAGTCGAAAACATAAATACATGTTCCTTTATATTTAAAGGATATTCCAAATACTTATTCCCACATCTGTAACATCTTCAGTTTTTGAGATATACATCAGTATCCCCATAAAAAATTCAACCCATTGATCACCCCACCCCCATCTAAGTGTATTTTTCGAAAACGAAAACATGTTTCTTTATTTGGAAAAGCGATTCCAAATAACAATTTTCACGTCTGCTACTTCTTCAGTTTTAAGATATACGTATCCTCATAAAAAAATAATTCAACAACTTTTCACTTCTTTTCACCACCCGTTAAGTGCCTTCTCCGAAAACAAAAAGGTACATGTTCCTGTACTTTTAAAGGACTTTCCAGATACCACGTTTCTTGTCTCTAATCTGTTAAGTTTTTGAAATAAATTGTAAATATACCGGTACTCATTTTAAAAATTGAGCAGCTTTTCCAATTCTTTTCAGTCCCTTAACTGGATTTTCCGAAAAGAAAGAAATATATGTTTCATTATTTTTAAAAGATTCCAAATATCAGTTTTCATGTCTGTACGTCTGAAACACCTTCAGTTTTTGAGATAAATTTAAACTCATAAGAAAAATTAAACGTCTTCCTCTTCTTCTTCTTCTTCTTCTTGACTTCTATCCAACCCTCTCCCGCCTTTTATGGATTTACCGAAAACAAAAAATACGTTTTTCTTTATTTTGAAAACCAAAAAATCAAACCCCATGGCACTACAGCCCTTGAAGAGCCTTAGCCTACCAAGCGACCGCTGTTCATCCCGAAGGTCTGCAGATTACGAGATGTCGTGTGGTCAGCACGACGAACCCTCTCGTCGTTATTGTAGGCTTTCTAGACCGAGGCCGCTATCTCACCGTCAGATAGCTCCTCAATTCTAATCACGTAGGCTGAGTGGACCTCGAACCAGCCCTCAAGTCCAGGTAAAAGTCCCTGACCTGGCCGCAAATCGAACCCGGGGCCTACTATGCTACCCCTAAAACACGGTGCCGGGCTTTATTTTGAAAGGAAATACAAAATGCCAACTTTCATGTCTGTAACAGCTTCAGTTTTTAAGTAAACTATCCTCATAAACATATTTCAACTCCTTACCTTCTTGTTTTCAACCCCACACTCCTTACGTAGATTTTACGAAAAAAAAATCAAATGCGTGTTTCTTTATTTTTAAAGGAGATTCCAAATACAAATTTTCACGTCTGTAACATCTTCAGTTCCGAGAAATAAGTATCCTCATAAAAGTAATTCAACTCCTTTTTCATCCCCACCCTTCTTACACGTTAACTTCACTCCCCCTTCCCAAATGTGCCTATTTATTTTCAAAGGAGATTTCAAATACCAATTTCCACGTCTTTAACATCTTTATTCTTGAAATATAAGTATCCTCATACAAATAATTCAACTAAATTTTCAATTCATTTCCCCCCTTAAGTGGATTTTCCGAAGACAAAAGAACACGTGTTCCTTCACTTTGAAAAGAATATTCCAAATACTAATGTTCATGCCTCTAACATCTGCAGTTTTTTAGATATAAGTATCCTCATAAAAAGAATTCATCTCCTTTTACACCCCAGACTGATAAGTTGATTCTCCCCTCCTCCCAAAATGCGTGTTTCTTTATCTTTAAAAGATATCCCAAATACAAATTTCCACGTGTGTAACCTTAAGTTTTTAAGATATAAGTTTATCCACAAAAAGAATTAAATTTTTCTCATCCTTTCACCCTCCCCCGTTAAGTGAACTTCCCGAAAACCAAAAATACTTGTTTTTTATATAAAGGAGCTTCCAAATGCAATTATCACGACTGTAAAATCTTCAGTTTTGAGATATCGGTATATGCATCCCCATCAAAATTAATCAAACTCCTTTTTCAACGACCCCACCCACAAGTTGATTTCCCCCAGAAAATGCGTGTTCCTTTATTTTCAAAGGTGATTCCAAATACTAATTTTCAGGTCTGTAATATCTTTAGTTTTTTAGATATAAGACCCTCATACAAGAAATTCAAGTAATCTTTCAATTAATTCAGCCCCCCCCCCCTTAAGTGGATTTATACAAATGTTCATGTCTGTAACATCTTCAGTTTTTTAGATATAATTATCCTCATGAAAAGAATTCAAGTGATTTTTCACTCCACCTCCGCCCGTAAAGTTGGTTTCCCCCCACCGAAAAATGCGTATTTCTTTATTTATAAAGGAGATTCCAAATACCAATTTCCACGTGTGTAACCTTCAGTTTTGGGATATAAGTTTCTCCAGAAAAATAATTCTTTTTTTTTCTTTTTTGCTTCCTTTCACACTCCCCACTCAAGTGGATTTCCTATAAACAAATACAATTATCAGGACTGTAATATCTTCAGTTTTGTGATATATATATATATCCTCATAAAAGGAATTCATCTCCGTTTTCATACCCCACCTACCAAGTTAATCCCCCCACCAATGTGTGTTCCTTTATTTTTAAAGGAGATTCCAAATACCAGCTATTAAGTTTGTAACAAACATCCTTACATTTTTGGTATATATACATACATTCTCATACAAATAATTCAACTAATTTTCATTCTGTCACCCCTCCCTCCCCCGTGTTAAGAGTTTTTTCCGAAAACCAAAGAATACGAGTTTCCTTATTTTTAAAGGAGTTTCCAAATACCAATTATCACGTCTACAAAAGGTTAAGTTTTTGAGATATACTGTAGAAAGTCTAATTTTCAAAATTCACCCACTTTTTCAGTTCCCCTTGAGTGGATTTTCCGAAAATAGTATTTATGTTTCTTTAATTTTACAGGAAATTCCAAATACCAGTTTTCAAACCTGTAATAAGTTACGAGTCTGAGATAATTTGCAGATATAGTCTTTTTAAAATTTCACCCCGTGTGTCACTCCTGTTCACCACCTATTCATCGGATTACCCAAAAACACAAAAATACGTGTTCCTTTATTTTCAAAGGAGATTCCAAATACCAATTTCCATGTCTGTAACATCTTCAGTTTTTGAGATATAAGTCTCCTCATAATATGTGTTCTAACACTTTTCCCCTTTTTTAACCCCCCCCCCCCCGCACTAATGAGATTTTACAAAAACCAAAAAAATACGTGTTTCTTTATTTTTAAAGGAGATTCCAAATACCAATTTTTACGTCTGTAAACTTTACAGGTTTTTGGATATCCTCATTTTAAAAATGCACCCCACTCTTCAACCCCTTAGCAATGGAATATCCAAAAATCCTTCCTTAGTGAGCATCTACACCCTAATATAAATGTATCCCCAATATTTATTTTCTTTACGCCAATAGTTTTGGCTCGGCAGTGATGAATCCGTCAGTCAGTCAGTCAGTCAGTCAGTCAAGACATGTTATTTTATATATATAGACTAGCAAGATACCCGTGCTTCGCTACGGTATTATACTGAAATTGATAATTAAATGCTTAACGTTTTATATATAATCCGCCGAAATTCCGATCTGACTCGTTTTCTGAGAGATTACGGCAAAGTTCCTCCCATTTTTCAATCTTCCTTTCCAGCAATCGATTTCGGACTTCCCGGGCTAGGTCCAGGTATTCCACCCGGTCAGTTAGGTCTCTAAATCTCTGCTATCTTTTCCTGTAAGCATTTTTAATATGGATCAAATCCTTGAGGAGATCCGGCGGTACTGAGCCCGTGACCAAACTGCATTCGTAGTCATTACCCGGCCAGTACCCGTTTCCAGCGCGGTCCGCACATTTTGACGACGGTCCAGAACATTATTATTATTAGGGTGAGTGATATTAGTTGAATTATTATTATTATTATTATTATTATTATTATTATTATTATTATTATTATTATTATTATTATTATTATTATTATTATTATTATGGACCCCACAGCAAGATGCAAGACCGCTACTTGACGGTAAATTACATCTGCTGCCATTGTCATTACAGACAATGTGACCAGCACCATTGTCGCGCGTAGGCAAGTGCGCGGGATTTTTGGCGATACGAATTATACCTATATACTTCCGTGCATTATTGTCCTAATTATAGATACGAACAATTGCACGGTCAATATAATTCCTGTCGTTTATTTCAAATGTGTTTAAATTTTTATTTTTATGCTAGGAGAATCTACTGTAGTCCGCCTCTGTGGTGTAGTGGTTAGCGTGATTAGCTGCCACCCCCGGAGGTCCGGGTTCGATTCCCGGCTCTGCCACGAAATTTGAAAAGTAGTACGAGGGCTGGAACGGGGTCCACTCAGCCTCGGGAGGTCAACTGAGTAGAGGTGGGTTCGATTCCCACCTCAGCCATCCTGGAAGTGGTTTTCCGTGGTTTCCCACTTCTCCAGGCAAATGCCGGGATGGTACCTCACTTAAGGCCACGGCCTCTTCCTTCCCTCTTTCCTTGTCTATCCCTTCCAAACTTCCCATCCATCCACAAGGCCCCTGTTCAGCATAGCAGGTGAGGCCGCCTGGGCGAGGTACTGGTCATCCTCCCCAGTTGTATCCCTGACCCAAAGTCTGAAACTCCAGGACACTGCCTTTGGGGCGGTAGAGGTGGGATCCCTCGCCGAGTCAGAGGGAAAAGCCAACCCTGGAGGGTAAACAGATTAAGAAGAAGAAGAAGAATCTACTGTAATCTAACTTTAAGTTCTCCAAAGTAAAAGATGGCTCTTGAAAACGAACCCAGGAAAGATTAAAAATGATCGGTTTATGATGAGAATAAATACATTATGAACAGTAAAATCAATTGGTCCCAACTACTTTTTCACCCCACCGACACCGACGTTAAGTTAATTTTTAACCCGCGCCCCCAGAATAAAGATGGCTTATTTCTTTATGTCCAAATGCTCACGACTGTTACCTTCAGTTCTGAGATTGAGTATCCTCATAAAAAATCACTTTTTTTCACTTCCTCTCACACTCCCTCGCCGCTCCCCGAAGTGAATTTTCCGCCAAAAAATACTAGTTTCTTTAATAGTAAAGGATCTTCTAAATACCAATTATCACGACTCTAACATCTTCAGATTTGAGATATGTGTCCTCATAAAAGGAATTCAACTCCTATTCACCCCCGCCCCCCAAGTTTATTTTCATCCAAAACCGCGTTTTTCTTTGTTTTTAAAGGAGATACAAATACCAATTTTCACGTCTGTAACAACTTTTGTTTTTATTAGATGTACGTATCCACATACAATTAATTTTTCAGTTCTTTCACCTCCGCCACCTTTCTTTGGATTTTCCGAGAATATGTGTTTCTTTACTTTAACAGCGCCAAGGGCCGTAGCCGTGTTGAAACACCGGATCCCGTGAGATCTCCGAAGTTAAGCAACATTGGGCGTGGTCAGGAGTTGGATGGGCTGCCACGCGATGTTGGTGGGGGTAAGGGAATGGAGGAGAGGAAAGGAACTGGCCACCCTACCGCAAGTAAACTCCGGCTCAGGAATACCTCTGCGGAGGTTCGGACCTGCTTTTAGGCAGAACAACCCCTTTCCTTACCTTACTTTTAAAGCAGATTGCAAATACCAATATTCACGTCTCCAAAATCTTTCGTTTTTGAGATAATAGTATCTTCATAGTAATATTTCAACTAATTTTTCAATTCCCCCCCCCCTCCGCGTTTGAATGGATTTCCGAAAACAAAGCTACGTATTTCTTTATTTTAAAGGGGATTTCAAATACCAAATAACACGTCAGTAACATCTTCAGTTTTTGAGATATCAGCATTCTAATTAAAAGAATTCAACCCGTTTTTCATTCCCTATTACCCCCCCCCACACACACACACACACACACCCAAGTGTTTTTTCCGAAAACATAAAATACTTGCTCCTTTATTTTTAGTAGAGATAAAAAATACTATTTTTCACTTCGGTAACATGTTAAGTTTTTTAGATATACTGTAGAAACGCTCATTTTAAAATTTCACGCCTTTTTAGTTCCCCTTAAGTGTAGTTTTCGAAAACAAATCACCTGTGTTTCTTTACTTTCACTGGAGATTCCAAATACCAAATTTTACGTCTGTAATATTTTACGTTTCTGAGATACACTGAAGTTATAATCTTTCTAAAAAATCACCCCGATTTGCCACTCCCGTTTAACCTTCATTAATAGGACTTTCCAAAAACAAAAGTAAGTGTCTCTTTGTTTTTAAATGAGATCCCAAATACCAATTTTAAGGTGTGTAATATCTTCAGTTTCTGAGATATAAGTATCCTCATTAAATGTATTCAACCGTTTCTTCACCCTTTTTCGCCCCTCCTATTGGGATTTTCCGAAAACAAATAATACCTGTTTCTTTTTTAAAGGAGATTTTAAATACCAATTTTTACATCTGTAAACTTTTAGAGTTTTGAGATATAGATACATCCATTTTTTAAAAATCACCCCCCTTCACCCCCCCCCATTCATTGGATTTTCTAGAAACAAAAAAGACGCGTTTTTTATTTTTATAGGAGATCCCAAATACAAATTTTCAGGTCTATAACATCTACAGTTTCTGAGATTTAAGTATCCTGATTAAAGGCATTCAACCCCTTTTTCACCCTTTCCACCCCTCTTATTGGTTTTCCGAAAACAATAAATACGTGTTTCTTTATTTTTAAAGGACATTCTAAATACCAATTTTTACATCTGTAAACATTTAACGTTTTGAGACATTGATACAATCATTTTAAAAATTCACTCCCCTTTTCACTCCCTATTAATTGGAAATTCCAAAAACAAAAAAGTATGTGTTTCTTCATTTTTAAAGAAGATCCCAAATACGAATTTGCAGGTCTGTAATGTCGTCAACTTATGAGATATAAGTATCCTCAGTAAAGGAATTCACCCCGTTTATCACCCTTTTTCACCCCTCCTATTGGGATTTTCCGAAAACAAAATATACGTGTTTCTTTATTTTTAGATGAGTTTCTAAATACCAATTTTTAGATCTGTAAACTTTTAAAGTTTTGAGATATAGACACACTCATTTCGAAAATTCAACCCCCTTTTCACCCCTTCCGCGACGGAATATCCAAAAATCCTCCCTTAGCGAGCACCTGCATTATAATATAAATGTATTCTCAAAATGTCATTTCTTTATATCCAGTAGTTTTGGCTCGGAGATGATGAATCTGTCAGTCAGTCAGTCAGGACAATTTACTTTATATATATATTGTTAATAATGCTATTTGTTTTACGTCCCACTAACTACTTTTACGGTTTTCGGAGACTTTATATATATAGATTTCGCATTCTCAAAGGAAATCTGCCCACATGAACAGGAAATTTTATACATACTGGTGGTCGATAAAATGGACAGTGATAAAACAATACTAAAAATAATGGAAGTAAAGTTTCCTTTTGCAATTTGTTTTACGTCGCACCGACGGGATATGAATGACCTAGGAGTGGGAATGAAGCGACGGTGGTCTTAATTAAGGTACAGCCCCAGCATTTGCCTGGTGTGGAAATGGGAAACCACGGAAAGCCATCGTCAGTGCTGCCAGCAGCGGGGTTCGAACCCACTATCCACCGGATGCAATCTCACAGCTGCGCAAGCCTGACTGCACGGCCATCTCGCCCGGTAGTAAAGTTCTTAGCTCTGCAATGAATAATTCTTCCCGCACTCTCTCGTATAGTTTCGGTTCCGTAGATATGTTCTAAGTTGAAATTCTATAATATAATAATAATAATAATAATAATAATAATAATAATAATAATAATAATAATAATAATAATAATGTCCACCTCTGTGGAGTTGTTGTTAGTGAGGTTACCTGCCACCCTCGGAGGTCCGGGTTCGATTCCCGGCACTGTCACGAAATTTGAAAAGTGGTGCGAGGGCTTAAACAAGGTCCACTCAGCCCCGGGAGGTTAACTGAATAGAGGTGGGTTCAATTCCCACCTCAGCCATCCTCGAAGTGGTTTTCCGTGGTTTCCCACATATCCTCCAGGCAAATGCCGGGATGGTACCTAACTTAATTCCACGGCCGCTTCCTTCATTCTTCTTATCCCTTCCAATCTTCGAATCCCCCCACACACACAAGGGCGCCGTTCAGCATAGCAGGTGAGGCCACCTTGGCGAGGTAGTGGTTCTGCTCCCCGGTTGTATCCCCCGTCGCAAAGTCTCGCTGTCCACGACACTACCCTTGAGGTGGTAGAGGTGGGATCCCTCGCTGAGTCCGAGGGGAAACCAACCCTGCAGGGTAAACAGATTAAGAAATAACGTAGGAAGTTTGATAATGTGCATTTTACAGGTATGTTATAGTGTAATTTAACTTGTGTGTTCGAGAGACTATAACGCTTTTAAATTAGATTCTTTACATTCAGTAGTTCCTTTGCGCTAAGAGTTCTTGAATAATATTTAATAGTGTACAGCAAAATACTTACCTTATCTGTGCTCTGTTAGCTGAGGTATTCCAGGATTTTTATTGCAAATAATAACTACTTATGCGTTTCCTCAATCTTTAGTACGAGGTCAAGTACGTTGTTGTTAATTCACTTCACCATTGTGAAAGAGGTTCACGAATTTTAAATAGTTGGAAACCATTGTTTTAGAGTAGCCATCACGGTATTTCCCAAAGGCTGCTTAGCGGGGTCGTAAAGGCGTGCTCGGTTCACTCGGAAGGACGTGGGTTCGATTACCCGTCAGAAAGTCGAAAAATTTAAGGAACGAAATTTCCACTTCCGTAGCGGCATATGACTCTGAAGTTCACTCAGCCTACACCAAAAATGAGTACCAGGTTAATTCTTGGGAGCAAGGGCGACCGGGCGTAGAGCTAAACACTCTACCCCACTAAGTGCGGAGGTTACGGATGGTGGGAGCTTTTACCTTCCACTCCTTCAAGGGCCTTCATGGTCTGTATGGAAATGACTTTGATTTTTTTTTTGGTTTAGGTATTTCCCAAAATGACTGTTATTAGTGGCGGATCGCCATATTTCTGCATTATCATGATCACATTCAAATATATCTTCAATTTCAAATAGACTTTCAGTTATTAGTTCGTGTCAACTATGTATGGTACATGCCAAAGAGATGATAAGTACTAACGAAATTGGTTGAACCATACATCGGTGGTTATCGATCCCTTCCGATGCTCAAGTATTCATCTACCGTTATCTTACCATTTCTGTTCTATGGCCCGGATCTGAAATACAGGTCTGGTTTTCCGGCCAGTATAACTACAGAATGTGCTAGTCGCCCGCTGAGGAATATTCGAACCAAATATTTTGCTTTCAAAACTGCAATGAAGTTCAAATCTAAAATGTTGTCTGCTTTCCTTTGGCATGTACTATACGTACTGTTTAAGACCTAATAAGCTGATACCGACCTAGACGGCTACGCGGTTAGGGACACGTAGTTGTCAGATTGCAGTCGGGAATTTTAGGTTCGGATTTCACTGTCGGCAGCCCTGAAGATGGTTTTCCGTTGTTTCTCACCTTCACACCAGGCAAATGCCTTAATTAAAGCCAGAGACAGTTCCTCCCCCATAAGCCCAGTCTGTGTCAGTGTACCAAGCAGGTGGCTGCGCGGTCTCTTCATGTAGCTATCAACTCGAATTCGGGAGATAGCAGGTTCGAGCCCCACGGTTGGCAGCCATGAAGATGTTTTCCGCGGTTTCCCATTTTCACGCCAAACAAATGCTAGGGCTGTACCTTAATTTAAGGCCACAATCGCTTCCTTCCCACTCCTAAGCCCTTCCTGTCCCATCCTCGCAATAAGACGTATCTGTTCCGGTTGCGACGTACAGCAAATAGTATAAAATAAAATGTAAAAAGACGGTGTGACGTAAAACAAATATAAAAAGAAGATTATAGTCTATTTGAAGTAAAATGCAGTCGCGAAAGTTAAACGGTCTATCCTCAACTTCCTTATCCTTACCCTACCATTTATTTACACTTCGATTCTCTAAACATACACAAGAAATCATTTCTCTACCACCTCATAAAGGCAGCGTACATAATAGTTCACTTAAATCCTAGATTAATTTGAAGAACGTGGACAATTCAACACCCACATGACCTCATCAACTATAATTCCAAGGTAGTTAACAGGGAACTGGGAAAAATAACTGTAGTCCGCCTCTGTGGTGTAGTGGTTCGTGCGATTGGCTACCACCACCCCCCGGAGGTCCGAGTTCGATTGACGGCTCTGCCATGAAATTTGAAGAAGTGGTACGAGGGTTGGAATTGGGTCCACTCAGCCTTGATTCCCACCTCACCCATCCTCGAAGTGGTTTTCGTGGTTTCCCACTTCTCCTCCAGGCAAATGACGGCCGGGAAGGTACCTAACTTATGGCCACGGCCACTTTTTTCCCTCTTCCTTGTCTACATTTTTCCGATATTCCCATCCCCCCACCACCACAATGCCCCTGTTCAGCATAGGAGGTGAGGCCACCTGGGAGAGGTACTGGTCCTCTTTCCAATTTGTATACCCCGACCCTACCTCTCACGCTCCAGGACACTGCCCTTGAGGCAGTAGAGGTGGGATCCTTCACTGAATCCTCCGGAAAAACCAACAGATCAAGAAAGAAAGAAAAAATAGGTGCAAGGAAAAGAAAAATGGATCTTAAAGTTGGCATTTCAAAATTTGTAACAAAATACATTGAAATTTCTTTTAAACTAATGACTAAATGTCTTCCTCTTTCGAATCTAATTTAGACATCATCTCTTTTAGGCGACCCTCGAGAACTACTGTACGGATGAATGGTAAGGATGTAAACCTATTGTGACAGTTCGTAGAAAATGTGTATATACAAGTGAAAGGGCAGTAACTCATATGAAATTGTTTTCTTTGGCAAGTCTATAAGGAAAATGCCCAATCACTCTTTAATCTTTTGTGGAACAATATCCCTTTCCCAGTATTTTGATGATTCTTGGAATACCGGTTTGTTCTCAACCACACAGTCTAATGTAGCAAAGAGAATGAAACAAACCTCTGTTGCATAGCAAATCAGAAAATAATAGCTTGACAGGAACTTCCCTGCTAGTGCAATATATATTTATTAATTGGAAAAGAACTAACATAAATATGTATAAAATTGTTAATTTTAAAATTGTAGAAAAATTCCGATAAATAATATTCGTCAATTTTCTCCACTTCAACTACCAATGAGGTGAAGCGGTCAAAAGGTAATGAACATACCTGCATACATACATAGTCATTATAGACCCTTATGCCTTTCAGCGTTCAGTCTGCAAGCTCCTGTGAATTTACTAAATGTCGCCACAATCCTCAGTTTGCAACTAGTGCTGTAGCCACATTTAGTTCTACACCTCTTATCTTCAAATCGTTAGAAACTGAGTTTAACTATTGTCGCCTTGGTCTCCCTCTACTTCTCTTACCCTCCATAAGTGAGTCCATTATTCTCCTAGGTAACCTATCCTCCTCCATTCGCCTCACATAACCCCATCACCGAAGACGGTTCATGCGTACAGCTTCATCCATCGAGTCCATTCCTAACTTAGCCTTTATCTCCTCATTCCGAGTACCCTACTGCCATTGTTCCCACCTGTTTGTACCAGCAATCATTCTCGCTAATTTCATGTCTGTTACTTCTAACTTATGAATAAGATATTCTGAGTCCACCCAGCTTTCGCTCCCGTAAAGAAATGTTGGTCTGAAAACAGACCGATTTAAAGATGATTTTGCCCGGGAGCTGACTTCCTTCTTACAGAATACTGCTGATCGCAACTGTGAGCTCACTGCATTAGCTTTACGACACCTTGATTCAATCTCACTTACTATATTACCATCCTGAGAGAACACGCATCATAAATACTTGAAATTATCTACCTGTTGCAGCTTTGTATCACCAATCTGACAGTCAATTCTCCCAGATTTCTTACCTACTAACATTAATTTAATCTTGGAAAGGCTAATTTCCATACCACACTCATTACACCTATTTTCAAGTTGCGAGATATTAGACTGCAGGCTTTCGGCACAATCTGCCATTAGGACCAAGTCGTAGGCATAGGCCAGACTACTTACTACATTTCCACCTAAGTGAATCTCTCACTGCCACTTTATACTTTTCAGCAGATGATCCATGTAAACTACGAACATCAAAGGTGAAAGATTACAGCCTTGTCCAACCCCTGTAATTACTCTGAACCAAGAGCTCATTCTGCCTGAGCACAAGGAAGGCCATGACTCAGAATATGTCCTAGATGCCCACTCCCATTCCGTAGCAACTGGTATCCCGACTCTCAGGACCACTTACTAGGCCACTCAACAGTTGCCCATGGTTCAAGAACTAGCACGTGACTACAGTAACTCACACCATGAACCATAAAGGCCATGAAACATCAAATTAAAGTAAAATATATATTTAAAGAACTGTTTCTACCATTGTAATTTCCACAATTCAAACATATCGTAATAGAATCAAGCTTCGAATTCGGACATTGACAGTGACTGTCCGCATTTTGTTATTTTTCTCAATTTCCTACTCGATTAAGCCACATTCTTTCAAATTACTGTCCAGTTATTTCAATTCTAAAAATCACTTATACACACAACAAAACACCTCTCCTGTGTCAGCAACACTACTTTACAAGTAGTTCTTCATGCACAATTACCCACTCCACTCGTCTCTCACAAGGAAACCGTCCTAAATGAGAAATCAGGTTTCTCAATAACTTGAATTTCAACTGATAGAGGATGTCTAAATACAAAATATTAGCTGGTGAGTTCAATACGAGCTGTGAGATGTTGGAGAAAATTAAACACTGCACAGACTTAGTAGAGAAAGATTAGCATTATAGAGGTTTAAATATTGGTTTTGTAATGGAATTAGAACTCCTAAAATGGAAAAATTAGAACATACAAAACCAATGCAACCTCCGTACAGTTTCGTGTAGGAGTGGAAATTAAACGTTACTACTATCCACAATCTCGGCACTAAGTGAGATAGCGTGGTTAAAGCTATGCTCACCAACTTTTCCCCAATATTTCATGTGGTATTCATTTTTGGTGTTGGCTAATACGAACTTCAGATCCATGCACCCCTACACAGGTTGAGATCTCGTTTCGAAATAAATCGTCGAACCTACGTCTTTCCGGGTGAACTGGTGAACCGGTGAAACTCTTAGCGCTGAAACTCTTACATATTAAAAAAACACAGACACCAGTTAATGAAATGTAATTATGATAAATATTGTTGATCATTGAATGATGTAGGTGGAGACCTTGCTCACAAAGTTTGCATTTGAAAAAGCTAGGATACTCTTGACAGCCTACGGATAATTCAGGATCGATCAGATTTTGTAATTTTCCAGAATTTTCTTCTAATATCCATACACAGAGAAAGCATGTTTAATGAAGTTAATGAACCGAGGAACACTGTACTGGAAATAGGTAAAAATGTTTTCGACGGATAGAGTTGTCATGCTACCAGATTTTACATTCATCACTTGTTACGGCTGTATCTGTAGTAAACCTCAAAATATTGTCATACGCACGAAAGAATTCAGCGTCAAGTGGTTAAGTAACATAGCGCAATTTGAAAATAACAACACCATTTTAAATAGAACATCATTCGGTACATTAACAGTTATTATTTCGTCATCTTTGTTTAAGACCATGAAAGAAAGAGGAGCTAAATCTCGGTGATATTTCACAAACATGCTCCTCGAAGAAAATACTTCAGATCATCCTTCTACATGTTACTATCCACCATACCACTGCTCTTCTGGCATGTTAGCAAGAATGTATAAGTGGATTCTGCAAACGAGTGAAAGAAAGGGGATAAGAATTTACCATCCGTCAATATTTACTAGCATTACAATTTACGTAGAGGGTAGTAGTGACAGTCACATTTCCAATTTTAGACTAGAGTTCATTTCTACTTTTCACTTCCGTCCTCCTGACAGTATGGATTTCCTTCTCAAATTAACATTGATCAATAATGTAAATTTTACTTGAGTTGAAATTATTGCTTAGAATGAGGGCTCTTGTCTCCATTACGAACTTATCTGCCGGATTATGCAAACTGTGAACACTCATGGACGATTTAGAAACAGCGAGTTTATGTTTTTCGTGACACAATAACCTAACAGAATGTTGTTATCTATGAGAAATATTTTTTTTTAAATTGAGGAGTATTTTTAGGATCTTCATCTTTCGTTATATTCATTGCACACATTCTAGTTGTCTGGTCATAAATAATGCTATTTTGCTTGCGTACTCACTTAGAAATGTGTAATTCTTCTACATTTATTTTCTGAACCGCAGATTTGCTTAAATTTCATTCAAAATTATTGATATGGCCACAAACTACATCCGAGAAACTTTTTGCGAGAAAATAAGAGATGAAAGCCATCTTCTTCTTCTTCTCTTTCTTATTCTCCTTCTTATTCTCCTTCTACGAATTTTTACCTGCGTCTAAATCAATTAGCTATAGGTCAACTACAAGTAGTCTTTGGAATAGTTAGAAGGATATTTCGGTAACGATGGCCTATACGTTGAGCTGTTACTGTAATATGTTACTTACGCTCCTTTCCAGACAGGAATGAGACAGTTCACTGTGTAAACTTTTCCCAGTAACAATCGTTTTCCCTTAAACTTTTCAATATTCTCACCACGAATCGTTAACAACGTATGTTAAAAATTCATCCACCAGACAGTTTTTTAACTGATACCCTAATGCATTCAAACACATTGCGTTCTTCTATAAAAGGATTGTCATGCCAAACAGTCGACGAACTGTTTGTAACAACGACGCAACACGTGTATCCGTGCTAATGACAACAGATAAGCGTACGATAAAAAGGCGAATACAGCATGGAACTGACAGTAAATCTTCTCGTTTATAGATCCGTTGATGCTGTCCGTACAGAATAACCATTTTGCTCAGTGATTATGTTGTCTACTCCTGATACCAGTATAAGCTGTAGCTTCCTCTGCTAACAAGAGTTCTACATTCGTTGCCAGACAACAACACAATTTGAAGCCGAAATTGGTAAGCAGTCCGGCTAGATGGCACCACTTCATAAGGTCTACAACTCGTTAGATGAGGTCATATAGTAATAATAATAATTATTAATTAAGTCAATTATTTATTTACGCCGTATGTCAAATGTGACGTGTTTTATTCTGCAACTCTCTTACCACGCCGGACGGCTTCCTTGTGGGTCCTCTAAAATCACTCACTAACAAATGAATAAAGTTCTAAGAAAGATTCCTTGTTTAAACCTGGCTGAAGAGGATGTTTGGAGTCAGTCAAAGAAGAAATTACAACAGGAGGTAACTGGGAATTTTACCACATCTAGAATTTGAATGCTGACGTAATCCTAAGAGGTTCAATCTCGAGCTGCATTTGCCGCTGTTACGAATGAAGCTTGCAAAATATAAGTTGAATGACTACTAGTATTAATAATTACTTAAAGGTTTCCTAGCACAGTATTTATCAAAAATGTTTCAGAGCTTCTATTTCAAGGTTGCCATGCCGGGAAAATCTTACCAAAAAGGGCTGCGCAAATGAAACTGAAATCTTTACTGGTTTCTGTAATGGTTTGTTGTTTGGAATACGTCAATATACCGGAAGGATGATATATCTATCTAAATATGGCCGTCTTGTTTGTTCAAACAGGTTTCCCAGCGGTCCACATTATGATGGATACCACGAGTGAACAACGTCCGAGGTTGGTGTGGAGCCTTTCTTCAACGGCGTCTCGGACTCATTATTGCCTGCGAACCAGCATCCGGTGATGGTTTTCTTTCACATTTTCTCACCAGGTTGGCCACTGTGCCTGACCTGGATTTGGTACGTTCATACTCGTCCATGATGCATACTTAAAGTGCCCTTTCCTCAAATAACGACGCTCGTATTAAAGTCTCAGTTTAATTTGTACCACTCGTGTATGCATGTGGAGGTACACAGATTGATTTACATGAAGATGGGGAAGAGAACAGTCTAGAAATTATATTACATTCTAAATAATGGAAAGGTGGTTATGCTCTTTCGTGGCAGCCATTGAAACGTTATTTACCACAGTGTGGAGATTTCAAAATCACGGCAGATGTTGGCGAATATTGATGTTATTGTACAGCGTGCACCGATTACCTCTTTCTTCCAGTTCGTACTTTTTTTTAATGATAAAGGGTGTTTAAATTGTTGTTTTCCTCTGATACTATTTTTCCTAATGTCATGGTAGACTGTGCCTTTGCTGGCGGGACCTAGTGTTTATAGTGCACTATGTCTTCTGGTATGGGCTAGAGCAATCTTGTTACTTTCATTGATCTGTCTCAGCTTTATCCTTGGCTTTGACAAAATGAAAGTGACTGAGGTATGAGCGATGCTAGTAATGCCATTCCTTCTGCAGCCCGTCCCTGCTATGAATCGTGTGAAAATATTGCTCATAGGGTCAGTTGATGCATGCATTTCAGTGGGCTTGGCAGACTGATATGTAATAGCAACTTCTGGCTCGGTGAAGAAAGCAACGGGAAACTACCTCACTCCTCATTTCCCTAGTACGCCTCTTCAGTGATGCCTAGGCCATCTATGACAGCTGATGGCGGAACTGTTGAGGATCCAACCAGCCTTCGGGCTGAGGACTAAACATACACATGGTAGACTGTAATATCTCGTGATAGCTGTACGTATCATCTTTCAGACTTTCACGTTATCATAAATTTCCTTAGGTGATTCCAAGTATTCAATCATAAAACAAATCCCCATGGCACTAACGCGCGATTGGTCCTTAGCCTACCAAGTGATCGCTGCTCAGCTCTAAGGCCTGCAGATTACGAAGCCTCGTGTGATCACTGTGACGAAGCCTCTCACCCGTTTATCTCGTCTTCCTAGACCGGCACCGCTATCTCACCAGCAGACAGCATCTTAATTGTTCTCAGATCAACCCTCAAATCCCGAACCTTGCTGACAGTCGAAGTCGGGGAAGTCTGAGTAAGAGGCAGGCTCGCTACCGCTAGACCGCGGGGCCCCCCAATCAGTCTATACATGTTTAAAAGTCTACTGTAATTTTAATTCCTGTGAGTGTGACAGGCATTCTCCACTAATTTCTAACACACGTGTAAAATGACTACACTTCTAGTTTCTGATATGGCATAAACACAACTGTTCAATCACACATACTTCAACATACGTTCCACTGTTTCATTTAACACTATTCACGGTCAAGTGTGTTCCTGCACATGCTCAAGTTCGTCCATTACTTCTGCTAGACCGTTTCTATAAATTACTCTCGTATTTGACAGATTGTTCTGTTCTGTGTGAACTGGTTTCCGAATAGATATATACCCGTCCTTTAGTTGGTCAGTTGAATCACTAGAAGTTGAATGGGAATGGAGAACTTGTGCACAAGAATTGCAGATTAAGAATGTCTCAAATATGCGAAGTCCCATACATGATTCCAACTAGTGGAAAAATATTACAAATAACGTATATCAAGTTAAAGTGATAAAGATACGTTTTATTCATAACATTCTTCCTAATGTGCTACTTTTCTTAAATATTTAAATTGTATATTTAATCAGAAGAACGTTCCATAACAAGAATCAAGTAAAATCAGTTCCATCGAAGGTGCATAACATTATTTCAATCAATGAGAAACGCAGAAATATCAAACCTTTTAAGTCTGTTTCAAGTTTGCCTTGTTTCTTTTCGATCTAACTTTCATAGACTACTAAGGACTGATTCGACATTAACCAACAGTGGAGAAATATTCTACCTTAACCTAATCTTACGTTGTATGAGTTCCACAAAACTTATTTTTCTTACTTAATAGTTCTTGAGAGAACGTGGACCGAGCGAGTTGGCTGCGAGGTATGAGTGGCGTTGCTGTAATCTTGCATTCGAGAGATGCTGGGCTTGAACCCCACTATCGGCAACACTGAAGATGGTCCCATTTTTACACAAGTCAAATGCTGGGGCAGGACATTAATTAAGGCCATGGGTGCTTCCCTCCCAATTCTAACCTTTTCCTGTCACACCGTACCCGCAAAAAATATTTGAGTTTGTATAACGTTAAAAAACATTAATAAAAAGAGAGCAAAGTACAAATTTAAAAAGAAAAGAAAGAAATTAAAATACTAATGAAGATAAGTGAAACGAACTAACGGCATAACAGGACTTTTCGAAGTTAAGATATTTACACTTCCTTCCATAAGAACTGGGATGTGATAAATCTCACTGTCGCGTCGTCACCGTCACCTAGATTAACAATAACCACAATGAGAATGAATCAACCACATTTTCCTAAGGCCAATTATTTTGGCAGAGCTGGGAAACAAATCAAGGCTCGCAGAGCAGGTCATTTAGCTTGGGATCAATCTATTAAAAATTTTATTTTGAAAACTAGACGATTACAAGGAAGAGATTTGAAGATGTTGACAATTTGGCTACTGACGTACGACGCAGGGTTGTAGGACTTGAGGTTTGAGTTACAAAGTTTCCTTGAGGTTCTGAGAGACCATTTCAAATATTCTAGGGTTAGTCTATATGTATGTTGGCGACTCCTCGGAGATATCTCAGCTCTTGGGAACTGAATAATGTAAGTTCTAGTTTGCACTGCAGATCCGGCCACTTCCCCAAGTTGCCACCTAGCTACCATATTACTTCAAGTTTGACAGGAAGGTGAGTCAATACAGGGTAGCGTAATATCCTTTCGGCGAAACGTTTGATTCGAATAAGTGGAATACGAAATTATCAGTAATTTTTGTACAAATTATTAACTAAAGACAAAACTTCTTAAATAAAAAACTTAGGCTATTATCCTTGCAAATAAATACTCTCAGTGGTAATAGGAAGAGGTGCAAACGTCAACATTATTTTTCACTTTTTGACACAACAAGTCGTCAGCTGAAAATTGCTAAGTCTCCAAATTCAAGCATATTTTCATAGAGATTTCAACCTAGCGAGTTGGCTACGCGATTTTTGGTGGAGAAGATGTTAGCATTCCGTAGATAGTGGGTTTGAATCCCATTGTCGGTAGTGGTGAAAATGATTTTTTCCGTGGTTTCTCAGTTTTAGACCAGGCAAATGCCGGAGCTGGCCACGACCACAATCACTTCCTCCCCAATCCTAGACCATACCTTTACCATCGTCTCCATAAGAGCTATCTATGTCCTTGCGATGTAAAGCAAGTAGTTAATCGTCGTTGCCGGGACAGATCCTCCTATGTGATAGATATACTGACCCGCAGCACATACATTATGAAGAGCGAGTATTCCTTGACAATATTCACACAATATTGCACCTTAGATGACAGAACCTTACCGGCCGGAGTTCGAAGCTAAAATATTTCACATAGAAGGTATTATCCCGGCAGCGTCAAAATATATATTGTGCCCTAAAATAATTAGGATTAGGTAAGCATGAGCAAATTACAAGGTCGCGCCTGGTCTGAGGGAGATTGAATCGAGGTGAATGCTAATCATAATCGCAGAGAGAAAAGACGTATTAGTTTAAACATCCTCACACGTAATTTATTCAAAATGGCAAGTAAATAAATAAATAAATAAATAAATAAATAAATATATAAATAAATAAATAAATGTACAATTTATGAAAATGATTGTCCCCAACTTCAACCATATTTTCTACCGAGAGAGTCGGCTACGCGGTTTTGGGTCGTTTAGTTGTGAGGAATATAGTGGGTTCGAACTCCACTGTCGGTAGCGGTGAGCATGTATACCCCTCTCATCGTCTCCATAAGACCTGTCTGAGTCGCTACGACGTAAAGCAAGTAGTTAATATATACTACCCTAAAATAATTAGGATTAGGTAAGCATGATCAAACTACAAGATCGCTACACCTAGCTACCACATTACTTCAAATGTAACAGGTAGGTGAGGCAATACAGGGTAGCGAAATAAGCATGAAATAAAGTTAGAATGTTAAATTCCAGCAGTAATGACCATGTAAACTCCTAATTGTACTGTATTATCATGTCGCACTATTCTGTGTAAGTGTGATATCTTCCCTTTACAATGTTTTGCCAAGCACTGACGGGATATAATAGGGAAAAGGGTAGGAGTAACAGTAACATTGGAATGTCAGTTTTCTTATTAAACTTTCCTCAGTTGAACCGGGATCCTACTATAAATAACACGGGGAAGGAGTAATTGTATCATTCCTGCCTAAAAAGCATTAAATACTTTATACTTATAAGGCCACACCTTCTATGATTCTTGTGAACTCATATTACAATTATTTTCCAACAACGAACGACCTCATAGCTTCCAGTTAATGAAATCTCTGTTTCAAACTTCCAATTCTTATAACTGTATCTTTCATACACAAAACTGTTATTTGTGGACATCTACAACAAAAGCAAAATGCCGTCCCCTTCTCCTGACTACGTGACCGTACATTCAGATCTGTCATCCATATCAGCGATATACAACTTATAAACTTGACTCCGTAAGATAAAAATATATTGTTAATGTTCTCCCAATCATTCCTCCACCTTTAATAATATCATTAACAAATAGATATGCTAATTAAATTCGAATATCATATTGGTGTGATATAATATTAGTGAAATGCTAGTTTAATACTGAATGGTATCACAGAATAAACAAATAATAGTCCACCTCAGTAGCGTAACGGTTATCACTAATAATTGCCTTCCTCTGGGACCCGGGTTCGATTCCCGGTACTATCAGAAATGTAAGAATGGCAGGTGGGCTTGTATGTGACTACAATGGTACACACAGCTCGCCTCCAATGGGGGTGTACCTGAAAAGAGCTGCATTACATCGGGGTTGGGACACGAATATACTTTACTTTAACAAATGATAGTTCTGTAATGTGATCAGAATTTTCGTCGTCTCATGTATCTCCTCAGATCAATGAATGAATGAATTAATTAATTAATTAGTGACTTGTTATAGTTTAAAACGTTTAAGTCCATAGGCCATTAGGCGTTTTCAATCGTGAAATTACCAGCGTTTCGTCCCAGAGTAGCAGTGGGCTCATCAGTTGGAATGCTACATCATTCGAAGACGCTGGCACTTGTGCGCCATTGAGATACCACTGCAAATTTCCTATGTGGAACAATGCAGTGACGGTGCACTAGGGGAAGCATGTGCCTGCACTTGGGAGTTAGGGTGTGCGGGATGGGAACAGAGTAAAGAATGAGCATGGAGAAGGGTAAAAGGAAGATTATCAGATATAGAAAAACAGAGTTTAAGAATGGAATGCAGGGAGAGAGGCTCGCTATCAGTGTTAAACAAGTTAGTGGAAGTAACGAGCCCGAAAACCGAGTTTGAGGGAAGAAAAGGTTAAAAAGGTTATTATTGGTGGGTAATGGGAGTTCTGAAAGACAGCGGATGGGTAGGACGAGAAAATAAGAACAGATATATTTTGTGTGGGGAGGGTTGGTTGGACCTGCATACAGTTAACCAATGCAGAGCCTTAGAGGAGATTAAAAAGAAAGTGCTGAATGAGAAAGAGACGGAAAAGGTAGAAAAGAGACATAAGATGACAGCATGGTTTTGTCGAGAGTGGGAGAGGTGAACAAATACATCAAAATATTTAAATGCGGTTAGAGCCAGATTTTTTAAGAAATTGAGGGAATAACACGAAAAATTGTGAGAGCGAAAAGGGGACGATAAAAAGAGGAGAGAGATAAGGTAGGAAGAAGAGGAAATGAAAGAAAGTAGGAGCTCTTTTTTTGCTATTGGCTTTACGTCGCACCGACACAGATAGGTCATATGGCGACGATGGGATAGGAAAGGCCTACGAGTTGGAAGGGAGCAGCCGTAGCCTTAAATAAGGTACAACCCCACCATTTGCCTGGTATAAAAATGGGGAACAACGGAAAACCATCTACAGGGCTTCCGACGGTGGGATTCGAACCCACTGTCTCCCGGATGCAAGCTCACAGCCGCGCGCCCCTAATCGCACGGCCAACTCGCCAGGTAGAAACAAGGAGCAGGGAGGATTGGAGTTATGTTTAGAAAAGGGGTAGAAGGTGAGAGAAGCAGGGGGAGATCAGTAAGAAGATAGGAGATAGGCGAAATGGCGAGTTGAATATGAAAATGAAGTCTTAGGAGAAAGAGGTAGTAAGATTTCGATGAACGAGGGAGCATCTTGCCCAGAGGAATGGTTGTCTGCCCTGAGCAGGATGCTGCTAAGTAGAATGAGAGAGTTGTATTAGATATAAGGATATGTACTATGGAGTGATTGTTATAGTATAGTGCAGTGAAGTAGATTAGTGAATTCAAGGAGTAATAATTGGCAGAGAATTAGTGTAAAGGGAGTAAGAGTTAGTGGGAAAGAATGAATTGTTGTATATCTAGAGTAGTAACTAGGGAGATGGATTGAGCAAGACTTTGATTAATGGGGAAGAGCATCTTGCTCAGAGGAATGGTTGTCCGCCCTTAGCCGGATGATGGTCAGTAGATTGAGTGTTATATTATATACAATGTAATTACACTAAGAAGAGATTTGTACATATTGGTATTTGAATGTATTAAGAGACAAGCAGGTAATATCTAGATAGCGGTGATGATAGAAAACATTGTTATAAATAGGAATTAGGTAGGAGAAAGAAGGCTGAGAGAGTAACTGAAAAGAGGTTGTATAAATAATAAGTTTATGGTGCTGCTCAAAGGAAAAGTGTAATTAGTAAGTGGATTGTAGAGTATAAGATGTAAATAAGGTGGAAGAACTTATGAAGATGGTGTAAATTAGTGGAGTATTAAGGAAACCATTGGTATGTTTGTAAAGTCGATGTTGTGAACTGTGAAGGGAGGACGAGGAATGGTGGATGTTTATCTAGAGTACTCAAATAGAAATAATGGATTGAGCAAGACTTTTATGAAGGATGAAGAGTATCTTGCCCAGATGAATGATTATCCACCCTGAGCAAGATGATGGTCAGTAGAATGAGTGTTATATTACATACAAGGTAGATATTATAAGACAAGATTTCTATATATTGGTAATGGAATGTATTAAGAGGCTGTTGGTAATATCTTGAGAGGGGGGGATGGTGAAAGACTTTGTAAAAGTAGAAATTAGGCATGAGAAGGAAGGACGAGAGGGTAAATGTAAAAACATGTATGAATATTAAATTTATGGCACAGTTTAAGAAAATGAACAATTATTATGTGGAGTGTAGAGTATAAGATGTAAATAATGTGGAAGAAGTGTATGAAGACATCTAGAATAGTGGGTGAGATGGTAGGAAAAATTATGTAAGTGATAAACAGCAGACTGGAAGATACGTGATGGGGAGTATGAGATAAAAGAGGTGAAAGGGTGCGGTGGGACTGACCCACCCCAAGGTAAAGAAGATTAAGCGTGTCCGCACGTGGGGAAAGAGGAGAAGAAAGGATGGGCGCTGGCAATGTTGAAGAAAGGTGACTCAGATACAACAGGCTGGACGGAAGATAAGAATGTGACGGGTCACATGATGGACTGGCTTCCGCCTCATGTGATCTGTCACGTAAAGTATGGGAGGAAAACACATTGTCAGCTAGTTGCCTGTGGGGTCCGGTATCCGATATCTGACCACACGAGGCGGGGCTGGGAGTGGTGGTCTACGAGTTGGACGGGCAGTTTCCTTACCAGGGGAGATACCACGACCAGCCAGTTTTTAATTTAATTTTAGGCAGTAGGAAACCTAGTGTAGATTGTAGTTAAGGTAGCATCTTACATGTGGTCCTGGAGAACCGCGCATGTGTGGGATACTACAGAGTAGATTTAATAGATTGTACATTTAGATATAGGGGGAAGTAATGGCTTGTTATCTTTATTAACTAACCGATGATTTGTACTATGGTGGAAATAAAGATATATATTACAATATGTGCCTCCACTTGTATAAATGCCTGCCTTCGACCTATATTGTCATAGCTTGCTTATAGAATGCATTAATCTGCTAGGATTTACCGGAATGAGTTGAGGCACTGGCTTCCTAACCCCATCTTGGCATGTTCGATCTTGGCTCAGTCCGGTGGAATTTCAAGGTGCTCAAATACGTCATCCTAATGTCGCTAGATTCACTGACACGTAAAATAACCCCCGCGGGACTAAATTCAGGCACCTCGGCGTCTCCAAAACCCGTAAAATGTATTTGGTGGGCCGTAAATCATTACTAATCTGCTTGTAATTATGACATATTGTCCACTAGTAATTCTTTCCAAAGTAGAACTTTACCTTAAACTATGTTAACAAATGACTGTATTTGAAATTTGTATTTACCACCAATAATTCGATAAATGCATCTTTCACTGCAATAGTGTGGACAAATGTGAAATCACTTAAGATAACTCCTAATATGCTCTACTTCTCATTGATTATTACAAATATTTTACGATAAATATTGACAAACGACTATCAATATATACCTGTTGATATAAAGTAAGTGTCTGAACAACGTGTTCTTCACAGTAAAGAGATTAAGCAAATCGTGAAGATTCAAGATAACCGAACTTCAAATAAAAGATTACACAATGAACACTGTTCATGATGTTCGTTACCATTAACACACGTTGTTTTGGGATAAACCAGAATAGTCCAAGGCGTATTTCATGCTCTACATCATTACTGACAATCCCAATAAACTTGAAATTAAACTTGCCCTGGTTCACGAATTTTGATGGAAAGAAATGTCATCATGTACACAAAAGAATGAGAATATAAGTGAATTGCTTGACTTACATGTCTGATGATGTCATCATGCCATGCGGTTAACGTGGCTTCCAAATTGAGCACCTTTTGGTTGTCGTGAAATAGCCTGTGACATTCTCCTTATGGTCTTGTGACAACGATGGGATAGCAAAGGCCTAGGAGTTGGAAGTAAGCAGCCGTGGCTTTAATTAAGGTACAGCCCCAGCATTGGCCTAGTGTGAAAATGGGAAACCACGGGAAACCATCTTCAGGGATGCCGACAGTGGGGTTCGAACCCACTATCTCCCGCGTGCGAGCTCACAGCTGCGCACCCGCACGGGCAACTCGCCCGGGGCTTTTATTATTATTATTATTATTATTATTATTATTATTCACAGGTGTACTTATAGAGTATAAAATAATTGGGTACCAATTTAACTCTGCTTCATATCAGAGTACACAATCTGGAATCAACTCAATATCGATTAAATATTCACAGTGCGTCTGGGTGTGAGTACGGCGGTCTTATGTCGCGTATTTCAGCAATTTTAAGCGGACATCTGCCTATCTCTATTACTCAGCGGCTAGTCCCTTTCTATTTCATTTCTTATTTCCACGTAGATTCTCATTTTTCTCTTCTTATTTCATCGAAGCTTCATTAATATTCGTTCCTTATTCGTAGACATGTACCCACTAGCTCATCGCTTGTTAACCAGGATCATTTCTACTAGTAACTCAACGGATTATTTCCTCCTCTTGCGGGGATTTCTTTCTTTTTCATTTTGCTTGTTTGTTGCTCGATATTTTCATTTATATCAGACCTCAACTCACTTCTACACATTCTATCGGAACCATATTATTTCTACTCAGTGTTACGTAAACAATCGAATACATTTATAATTTATTTCTTACATTTTCACAATTATTGTATTACTGCATTTTCAAACAAATGACGGATCCTCTCAGGGATATCAATATCCACCTATTCTGACGTTATGTAGGAAACCTCTTAAAATTACAACTAAGGGTCAGTTAAATCACTCATGCAAATCGCAATGGCATTATTATTATTATTATTATTATTATTATTATCTAATTTTTACGAATTTTCATAAATAGTTATTGTTAATCACGTTGTCAAAAATATCTTGACAATTAACATTATTGTTGTTGCGATCCATCACTATAATATTATCATTCGCAACACAACATATTATTATTTGACATTTTATTATTATTCTCAATATGACTTAAGGATTTCTGGACAAGGTAAATATAAATTTAGATCATTTAACGGTCATTTAACACCTTGCACACAATGAAATCAATACGCATTAAGCAAATAGACGATTTAAGGTTGGGTTCTGAACATTAATTCATGCCATGTTCGCAATTTATGGTACGTGACCTACAATTTTACGTTTAAAGCAATATTAACTGTCCTTTAAAAACCCTAAAATAAAACAATATATGCATAATTATCCGTAACGTATGAGAGCGTGGTCACGGCTATAGTTACTTATTTACATATTAATTAAAACATTATTTCAATGATTTGGTACTTACATTCTCCCAAGCTGCATCAGTCAATCTATCCCATGCGATCCATGGCACCTTCATTGGGTCTAATCCATATCAAATATTAACGTTGTCATGGTGAAGACTGGTGTATATCCAACTTGGCACATTGTACACTTATGACAAACGTCTTATTTATACACATGAAACACTCGTCTTCAACTTAATTCTAAGCTGTAATGTTATAATGTATTCTACCACATTCCTAGGGATGACTTCCTATCAGCTGGTCTGCTATGCGGCAAACTAGCCCTCTTAAAAACCCGGTCAAATGTACTACCTTTTCTGACGGCTGGCTAGGAATTATTCTCACTCTGCCTGTTACCGTTCACTGTCCTCTGCTGCTTTGGTCAAAGGAATGTCTGTAATGAGGTTAAGGACATGCTCCCACACTTGAAATACAGGTGACCACACAAGGGATTTACCAAACTGCTCCCTCTTGGCCTTCTTAATGTTCCATTAGTCTTTGCGGAATGTTAGTCTGTCCCGCTCACTGGTTTGAAACAAACCGGCTACTTGTACTTCTCCCATTGACTCATGATATCAATACTGCCCTAGGCAATAGCAAACTATTAGGTTAAGAAAGTCCTATACTATACACACGAAACACTCGTCTTCAACTTAATTCTAAGCTGTAATGTTATAATGTATTCTACCACATTCCTAGGGATGACTTCCTATCAGCTGGTCTGCTATGCGGCAAACTAGCCCTCTTAAAATCTCGGTCAAATGTACTACCTTTTCTGACGGCTGGCTAGGAATTATTCTCACTCTGCCTGTTACCGTTCACTGTCCTCTGCTGCTTTGGTCAAAGGAATGTCTGTAATGAGGTTAAGGACATGCTCCCACACTTGAAATACAGGTGACCACACAAGGGATTTACCACACTGCTCCCTCTTGGCCTTCTTAATGTTCCATTAGTCTTTGCGGAATGTTAGTCTGTCCCGCTCACTGGTTTGAAACAAACCGGCTACTTGTACTTCTCCCATTGACTCATGATATCAATACTGCCCTAGGCAATAGCAAGCTATTACGTTAAGAAAGTCCTATACTTAGAGCGTATTTTCCCCACGGCGAGTGAATAAAGCATAGTTTATGAATATTCACTTACATTTTTCAATTACCTTGTTGCAAGTTCTCAATAGTCGATCACTTGGCTTTCCCTCGAATTCGGATGAACATGCACACGTACTGTACTGCACGATGCACTACACTTATGGACTGAAATCAACTACTTGACTGCTGGAAAATGAATGGTTGAAGTATACTCACGAGAGTGCTGATGACAAAGTCGTAGTCGATGAAAAGTGCCGATGAAAAAGTGTGCTCCTGGTTCTTTTCACGTCTGTTATAAGCCCTCGGTCCAACTACGTGATTCTAACTCAACTTCCGGTGATATTAAGGAGCGTCACAAATTAATCTAATGGCTTCACTAAGTTATTAACCAATGTCCGTGGTTCCTTATTTTTATTGTATCATGGTACGGAGTTGAAGGTATGAGTACGAGTATGAGTACGTACCGTTATGCTATAACTCATTTGGCGTTGGTTCAGTTAAACTAACGCCCGCCATTTTCTTGATGGCGCTACTATTGTTACTTCCGCTATCCACACGTGATCAGTTGCGCACAATGATTATTAGCCTATTCCACTTACGTCGTTATTAATTTAACTGTGTCCACCAAAATGATCTTCACTCTAATACAGTTATTAGAAGCCCAATTGATGTGCAATCCTTCACATACTCACGAGATAGACTAAAATATTCCCAGCGGTAATTTCGGCGGTTAAGAATGGAGCAATTGGATTGCTTGCGCCATTTTTCTACGGGGTCTACTCGCCTAATTCCAAAGATTTCAGCTATACCCTGTGCTTTTCGTATGTCTTTAGTTTCTCTGTCTAACACAAATGCGTCAACAATTTCCAATAGTATCTTCTTAAGGTGTAGCGAACGACAGTTCCCAAAGTATAGCGGGTGGACGTTCCCAGACAATAGCTGGCTAAGAGAATTCATGACGTAATTGTTTAACAACCCCAACAAAACGTGATCTACCTCTCCTAAGGTGGCTTAAATCTTCTGCGTTGGTGGGCTCAGATCAATCTGCAGTCCTTGATAAAATTGTTGAATATTACATTAGTACACAGAATCTACTGACTTAATATTTTCCACCATATCGCCGAAGGCAATTTGGATGCAGTATGTATGTGTGTATGTATGTATGTATGTATGTATGTATGTATGTACGCCGGGCAGAGTGGCTCAGACGGTTGAGGCGCTGGCCTTCTGACCCCAACTTGGCAATTTCAATCCTGGCTCAGTCCGGTGGTATTTGAAGGTGCGCAAATACGTCAGTCTTGTGTCGGTAGATTTACTGTCAAGTAAAAGAACTCCTGCGGGACAAAATTCCACCGCATCTGCGTCTCCGAGAACTGAGAATCTAGTTAGTGGGACTTAAAGCTAATAACATTATTATTATTATTATTATTATTATTATTATTATTATTATTATTATTATTATTATTATTATTATTATTATTATTGTTATGTATAGTGACTAAGATGTAATCAGTAAGTCTCAACAAATACTTTATCCAGTCTATTACAACACTGGATAGTTATAAGAGACATGAATTCCCATCATTCATTAGGCACGAAGGAGATACAAGTTACCGTTTGGGTATATTTATTTCTAGAGCATATACGTAGTTGGTGATTATTGTCATAAAGGAAAAAATCATCACGGTTAACAGGCCTTCCTAATGGTAACAATTTAAGTAATAGGAGGAAGTAGAAAACTTCTATCGGTTAAAGAAAGTGAATTGCTAAGTGGTGCAATATTGAAAACCAACTAGACCTCACAAACCTACAACTTTTAGGGTCGAATAGAACAAGGGTTGATCGAGGAGGGTGGATAGAAAAGAAGAAAGATATTGGTGCGGTACATTGACACAATTAAACATGAGTATGTATTTCCAAGTACTTGCAGCAATCGCTAGGCAAAAATCAACGAAAGTTAGATATGAAGGAAGCGAAAGACTCCGAGTAATATGTGCTGGTATGCCGCACAGAAAACTTAGCAAAGCAGAGCGCAGGGAAACGTGTAGAATGGGGTAATGGCACTATTCAAATGTCATGCTTCGAATAACCACAAACAGTGCAGATCACATCCCAAGTCATGTGCCGATTACGATTATGGGCCTTTTCCCAAGGGGAATTTCCGCGGTAGGTACATATTAAGCAAAACAAAAGAGAACACAAAAATGAAAACTCCCACGAGCACAGGTTTAGAAAAGATGAACATATATATTGAAACAACTTCAAAGAGATAACAAATGTTTTCACAACAGAGAGTAAAATTAGACCATTTGATACACCATAGAAAAAGGGAATCGTACAAGTTTTGACAGGTCTTATTTTGGTTCATACAGGCACTAAAAGGGGTAACCACACAAACCACAATAAATCTTTGGTGTGCCCAAGTACGAGATAAGGGCTATAGAAATAAATTAATGTTCTCATTACATTCAAGTTCCAATATGACAATGTTCACATGAATGCCGCGCAAAAGGCAGCAAGAAATTATGAAAAGGAAGAAGTAAAAATAATACAAGTTAAAGGGAACTTTCCAGTACCCCAAAAGATACGTAATAAAGCGACTCCATATCCCCCTAAAATCTAACACACACTTGTTTAAGACAGGAAGATACTAGAACATTCGAAATGTAAACAACAGACGGAGTGCGAATTTGGCAGAGCACAAAATTACCAAATTTTTATTAGCATATTATGAGAAAATACGAATGGTAGACGAAAAGGAGAATGAAAAGAGGAACGGGAAAAGAAAACCAAGAAACAAACAGCAGGGAAAGGGAAATGATCAGGCTATCAAGTCCCACTTCAAACGAGGAAAAACAAAGTTCCTGCACAACACTTTAAAAGTTGAAGGTCACCATAGTATCGCTAGTCCAGCACACTTCTTCCTTCACATTTCCACCACAAGTCTAAAGCCAATAGTTTGGCACAGCGAAATTTCGTAGAGTCCTGAAGGGACTAGAGTTCGAAATCCAAGCATTAGCCAAGCCCATATGGTGAATGAGAGGGCAAAATTGAATGGATGACAATAATAATAATAATAAAAGTCTGCTCACCCAGTACGTAATGAAGAATGAAGTAAAATTGAAATGCACACGGTCCAGCCGCGTGCACTGCTCAAGCTCTCACTGCCGATTACAACATAGCAATCACACCTGATCGCCGGACAAGAGAAAGCGGCGAGTATATATACGGAAGCGAAGCGAGCTCGAGAAAACACTGGAACCAGGTGACGTCAAGGTGATTGCGCGTGGAGGGCAACAGTCAAAGCAGTGGTGAGACAGACTTGTAAGCTGAAGGTTCGTGAAACAGCGCAATATAATGTGCACTAAATCGGAGCGGAGAAGTATGCATAAGGTAAGCGAAGTTGAGCTCGTAACAATATAAACCCGACATAAGTGAATAGAAGCATTGATAGACTGTGCTAAGATTGAATTTCTGTCCCACCGTTACCACTTCATTTCCAAAATTTCTGAGCCCGTGAGGATTTCTATAAAGGTAAGCTACTAATAAGTCCATAAAGGAGAAATTCAGGGACGTGTAAGAACTTTCGTCATCAATGTACCATTCACACTATCCATAAATATGCATTTCCTACTTCAGCTTAGTGTTATTTGCTTATGGGCCTTGCGAATTACAGCCGTCATTTTAGTGGGAATTTTATCAGATAATTTGTATAATACGGTGTCCAATTCTAAGTGACTTTTTATTCATTGGGTTAGAATTGGGAGCGACTGATTACAGCCTTGAAATCGATAGCATTCCAGTCTCTTCACAAAGTTAGAATGAAGATCATTGCAGGACAATGTTAAGGATTTAGAAGATTATTATTTTATTCTTTGTGTAAACTGACTGAAGCTAATGGCACCAGATCCATTACGGTGGATAGAAGAATAAATAAATGTAACTGTATTTTAATGTATCCAGTTCCTTGGATTAATGATCAGTCTACTGGTTTTCGATTCGGAGAGTCCCGAATTCGATTCGCTGTAAAGCCGACGATTTTAACTGCGTATGGTTAAACTCTGTAGCTCGAATACTGGGTGCATGTGTTTTTCTTGACACACTTCCTATCGTTTACATACAACATGTCACTCTACTACAGAAATACGCACTGGTGAATATATCCCTCCGGACAGGTTTGATGTCAGCAAGGGCATCCGGCCGTATAACATGGCCAAAACCACGTGATACGTCGACCCCAATAAATATGGAATAAAAACTATGAAGAACAATTTGATTTTATTGTCTTCATTTTCATCATGTTATACCATTAATGATCTTTAAGTAATCTGTGTAGACGTCTTACTGTCGCTTATGGTGGATGTTTGTACTTTCTCCCCACCTCCCAACATTGTAATTATTTTTAGAGAGCCTGGGTGAATGGCTCAGACGGCAGAATGCTCTGGGCACAGGTTGGTGGGCTCAATCTCAGCTTCAGTCCGGTGTCATTTGAAGATGCCCAAACACATCAACCTCAAGCCGGTAGAGGTACTGGCACGAAAAGGAACTCCTGTGAGACAAAATTCTGGCACCTCAACTTTTCCGAAAAATATAAACGTTGTAAGGGAGACGTAAAAGAAGAAAGCCCCAACATTTTACCATGTGAGGTATTCAGCCAAGTGATTAAAGTGATTAAAATGTGGCTTACAGGTGCTTAATGTGAATGGAAGTACCGAATATTTCCAAATGCACCAATTTTCGAAATATGCATATGTATATATATGTTATGTACCTGTTCAAGGCTTCAGTACGTGAATAAAATGTCGTGGCACATAAATATGATATCAGGATGGAGCAGCCTTGATGAGGGCTTCGAACAAGCCCGGCGTGGAAGTCCCATCACCCCTTCTAGGGTATGACCGCAGCTGGGCTCAGGAGATCATTACGGGTCAGTGGACCGTTCGTGAAAAGGGCAATAAACTAATTACCTCTATAGTAGGGGAACCTTAACTTTGAGAGGAATACAACTTCGCTAAGAAATGAGAAGAATAAATCTATCTTTCGCAACACAAATTTAATACCTGAGAAAGAACATGTATACTATTTGCACAGATATGCCACATAATTAAGATATGAAATTACATACACTTCAAATTTTCAATAGTGATTCAATGTCTTTCTAGTCTGTTTTCTTTTTTTTTGCTAGGGACTTTACGTCGCACCGACACAGATAGGTCTTATGGCGACGATGGGATAGGAAAGGCCTAGGAGTTGGAAGGAAGCGGCCGTGGCCTTAATTAAGGTACAGCCCCAGCATTTGCCTGGTGTGAAAATGGGAAACCACGGAAAACCATATTCAGGGCTGCCGATAGTGGGATTCGAACCTACTATCTCCCGGATGCAAGCTCACAGCCACGCGCCTCTACGCACACGGCCAAATCGCCCGGTAGTCTGCTTTCTAGAACCACATTACACACTATTTCTTTATAAACCTGTGAAGTCGTCCCATCTCTGACCATTTAGCTATCGAAAGCACTTGTCACATTATATACTTATATCACTGTACACAAAGATAATTAAACAAAAACATATCTTGCGATGTTTTGTGTTGTTTATATCGTGAGTTAACATATTTTAAATAACAAGTTACGATACCCTAGTATCAAGTTAACTGAGGTGTATGACAAAGTTGATATGAGAGCATTTCTAGACGTATGAAAGTCGTAGCACGGCATTCGTTTGGAAAACCTGTCTGAATATCTAATAAATCATCAAAACCTACATGTCGCATTTTTCATCGGGATATCACTTAAGCAATACAATACACATAGTGAAACGAAACCAGTACAATAAAACATATTAATCACCACTCCCCGAAATAAAGACAAAACAATAATGCACTTCATATTCACAATACGAATCCTAGATGGTACAGTCCATCAGCAGGTGTCAACAGTGGACATAGCCTTCAGTGCTGCCTGGGAATGAACCCAAGATTCTCTGACAACGTGGGGTGTGTAGTCCACCTATAATCCCTATACGATTTAATTTAATGTGAATAAAATGGAGGGAAATTCTCTCGTCTCAGGGAACTGTGAATCTATCCGACGTCGGTAATCTCTAAATGACGGAATGTGATGGTCATATCAAGAATGGAAAGCGAGCTTGCGGGCAATGTGTTCCTTAGTGCGGCAGGACAAGTATTTCGCTCCAGCCGTCGTCCTGACAGCGGACCATAAATTAGGCAGGCCAGCTGGCTGCCCCTTCTACTATCACTTTCAACATAACGGAGCACTGTCGTCTCCACTGGCAATTCTCATTCTCGCACCTAATTATTTGATTCCTTCAAATCCCCTGGATGCAATAGGCATCGTTATCGCATATTGGCTCTAATCTGGCCTTAATCATATCCCTGGTGCAGAATTATGCTCGCACTCATCAATCACTCATTTGGGGAAATACAGATTCTCACATAACATCGCACGTAGACAACAATCTGCATAAAAAGCTCCCCCCACTCTCACGGTATTTCAAATACATGCAGATTTAAAGAAGAAATCTTTCCCTTCGGAACAAATATAAATTAACACTCGCGAGCTATATAAATCACGGTTACACACCACTGTCTTTTCTTCATCTTCTGGTCCATCAGTCTTACATTACATGGGAGGAATTGTATAACTCACGTGTGAAGTGCAAAATAAATATTCTTACATTCCTTTGACGACTCATGCTGATTTATGAAATGATGATAGCTGGAGTCATTTTACCGAATATGAAAACCCCTTTCAACATCATAGCGCTTCACACTTAATGTAATCTAAGTACTTAAATATAACATGCACTACCTTTCCCTTATTGAATGAAATAAAGTTGTTTTACGTCGCACCGACACGGATAGGTCTTGTGGCGACGATGGGATAGGAAATGGCTAGGAGTGGGTTAGGAAGCGGCCGTGGCTTTAATTAAGGTACAGCCCCCGCATTTGCCTCGTGTGAAAATGGGAAACCACGGAAAACCATCTTCAGAGCTGCCGACAGTGGGGTTCAAACCCACTATCTCCCGAATACTGGATTATGGCCTCACCTAAGCGACTGAAGCTCTCGAGCAAAACGGCCATGAAAAAATCTCCACAAAACCCTAACAAATAACTATTACCATCACTCTGAAACAGCGAAACACTAAGCTACATTCTGAAGTATTTACATGCAAGTTACTTATTTGCATTTAATTAAAAGATACGACTTCATGCAGTAAATCTTGAAATAGTACTCATCACTTTATGTATCACGAACAGCTCTCTCGGGCAGGTACATACATGGATATAAGCGAACATCACAGCAGCTTCATGCGCGTAGAGACCAGGGTTCAGCTGCTGATGAGTCGCTTGCATAGCGGCTGGGTTCTTGTTCAGTGTTGGGTGCTCTGGAAGTTACACGATGCGTAGGACGAACATAGGCAACCTGCTTGTAGTCTCCTTCCTCGGATGATGATGCCACTGGTTCAAGTACACAAATGAGGAGACCTGACTGATTATAACTGTGCTAAAATTTTACGCCACTATAATTGTTATGATTAGAGATACTCATTGGCTCGACCACTCCAATCTAGTAACGGTATTGTTCATGTCACCCGCTACTACTCACTCATTTTCATATCTAGTACAATATCAGTACTTTAGGCCCTGAATTAACACACGTTTGGCTGGTTACTGTCACTGGATATACACTGTTACTTTAAACAGACGTGGCTTAAAGTTGACCTAACTCATAGTACTAGTCATGGGTAAAACAGATCATCTACTGCACTTAGTGTTGCCTAGCAGACGCCGCCCCTTTCAACAATATTGCCAATATATCGCTCATTCCTTCTCCCAAATTGCTCTCTAAATAACACACAGTTTTAGACCTCCTGCACTACTCCCTCAGTATTATTATATCCGTACACATAGTCATATGGCAGTATAGCATACTGCAATCGAACTGCATTTATTTCACTCACGTACGGCTCAACAGCCCTCCTCACACATCACACAGAGAACTATACTCAAAGCTTCGTGCCGTCCCTTGTGAATTCTTTAACGGCGAACCTTACATATACACTACTTTTGAATTACTTCACGGGAAAGTGTTGTCAATCTCATAGCCACTCGTGGATAATTATTGAGTGACCATTCTACTGTATCACAATCTGACAAAGAGTATTGTCCGCCACACAAGTACTATGAACATCAACCATTAACATTTAACGTATCACCAAGCAAGTACAAGTACTAGTATACGTATGAGAATAAGTATGCACCATTGCCCCAAATCTCACCCCTTATATAGCTAGATCTGTCTGCGTGAATGGAGAGGGTAGGCGACTTCCCTTCGCTAGCCTTCGCTCCGCTAATAAGTGGTTCTCGACAGTGATTGAGGTATCAAATTAAAGCTTATGCGCTCATCTTCTCACTGATCGATTCTCATTACGATCGCATCGTGAGTCTGTCCATAATCTTGAAAGCGTCATCTGGTAATTCAGCTCAGGCCAAGTCTCAGCTCGGGGATTTATTCGGCTTCCTCTCGTTGTCCGCTTTCGACATCTGGACCCCTTTGGCTGCACTCTCATTTACTGCGTATTCATTATTATTTCAATTATATAAAACACTTCTTAGTGTTATAAATTGGCATAAAATTCACTGATTTTTATGAGTCTTAACTCGTAAAAGTCCATCACGTACTTCACAACTTTTATTGTTATTATTACCTTACCGGGCGGTACACCTCTACGACGCATGTTCAAATCTTGCGCCAATTGAAACTTCTCTACTGGAGAAACCCGGAACTTTAACAACTGAACTAACTCGGCTGTTTATCAAAAGATGTCACTGTGTGTTCTTGATTTGTTTTTCAGTGATCAAGAAGTGTGGACATTCTCTAACGGATGTCTCTACCAAAAACTATGGTAATACACTCTGGTGCAATGGAATGAAGTCCCTTGAAGAAATTTTGTATTCATAAGTTTGGTCTTTACTAAATTTTGTTCTGTCATTGGTGGGTTGGCAATATCAAGATTTCTTTCCGCCTGTTTTGAATTTAACCAATCCTAAATTTCTGTAATTAATTACCCACCAATAAGGTGTTCCTTCATTGCCTTGTGTATACGTTTTTGCTGTCAACCAATAAAATTGAGTGGGTGTGTCTACTCATTCCTGAAAGGTCTCGAATTTTCCACGGGGGTATAAAAACTGCTGATTTTCTTGTCTCCGGGTCACTTCAGTAACATCTAGCTTAGTGTGTGGATAAGTAGCAGGGGGCGGGAAGCGCCCTGTTCTTCAGGCAGCAGCTCTTTATCAAGGTAATGGCCTCTTAACATCTTTATTTCTTGCTAGCTCAGCAGTTTAATTCCGGGGAAAGGTTCGAAACCTTTAATATGTAACCTATATCTTTAAAAATGTAAGCCTTTTCAATCCTTGAAAAAACTTCACATAACTTGAACTGTAATTTGGGGATAGAGAGTGCTTTACCCTCTCGAGCTCCCCTTCATTTTGAAGTTGAGGTGACTACGTTTTCATATCTGTTTCTTCTCTTCCTTAATGTATTAAGGTTTTCTCCTATGAGTCACCTCCCTAGCTTGGGATTAGCCCCTGTGTATCGGCCTAGAGCCACTTAGGTTTTAAAATGTACATTTAGGAGTGCAAGTTCACGCCTCCAGTCCTTTCTGTACTTTGGGCCAGTAACATAACCAGATATATTTTTTCTCTCCTTCATGCGAAGGCCCTGTACGTTGGGTACATAATAAACCTGTTTCTTTTGTGGGCCTTGAGGGCAGTTAGAAGTAAAGTTTGTTGTGGTCTTTGATAGGCTTGTAAAATTGAGAGCAGGTCAGCTCTTTCTGGTATTTTGGAAGGTGCCTCTAGGAGGCTTGACATTACTAAGCGGGAGCAAGAGCTCCATGTAATTAAGGGTTTTCTGCCCTTCGGTATTTGTGGTTGTGAGCTGAGAGCTCAGACTTAGGGGCTCGTAGCCCAGAATTTGTAAAGTTGCATTGTACCTGATTTCCTTTGTTATTTCCCCTAGTGGAAACTGGTTAAATTTTTCTCTAATTTTGGACTTCTTGATCGTGTACCTGATTTAACTGGTTGTTATTTGTTGTACGCTCAAAATTCTATGTCACCATTGTTAAGTTTTGAAAATATAACCTTTGTTGAAATTTTAATTCATCTTTCGAACTTGTAGTTAGACCCATTCCAGCCCGCACATTCTTTCACCTCTGACTTCCACGGATAACTCCGTAACATTTCCAAAGACAGCTGAAGACTGTGGATTGGTACAAGTGAATATGCAGGGAAACCTACAGAGATATACTATTTCCAGGGTTGGGTGAAAGCAATGCTTAGTGACCTACATCTTCCGTTTTGCGCGGCGTGCCTCGTCCTTTCTCTGTCCCTCCGAAAAGGAGCGCTTTTCAATTACGCACGAGCGCAAGATCTGTTTCTGCTACTTTCGCACAACGAGACCTCGGCCTCTCGGGCTAGCGGCGAGCAACTCCTGTCCCGGGGCGGGTAAAATGTGCTAATCTGGGCACTATTTGTCGTACAATCGTACGGGAAACGGCATATTCAAACTGCAGGGTACCATAACATGCTCTTGACGATGTGATAAACGGTCACAATATACATTTAAAATCTGCTTTAGTCATACCGACACACATAGGTCTTATGGAGACGATGGGATAGGAAGTGGCTGGTAATGGGAAAGAAGTGACCGTGGCCTTAATTAAGGTGTAGCCACAGCATTTGCCTAGTGTGAAAACAGGAAACCACAGAAAACCATCTTCAGGGCTACCGTCAGGGGGGTTCGGACCCACTATCTCCTGAAGGCAAGCTGACAGTTACGTGACACAAACCGCACAGCCACTTGTTCGGTTTCAAGATATCCCCAGCCCGCAATCGTCCAGCTCCTTGGCTGAATGGTTAGTGTACTAGCCTCCGGTTTAGAGGGCGCCGGCTAGGATTGCCGGCCGGACAGTCGATTTTGACTGGGTTAGGTTTATTCCTCTCGCTTGGCGACTGGATGTTGGTGTCCATTTTAATACTCTTCTCTCCGTATACAGACAACACACCACACTACCAACTAGCACACAAACGCACGGTAGTTCCACATAGGATTGGCGTTAGGAAGAGCAATTGGCCGTAAAACTAGATCACGGCTACATCAATTGTCGTCCCTAATATATTGGGGAAAATGATGATGATAAGAAGTAGAAGATCGGCTGTCCACAATTAGGCTGCGCCTCATATGTGAACATATCGTTTATTTTTATTTCGATAATGTACTAGCGAATGTCATTTTTGGCAACTTAAACATTTTAGAATGAATTGGGAACACATCTTCTATGTTACGGTTCAATGTCTTCTAAATACAACATAAATCCCGCATCGAATGTCATACACATAATTAATTTTCACTCCATCTTCCACCCTTCCCAGGAACATACTGCAATATCCAATACTTAACCAACTCCTAAGCTCAAATATGGCACCAATATTTTCCACTAATGTTCTAGAGCGCTGTCAATAATAACTTTAACAGTGTGCACTCGGTACAATCTCCATTAAGAACAATACAACTATGTATAGTCGGTCAAAAGAAGAATGAGCGCATTGTATTTTATGTTCCTCGCATTTAATATTTTATCAGATTTAATTTTAACTGTTATCGAAATATAATTCAGCTCCCGAGTAATACGTAAAAGAAGCATTATATTTACAGGTCCAATTGTTTCTGAGAAATAAATATTTTCGGAGAAATTACACAATACCATCAACTCTCCTTTTGTTAGCGAATGTACTTAAACGTCAGAACCAACCGCGGTAAATTACTCTTTTCACTCTTAACTTCTTTCTTTCATCTATCGTTTTGGAGTACGTCTTATGTTTGGAAATGTAAGTTAAAAGCTTTGGAATTATAAAAGGAAGTCTACAAATCAAACTAATGAGGGCAGGTTTATCTTTTCACTTCGGCTATTACTTTGATGGAATTTTAATCAATGCCATCATGTCGTAAAACTGAAAACCTGGAAATTTTCAAATCAGCAGTCAAATTTGGTTCAAACTTCAATCACTTATTTGTAATACTGATTTCACAAACTCCGTGCTGAAAATGAAAGAGTTCTTATGCAGTTAGATTTTGCATATATCCGAAGGCAGTATTTCATTCTGTGTGAAAGAGCGTCCAAGACATGTCTATTAGATACTGTTATTGCAGTGTTTTGGGAGTAAGAATATCTCGATCATCATCACCATCATCATCTTCATCATCATCATCATCATCATATGCTTGCTGTGTGTGTTGAAGCTATCTGACATAGTTGTATCGCTGTGTCTAGTGCAGTGCGCATACTGTAATTGCTGGGGTTTTAGATCGGGGTAGATATCAACTGTACTCGGTAAATGAAATAAGGTACTTCTCTAACATTCATCCGAGATACGAAGATGAAATTTATGTATTTATTTATTTATTTATTTATTTATTTATTTATTTATTTATTTATTTATTTATTTATTTATTTATTTATTTATTTATTTGTTTATTTATTTACTTGCGAACAGAGTATACCAATGACCATATGAAAAGTACCCAAGCAGAGCAATGGTGCATATAGCCCATTCTAATCACTGGCCTGTCAAAATGACTGCAACCAGCCACATGGCCCGGATGGTCTGCACATACGGGAATATTCTGTGGTCAATATCACGATATCTTCAGCGGTATTGCTTGGCTTTCCTGACTAGGTCTACTACCTCTCTTATCGGACAACTGCCACGTTGACCTCACGAGGCTGAGAGAGTACCATTCCGTCCCTCAGTACCGAATTAAACATCTTTGGGACGACCGGGAATCAATCAAATGTATGAACTCTGGTAAAGGGCACGCATATCAAAGTAGAGTTTTATTATTATTATTATTATTATTATTATTATTATTATTATTATTATTATTATTATTATTATTATTATTATTATTATGTATCTGACATGTTATGTCTGAACAGTGTTGCTTCCTTCTTTGCCACCACATGTGTCGATCTTCATCAAGTATATAATGAATAGGTTATGGCACTGTAACTGCTTTCTGTGTAGCTAGTAAGAGGAATCTTCTGTGTGAAAAATACAACCATTTTTCTCTAAATGTATTGTGCTGCAGAAGTGAACTGAGTACTTGAAAGATACAAAAACAACATGTCACCCACGATGGGGAAAGAAGTCTGTAGCGCTGAGGTAGCTGTACTGCGGAAAGTAGAACTCATCTTCCTTCCTCTTGACCAATAACCCCCTCATCTGTGCCCGTACGTCGATAACGACGGCCAGATTGTTAAAAAGGATGTTGACAGAGCTACCGTACCCACTCAAAACTCTAAGCAGACCTCGCCGTGTCACTTGCGAGGAGCCGTCAGAATTTCATGTGATTGGCCAATTATCGTGTCTTCACTGGGGAGGTGAAATGTTCCGTGCAGACAAACATTTCTTTCAGAAGGCTCGGCGTTAGAAGTCGATGTAAGTTAATATCGTATTCCCAAGTTTCGTTACTCTGACACGACCTTGGAAAAATGGGCAATGTGTATAAAAGGTAAGAATATTTGTTGTTTTTTTTTTTTTTTTTTTTTTTTTTGTTTTTTGCTGATACATTCATTAAGAAATCATTTTCTTCCGATACTGAAGTAGTAAGTTAGATACTTGCAGATACATGCCGATATTTTGATGTTGTTTTTATATTGCGTTATTTAGGATTCAGACTCATTTGTCATCATCTTCTGTGCGTTAATACAGGAGGAAAGGGAATGCTGTACTGCGATCTTACAGGCTAGGAGACAAAGCATACTGTACGGCAGGGTCTCTCAAATGGCCAATAGCTCACGCGTGCAAACTGAGGCGCAGAGATCCTGCGCGCAGTGCATCGGTCCCACTCGGCACGGCTCAGACCAGCGCGTCACCTCTGGCCGACTTGGTTAAGTTCGCCTCAACTCGGCTCTGATTTGGAGCGCTATGGAGCAAGTGAGGAAGAGAGAGACAGGCGGAGCGAGCGACACAGGCGTGGGGAAAGAGAGAGACAGCGCTATTGCTCCAAATCGAGGAGTGGGGGTCTGCACTCCGGTCAACCAAGTGAAATCGTCTTTTGCACCGTGCACAGCGCAATGCACTTGTGCACGCATCCTAAGAGGCCCTTCTGTACGTGAGAACCATTTTTTATTTTTCGGACACACTGCAGGTACTGTAATGGTACAGACATGGCGTTATACATTAAAATACTTTATATACGAAGCAGTACAGTAGCTTCATTGTGTATGTTGTGAGCAGAGGCTAGTATCGCGTTCCCGCAGCTCGCGCCAGCTTGGTTCTGGCGAGCTACTCGTCATCATGACACTAAAAGCTGGGCTGGCAAGCTCGTGTACATAGTATCCGTTCACCGCGTGTTTGTTGGACCGTACGATATCCGCGCTGCCGGTGCCAGTCCAGCTCAGAATGGCAAGACAAGTTTACTTTGAAGGCCATTGCACGTCACTTTTATACCCATTTACGTTGTGAATAATTCACGTGTTCCTATGTTCTTATATTATAAAGTTCCATGCATTGATTAGCTAAAGACGGATCAATGAAGTGCTCAGAAACCTCGTTCGTTGATCATCTCTACAAGTGGACTGAATTCTCCTCCATAGCAACGTCTCTCCTTTCTATGTCGGGTGACGCCACTACTATACCTACACACCCCACCGACCTTAATCAAACATACAGGCTGGCACCAAATTGGAAGTCGGCCGTGATGTTAATCCTGCTATTTCCGATGACGACATCTACACGGAACTCCGCTCGACAGGCATCCATTCCGCCTCCAGGCTCTACGCCGGGCCTGAACCATCGCCTTATATACTCCTGTATCTTCCTTCTTCAGACGACTACTTCAACCTTCTAGATAATGGAGCATGTATTCACCGCCACCTAATCTAGTCGACGCCACTCCACCTACCATCATGGCTCAACTACTCCTTGACGCACCCGATACGCCTGTCACAGCCAATTTCTCTGCAGCAACCACGCCGCCTCCATCTACCACACCATTCTGTCCTTCGTCATCTAGCTGCACCAACCCTATCACCATTACCACCACCACCACTTACGCTCACACCTCCCCAACATTCCTAACCTCTTCAGTTATGTCCCATCCTTTCTCCCTTATGACGTCTCCTCTTCCCATCCCTCCCACCCCTGATCAACTTCATCCCGAGTGCACCTTACTTCAGCCACCTGCCGAGGGAAATGCCACCGACACGCCTGCACATACGGCACGTCGACCATCGTCACCGCCGCCGTCCGACCGCCGTACCACATATAGTTGCGTCGTTAGCGGTGTGGACCGCAGCATATCATCTGAAGGCATTGTCTATGAACTCCGCCAAGCAGGTTCACTAGTGCGCCGAGCGTTCCGGATCTTCAACGCAAATAGACCCACGTATTTAATAAGACTGCACCTTCCTACACTCGACGACGCTCAACGACTTATCAACCACGGTATACAGCTCTACGTCCGCCACCCCCGGGTTGAAGAGTCTCGTTCCTATCCTCAACATTTAACCCGCCTTACCACACCTCGCCGCTGTCCCCGACCTGCCTCTCCTCCTCAACCACCTAGTCCACATATCCGACCTTATCTACACCCACCCCGTTACTTTTCGCCACCATCGCCAAACTCTCAGCCTCCTACTCACTTCTCTTCTTAACTTCTCCTCCTTCTATCACATCCTTGCACTTAATCTTATCCCTTACAACCTTGGTTAAACCTTCCCTTCTTTGCATCTCTAATATATATGTCTTCGTATTTGTAAATCTGTCAATAAAGCACTATATAACCTACACGTCTTTATTAGCATCTCATTTACTTATTCATACCACATTTTACCCATCCCCCTCTTCTTTCAATTCTTCCCAACCCCGTCCAAACTCCTGGCCAGAGAGAGGGCATTACCCTTTAGGTGGCCCGCCCCATCCCTTCAGGGTGGGGAATGAAAACATTTTTCTGACACCAGAAACCTCCAACATACCTAGTTGTGTTGTATTATGCTATGGCAAGGTATCATCGTTTACGGGAAGAAGTGCTTTCTTCACATCGAATCTAATATGCAGTTCCATTGTATTATTTGTACCATTAGCTGCCTCTGTGGATCAGTGGTAGGGTGTCGGCCTCCAGATCCCAAGATAGCGGGTTCAAACCCTGCAGAGGTAGTCGGATTTTTGAAGGGCGGAATAAAGTCCATTCCACACTCCATGTCGTTTGATGTCGGCATGTGAAAGATCTCTGGTGACACGTTTGGTGTCTACCCGACAAAATTCATTAAATCTCAGCCACATACGCCCAAGAGAGTTTCGGTTTACTCGGTCTGCCATCTAGTAGACCTAGAGTAAAACGGAACGTCGAAGTTGACGAGCAGACAACCAGATGGCGTCAAATTGAAATGTCTGCACACAGTAGCTCAGGCCATACGATTATTATTAATATTACTAATTGTATCACTAACAGGTAAGTTTTGAAATTGAATATGTATTTCACCAAAAATATTCCTCCTTTCCATATAAATGTACGTGGTTCAGGCAAGACTAGTCAAAGTCAGCACCCTAGCTCACTGCTCTATTCCATCTCTGCGATCTGCACCCCACGCAGTGGATTAAATTAACTCAGAAGAACTGACGATCTGCCAGCTCATACCAGCTGGTACGAGCTGCACGAGCGCGATGCATGTCTCTGCCTGTGAGTCACTCCAGTCGCAAGGTCAAGCAACCTGCTGTGACAAACACAATATAGCTGTACGAAGGTCAGGATAGAAGAGTGAATCTCTGCAAGCACATGAACTATTTATTGATAGACTGATAACAGATGTGGTCTCTCAGTGGACTACAAGCACAATAAAAATGCATTCTCCTCTTTCTGGAAAACTATAGTTTTCTGAAAACGAGTTGTGGGATATACTTCTTTATGATTAAGCTTATCGTAATTGATACGCTGCCGTCCGATTGTACAGGGAACGATTTCCTAATCGCCACACATCCAACAGGTAAACGATTGTTGCTACGTACCGGCAAGTACAGTTTACCGTCCTGTCGGGACTGTTATCAGTGAAGTCCGTGCAGGTGCTAGCCCTAGAAGCCGACATTCTGGTCATAATTGAACGGCATCCTCAGAGAAGCACATGAAGTGTTTCGCGCGATGTTGGTGTGTCCTAGTGGACCGTGTATCGTGCCCTGCAGGAGGAGTCTGCGACCGTATCATGTGCAACAGGTGTATTGATTGCAAAACGAGGATTTTTCGAAAAGACAGGAATTATCTGAGTGGTATCTAAGCAAAACTGCTCAAGAGCCGCTGTTCTCTTTCCGCATTCTAGCCACAGATGATGCCTGTTTCACGAGGAATGGGATGTTAAACAGCCATAATACCCATAACGTTTCTGATAAACAAAAGCACTCTTGCATAAAGCCACCTAATACGTGGTAAGTAGTGCCCTCTCTTTCGGAGATCCCTCGAAATATTAAAAGAAAAGCATTATTTATTATTATTGAACATAGAATTAATATGATCCAAAATGGCTTGGGTTATTGAATGAAGGAACACGAAACACAAGTACACATCCTGACTACAGCGCTGCAATATTATTTGTGAACGGAACTCAGTTTGGGACACACTGTGCTTGGTCACACACCAAAAAAGTGAGCGCATGGCGTTGTATTTTATCCGATTTAAATTTAACTATCAAAATATAATTCACCCCCCATATATTAAATACCCTGTCGATACGAACAATGTACATTATATATAGGTTCAATTGTTTCTGAGAAAAGCACCTTCAAGCAACTTAATCAACACAATGCGCTCATTTCTTTTTTGAGCAACTGAAGATGCTGTATATTGTAAGTAACCTTATTATAATAATTTCGTCCGGCTCCATGGCTAAATAGTAAGCGTGCCGGCCTTTGGTCACAGGGGTGCCGATTTCGATTCCCGGCAGGGTCGGGAATTTTAACCATCGTTGGTTAATTACGCTGGCACGGGGGCTGAGTGGGTGTGTGTCATCTTCATCATCATTTCATCTTCATCATGACTAGGTCGCCTACGGGCATCAAATTAAAAGACCTGCAGCTGGCGATCAGAACTTGTCCTCGGACACTTCCGGCACTAAAAGCCATACGCCATTTCATTTCATCATCATTTCGACTTCTTGCCTATTTATATAAAGTAATTACTCTGTGAAGGCAGAAAAAGTCCATATTCATTACAGTTTCCTTCGATTCCTTTATATCCATTATCTTTTTCCGATTGGTCAGAGGGCTTTCACCAGTAGTGCACTTGTAATTACTTTTCTTGCTATTTGCTTAACGTCGCACCGACACAGATAGGTCTTAGTCAGTAGTGCAGGAATTGGACCAGATATCCTTTACTCTTCGTATCGAGTTCGTGATAAAACCATCTGTGAGCGAGCGAGCGAGCGTTATTAAATGGCCGCAGAAGACGAGCCATATATCTTCAATGTAGAGATTCTGCATATCATTCGAAGATGTTTTTATTGTTGTTATTCCTGTCTTGTCATGTAAGAGGCATAGGAAATTATAGTCAACAACATTGTGCACGTTTCTAAAAGTACTAGCTGTCGTATCCTTCGTTGATAGGAAAGTCACTTAGCATGAGCATGATTACATTTTTGTCAACTATGTATTGAGCGTTCTTCACAGAAATGGGACTTTGAATAATGGTTTGATCTCTTCAAGCGTCCAGTATTCGTTTATATTAGTGGGTCCAAGTAAATACTCCGATGAATACAATAACCTGCTAAGTGAAAGAAAAATTTCAACAGGTTTACACAGCTGAACAATGATAAAAGGACGTACGATATAACTGTATTCCATTAGCACCTAGATCGGCTTGAATTACAATGAGAGTTTGATCGACAGGAAGGCGCATCTATCATCTACCACACATCCCTAATCTTCTGGTTGAACATCATGTCACGAAGACGGTCAATGTGCGAGAAATTAAAAACCTGGCGTACGAATTTTAGTGCCGGGATGTGTCCGAGGATGATGATGATGATGATACATATGCCTACACCCAGCCCCGTGTCAAGGGAATTAACCAATTAAGGTTAACATTCCCAACCCGGCCGGGGAATCGAACCCGGGACCTCTGTGACCAAAGGTCAGCACGCTAACGATTTAGCCATGGAGCTGGACTGCGAGAGATAAGTGAGAGAAATAGCGTTTCATAAAGCATTAGTTATACGTTTCTTCATATTATAAAATTATTATTATTATTATTATTATTATTATTATTATTATTATTATTATTATTATTATTATTATTATTATTATTATTATTATTATTATAAACGGAGTTATCACATTTGCTGCTAATAATTAATGATATTGGTTTCAACGTCCCACTAACTACGTTTACGGTTTTCGGAGACGCTATTTTGTTCTCTTCGTGTTCAGGTTTTCCTTCCTCTCTACCCACCATCCTTTACACATGGACTGAAAAATTTCGGTATATAAACCAAGTAGTGGAGTAAAAGGTACAGACAGGTATACAAAGTACAATTCAAACGTTGCCGAAATGATCTCCGAGCAACACTTCGCGGAATTATATATCGGCTCTTGGACTTACACGTTCACATTACTGCCACTAATATTTGCCATATTTTTCACTATATCGGAAGAAGTATAAAATAAAATATTTGTAAATAATATTATAATTAACTTTTATCATTAGCAATGTTCTTGTAAAACCAACCGTAAGAGACATTCATTGGATTTTATTTCTTTTGCTTCCTCCAGAAATCTCCTTCTGCTGACTTATTTCGAAAGGCATGTAGCTAAGATCCTAATCGCCCCTATTGAAAAACGTTAATAATCACTTGTTCTCATGAACATCTACCTATCTGCTTTCCCGTGATGTTGTAACTGCAAGACAAAACAGAAAAAATTAAACTTCAACCGGCATATGCTATATTTTTCCTGTCTGTCTGTTAGGTCAACAGCCCAGAGGCTGGTTGGATCCTCAAAAACACCACCAAAGGTTACGCGGTTATAAGGAAACCCCAAAAACCAATTTCAGCACCAAAATGAGGCGTACTAGGCAATATGAGGAGTGAGGTAGTTTAACATTGCTTTCCTCACTGGGTCAGAAAGTACTATTGCAGCACGACTGACCCTATGAGCAGCATCTTTCATAACACTCAGGTGCACTAGTCATGCTCCGAATGTCATTACTCAGCACTGCCCATACCCCAGCAACTTCCATATTGTCACAGCCATGGATGTTGACTGGGACTTCGGTGGAAGCTACACTTTACTATGTATCCACTATAAAAACCAAGTATCAGGTTAAAATTAAAAACAGAACAGACGAAAATACGACTTCATCTATAGTGCCCCTTCAGTCGAATATAGTAATGAAATTCCCTCCGGGGTTCGTGAATGATCATTCATGATAATGTAGAAGGGAAAGGTATACATATTTTAACGAAGAAATAGATAAAGAGATGAGGAATAGTAAACGCTATCAAAACCGAAAATTGTTCAAAAGGAAAACAACACCTAAATTAAAAATCATTGGACCAGAAATACAATACGAATCTCGATTAAATAGTTAAATTATACAAATTAAAATTTAATTTGTCGCAGTAAGTTATTCAGAAACTTATCATTGTCGAGTACAAAATATAAGCTTAACTTTATAATTTATCCTTAAATCTTCATATTTTTGAAAGTATCAATCTTCACTGAATATGAGAGAAAGAATGAAATATTAAACATAAATCTTAAAGTAAACATAAAATTTATCTTCATGTAATCTAAACGAAGCAAATAATCACTATCAAAGCTTCGTCAACAGAAATTGCATATGTTACGACCTCGAAAAAATAAAGTTCTCAATACTTACCTCAATTAGAATAAACTTAATGTACAGGAAACAAAAATCTCTCCATCCCTAAGGGAAATAAATACAACCAAACCAACCAAACACCATGGTGCAACAGCCCCGAAGGGCCATTGCCTACCAAGCTACTCAGCCCAAAGGCCTGCAGATTAAGTGGTGTCGTGTGGTCAGCACGACGAATCCTCTCGGCCGTTCTTCTTGGATTACTAGAATGGGGATGCAATCTCACCGTCAGATAGCTCCTTAATTGTAATCACGTAGGCTGATTGGAACTCGAATAAGCCCTCAGATCCAGGTAAAATTCCCTGACCTGGACGGCAATCGAACCCGGGGCCTCCGGATAAGAGGCAGGTGCACCTACCCCAGACGGCGGAGCCAGCAAAGAAATACAACGCCAAAGCATAATAACAACGGCGACATCTCCCAGCAAAGTAACCAAAGTAGTCATTGCAGAAAATAATTTAAAAACGTCCGCAGATGATATCACAAAATACGATAACAATGACACATGGCATCCAGTCACTACAAAAACTGAGAGAAAATCTCCTTCGGGAGATAAAGAGGTAGGGCTTTCGGCATCATAACATAAAAAATAAACAAGGTATGGTAGTCTATATTATTAAGTGAACTACTGCGTGTGAAGCTAGAGAAGGTACCTATGTCTCCCTTAGTATGTTAGGTCGCCGACTCCGTTCTCAAATTAAATGTGGGGCTTTCTCCTGATTTTCATTTCCCCTGCGGAAATAATTGAAATGTAAGGAAGCACGAGTGTTTACCCACGTTAACCTTCCTCCAAATTTGTGTAGGGTGTCTAAGCTTCCAACCATCTAAATTTTATTTCCAGTTTTCGGCTTTAAACCTTCTAATATTTAGTCAGCCGGTAGTATGGGATTAGCCTCTGCGCCACAGGGCTGGACGCCCACTTAGAAATCTTGCTTTTGTAATTAAATTGGAGGACTTGGATTTCCGCCTCCATTTCACTGCGTATTTTCGGTTTTGTAAGTTTAAACCTTATTTTCTCTCTCTTCGGCCAAGTAATGTAGGCCACATGCCTCTGTAAATCATTTCTATTTTGGAGGGTAGCATTAATATTAGCACTGTACTACTGCTTTATACTGCGAAAATGACCAACGCGGTCATGGATGTAAACTCATAGCCCACAAGTGACAATATTTACTCTGATGTAAAACGAACACTCGGGTTTAGAAACCCTGTGCATTGTAAATCTTTGAAAATCTAAGACTTCTGGTTTTGACTGTGTAAATTACGGGAGGGGTACCACCCCTTTGCTAGTTTCTGAAGACATGTGGGTCAAAGACTTTGAATGTGCTACTCAAAACGAGTTGTATTTAATTCATCATATTCTTGTAAATATTTTGGAGCCTTCGAGTTCATCATATTGTAAATATCATGGATTAATCTATGTAAATTCTAGGACTACATAACTTTCGGTGAATTATTGAATGTAGCTTCCCAACCGCAACTATTGTAAATTTGTTCAATACAATGAAAGAAAAGAAACAAACTTCAAATGTGATTTTGCGAGCTATACGTAAATTCTGGTTAAACCTCGTCCAGCAATTCACCCCTCAAGCTTCCTTTCCCTCTATGTTTCACAGAAATAAGAAAAGTAACACAAACAGTTTGCCGCATCGTACAAATATTACAGCTCATCAGATACTTTTTTTTTTTTGCTGGGGGCTTTACGTCGCACCGACACAGATAGGTCTTATGGCGACGATGGGATAGGATAGGGCTAGGAGTTGGAAGGAAGCGACCGTGGCCTTAATTAAGGTACAGCCCCAGCATTTGCCTTGTGTGAAAATGGGAAACCACGGAAAACCATCTTCAGGGCTGCCGATAGTGGGATTCGAACCTACTATCTCCCGGATGCAAGCTCACAGCCGCGCGCCTCTACGCGCAAGGCCAACTCGCCCGGTCATCAGATACTAGATTTTCATTAGAATTATTATCATCATCATCATATCATCATCTCTACTCTTGGCCTCCCATGTTAAAATGACTAAGGAAAAAGATGAGATGGCATGAGGCAACGTGTGCACGACGATCTTACTTAAATCCATTCTTATCATTCTTATAAGATGAAGTAACACTCAAATTGTATTTAAATTCCTTAAATTTAACGGCTGGGTTCATGATTATTAAGTTTTAATATTACCATCTCACGACACTGTATAGCAAGTAATATGTCGGAAGATATAATTCACATCAAACAGGACTACAAGTCATTCAAGAAGAATAGAATATGACCACAACATTATGAACGTGTCAACTGCTAGAAAGATAGCTAATCGAATAGAGAGAAGTAGTGTCCAAAGTCATGTCTACAAAAAAAATACTTAACACTGCTAAGTTATTATATTTTAAAAGATGGTGATATTTACGAAGTGGAAAGTACAAGACTCTCAGAAAATAATTTTAAGTTGTACTCATTTCTGTCGTTCCATAAGAATGGTTTTGTGGTGCAGGTGGTTTCAGTGGTCCGCTCCCTCTTGATATCAGTGTGTTGCGTCAATTTAGCACAGCTTTATAACCATAGAGTTACGGATGAAATTTTGCCAAGTCCCGTGCATCCAGCAAGGAAGAATCATATTGCGGCAGAAACGATAACAAGGTCCGTAATATTATCTGTTCTCCGGTACCTGAAAACAAAGAAATATGTTCAGTTATATGTCCGACTTGACGCAGCATTTACAAGTCAGATGAACACGAGAACTTCCCATTTATAGAAATGAGATAATACACTTGATGATTGAGTCTAACTTGGCTTGGATGACGAAATAGTAATGAGAAGGAAAATTACATTGGCACTGCTTAAAAAAAGACACCTTCCTTCGTGACGTAGGGTTGGTGACAAATTTCCTATTACCTATAGTTCATTCCATGTTAAGAAAACAGTATTGCACTTATGACAACAGGGTTGTCATATCGAACGGCTCTGCTCAAAACCATCACGGAAAAGCGGCGGCACATAAATTTGTGAAATTCAATATTTAAGTTCAAGATAAAAAGTGGAAGAAACTAAGCTGCAAATTACTTTTATGAACCAAAGGGGACGGGGGATTTACAGGGGCTATGTTTGGTTTGTACGGATTTAGAGGTACACTATGGCACATAAAACCCCAGCATTGAAGTGTAAGGCAAATTGTGGCAGAAATTAGAAAAATAGTATTTTTATGGGCTAGAGAGGTGAGGGATGCATTTAATTGCATTTAATAAATTTCCCCAGGCAACGCGGAGTACTACTGTGCTGTCGTATCGCTCACAGAAACAATAGTAAAAAATTAAATGCGGTCGTAAAAAAGGTGGCAAAATTAAAAGGCGCTGAGAAACAACAGCTAAGTAACAAAACCAAGCACAAATAAAACACACAGCAATTTTTTATCAGTACAAGTTATGCCATGACGTATCGCTGCACACCACAACACCAAAATCTTCAGTAACAACTTCTGTACCGTACGAAAATAATAGTACATACGCAAATACTATGCAATATACAACCAACTCTCACTCAACACAAGACAAGTACACACTGATTTAAAGCCTGAAAGCATACACGCAACAAATAAATAATACTGTAGATGACTTCACTACAGATGTGAGTTGTCAGCGGTTTACAGAGTGAGGGACTACACGATGTTTGTGATGATGATGATGATGATGATGATGATGATGATGATGATGATGCTTGTTGTTTTAAGGGGCCTAACATCGAAGGTCATCGGCCCAACACGATGTTTGTACCAGAGCAACACATAAGAAGGGAAATGAAGGAAGGCAACGAAGCGATGGCTGTTCCTGCCATTATGCTTCCTCCCTACGAATATATTTATGAAAAAGAAAATGTTATGTAGTTATTTTAATAACTCAGGGGCAAAAATGCCTCATCCTTTTTATCTGTCTTTCATAATACATTACAAAGTACAGTATAATATCCTTTAATCACGAGGAATTATGGGTGTCTCAGAGGGGGTGTGTTCACTCCTTGTAGGTCCGTAAGAACAATACTGTTTGTTTAACGCGGAATGAGCTATAGGTCACAATATGACTTGATTCACATCATAGCGGAAGACACAACAAATACATACACGTCACATGGAACTCTAACACATTGAAATTTACACAGACACACGTACATCTTTTCATATATTAATAAATGAATTATACAAGTTCCCTTCCGTTTAAATAACACGCCAAAGAAATGTAACCCTACGGTACTCCACACATGTGTGGCGTAGACCTTCGATATATCTGCTGGCACTAACATGCTCTCCCTTTGTTTCAAAGAGTTTCTGGCGATGGTTAGCTCACTCACACATCTCGTCTGATAGTGAGCACTAGTCAAGGACTTGGAAGGGGACAATATATTTATTATGTAATATTTACATGATGCAGGTTTTTCCGTATAAAACCTGGCCGTTAGCGCGGGGCTGAGCCAAACCCGGCCGGATGACTGGCTGGCATTCCTCACACCCGCGGCCCACCTAGCTGTCTGACTCGTTTCCTGCCCTTCACTTCGTACGCTGGAGTCAGCAGTACGCGTTCTTTGCCAAGATGGGAAGACAGTAGTTTTAGAGGAATGAATTTTTGTGTGTAAATGGTGTTGTAAACAAGAATTAGATCGTCGCGTTTGTGCGGAGTTTATCAGCAGGTTCCCCGAGAAATTACCTCCTTCCAGAACTTCAGTTCACCATCTTGTGAATAAGTTTGGCACTACTGGTCCTGTACTAAACCAGAAACTGATACGAAGATGTACGGTATGACAGAAGGAAAACTAAATGAAACTGGCGCAAACCTTCGACGATCACCACGAAATGATGCTCCATCATATGAACTGGCACTGCGGTGGTCCAATGATTACAATATCACTGCCAAAAATAGCACAGCTAGTTGGAGTTCCAGTGACTTCAGCAGCGTAAGTATTACAACTCAAACTTTACAAATGTACATGTTTTCATAATTTAAAACCAGCTGATCCCGCAGCACGTGTGCGTTACTGCGAGTGTTTCTTGTCATCAGTGACTGAAGGTTCAATCAACTTACCCAATACAATGCCTGTCGACATTTTCAGCATTTGCTACCAGGTAAAAGTTCAGTTTAAAATTTACATATTTACAGATTTAAGAATCGAAGACACAGTACAGACCGGTTATGGGAGAAGCCAGCTGGCCTTTGCACAGCCACGTGTGAACGGTCAGGTTTTATACGGAAAACCCTGTACTTGCCCCATGTTCTGGCGGGATTAGTAACGTTGCCATGACACATTCGCCACACATTTGGCGACAATTGTAATTTTACTGATTATAATTTTTATTTCAGCAAAAGTGATCCCTATAATTTAAATAGAGTAAAATAATGTTCCCTTCTCTCCCAGGGCGTGTACATTAAGCTGTGTACTGGGAGTTCCTCTACGGGCCTTACCTAACACTTTGAAAACGATTAAAAGCGTGGGAGCTGCACCTAGGTTCTTCAAAAACCCTTCCATACGAATTTTAAAATAAACTATCTATATTCTTATATAACCACTAGCAAGATACCCGTGCTTCGCTACGGTATTATACTGAAATTTATAATTGAATGCTTATTGTTGTAGATATATAATCAGCCCAAATTCACGATCTGACTCGTTTACTGCGAGAATCCGCCAAAATTCCCGATCAGACTCGTTTTCTAATACATTACGGCAAGTTTCCTCCCATTTTTCAATCTTTCTTTCCAGCAATCGATTTCGTACTTCCCGGGCTAGGTCCAAGTATTCCACCCGGTCAGTTGGGTCCCTAAATCTTTTCCATCTTTTCCTATAAGCATTTTTAATATGGATCAAATCCTTCAGGAGAACCGGCGTGGTGTCTTCTTGAGTGCCTTGGCGGTACTGAACCCGCGGCGGACTGTACTCTTAGTCATTACCCGCCCAGGACCCGTTTCCAGCGGGATCCGCACATTTGACGGCGGTCCAGAAAAATTATTATTATTATTATTATTATTATTATTATTATTATTATTATTATTATTATTATTATTATTATTATTATTATTATTATTATTATTATTATTATTATTATTATTATTATTATTATTATTAGATGTTCTGGACCCCACAGCAAGATGCAAGACCGCTACTTGGCGGTAACTTACATCTGCTGCCATTGTCATTGTTGACAATGTGACCAGCACCATTGTCGAGCGTAGGCAAATGTGCGGGATTTCTGGCGATACGAATGACATACTTCCGTGCATTATTGACCTTATTATAGAGGTGAACGGACGGTCAATCTCTTTCCTATTCATTACTTCAAATTAGTTTAAATTTTTATTTATATGCCAGGAGAATCTACTGTAATCTAAGAACGTTCTCCGAAGGAAAAGATGGTTCATGAAAACGAACCCAGGAAAGATTAGAAATGATCTGTTTATGATCAGAATAAGTACATCGAAAATCTACAGCCTGTTTCCAGTCATTCGACAGGGTCAGGAATGGAATGAATAAAGCCCCCGTCTAGCGGCGACAATAGGAATTGTTCCGGCTGCCGAAGCCTGTCGCACTTCTCTGGGGCAATGATTAATAAATTACAAATGAAATGAATTGATATTGGACAGTGTTGCTGGAATGAATGATGACAGGGAAAACCGGAGTATCCGGAGAAAAACCTGTCCCGCCTCCTTATTGTCCAGCACAAATGTCACATGGAGTGACCGGGATTTAAACCACGGAACCCACCTGTGAGAGCCCGGCGCGCTGCCGCCTGAGCAACGGAGGCTCCTTGTAAGTACATTGCGAACAGTAAAATCAATTGGTCTCCCCTCCTTTTACAACCCACCGCCGTTAAGTTTATTTACCCCCCAAAAAGAATGAAAAGATGGCGTGCTTCTTTATGTTTAAAGGAGATTCCAAACACCAATGTGGTCACGTCTATTACCTTCAGTTTTGAGATATAAGTATACCCATAAAAATAATTCACTTTTTTCACTTCCTTTCAAACTCCTCCCCCTCCCCTCTAAGTGAATTTTCCGGCAAAAAATACTTGTTTCTTTAATAGTAAAGGGTCTTCTAAATACCAAATATCACGACTCTAACTTCTTCAGTTTTAGATTTATGTGTCCTCACGAAAGGAATTCAACTCCTTTTCACTCCCCCCCCCCACACCCCCAAGATGGTTTCCCCCCAAAAACGCGTTTTCCTTTGTTTTTAAAGGAGATCCAAATACCAATTTTCACGTCTGTAACAACTTTATTTTTTATTAGCTTATGTATTCTCATACAAATAAGTCAATTAATTTTTCTATTCTTTAACCCCCTCCCCCCCTTCATTGGATTTTCCGGGAATACGTGTTTCTTTACTTTTAAAGCAGATTCCAAATATCACATTTCACGTCTGTAACATCTTCATTTTTGAGATATCAGTAGCCTAATTAAAAGAATTCAACACCATTTTCAGTCATTATTAACTACCCCCTACACCCAAGTGGTATTTCCGAAAACAAAAGTACATGTTTGTTTATTTTTAAAGGAGATTCTAAATACAAATTATTACATCTATAAACTTTAGAAGTTTTGAGATATAGATACACTCATTTTAAAAACTTCGTCCCCCTTTTCACCCCCCATTATTTGGATTTTCCCAAAACGAAAAAATACCTGTTTCTTTATTTTTAAAGTAGATCCCAAATACCAGTTTTTAGGTCTGTGATATCTTCAGGTTCTGAAATATGAGTAGCCACATTAGAGACATTCAACCAGTTTTTCACCCTTTTCCACACTTCGTATTAGGATTTTCCGAAAACAAAAAATACGTGTTTCTTTATTTTTAAAGGACATTCTAAATACCAATTTTTACATCTATAAACTTTAAAAGTTTTGATGTATAGATACACTCATATTAAAAAATAACCCCCCTTTTACCCCCCACCATTAATTGGATTATCTAAAAACAAAAAAATACGCGTTTCTTTCAAGGAGATCCCAAACACCAATTTTCAGGTCTGTAATATCTTCAGTTTCTAAGATATAAGTATTCTCTTTAAAGGCATTCAACCCCCTTTTCACCCCTCCTGTTGGGATTTTCCTAAAAAAAGTGTTCCTTTATTTTTAATGAAGATTCTAAATACCTATTTTTACATCTCTAAACTTAAAAACTTTTGAGATATAGATGCACTCATTTTAAAAATTCACCCCCATTTTCACCCTCGCATTAATTGGATTTTCCAAAAACAAAAAAATACGTGTTTCTTTATTTTTGAAAGCGATCAAAAGTACCAATTTTGAAGTCTGTAATATCTTCAGTTTCTGAGATATAAGTACCGGTATCCTGATTAAAGGCATTCAACCCCTTTTTCACCCTTTTTAACCCCTCCTATTGGGATTGTCTCAAAACAAAAAATATGTGTTTCCTTATTTTTAAAGGAGATTCTAAATAAAAATTTTCACATCTGTAAACTTTTAAAGTTTTGAGATATAGACACACTAATTTTAAAATTTCACCCCCCTTTTAACCCCCTTAGCGACGGAATATCCAAAAATCCTCTCTTAGCGAGCACCTACATCTTAATATGAATATATCTCCAAAATTTCATTTCTTTATGTCCAGTAGTTTTGGCTCGGCCATGATGAATCAGTCAGTCAGTCAGGACAAGCTACTTTATATATATAGATAATCAGTGCACAAGGACTTGATTTACACACGTTGTATGTTCAGTCTGTCAGCACTAACGCTGGTGGGATCCTCAACAGCTCTGCCATCAGCTGTCATAGATGGCCTAGGCATCACTGAAGAGGCGTACTAGAGAAATGAAGAATGATATAGTTTCACGTTGCTTTCCTCACCGAGACAGAGTTGCTATTACATATCAGTCTACCAAGCCCACTGAAATGCATACACCAACCGACCCTGTGAACAACATTTTCACACCATTCGTAGCAGGGACTGGCTGCATAAGGATTGGCATTACTAGCATCGTTCATACCTCAGTCACTTTCATATTTTCAAAGCCAAGGTAAGACAGAGACAGATCTATGAAAGTAACAAAATTTCTCTAGCTTATACCAGAAGACACAGTGCACTGTAAACACTAGGTCCTTCCAGCAAAGGCATGATTGACACGCAATAAATATAAAATAGAAACACACTCTGTAAACATTAGCAAATGCTGGAAGATTCTCCCTACATACAACAAAATTCGCCAGTAATAAAATCATTTGGTAAATCCAGACAGAAGTGAACTTCCATTCGTAGTGAGGCCGACGGCAATATAGAATACATATCTTCGCTTGTTTTGTGAATTAGCACATGTTTCAGTATTTGACATAAACAAATGGTATCCTGAGTTGAATTCGTTCACTTTAATACTGTACCTTTTTTATTCACTGATCTTATCACTTTGTTTAATTATACTTTCATATGAGCAAACACACATTGCTTATCTATGCCTTGGAATCACCCCATAGATTATCAAGCCCTTTTACCTTGACCACGTAGTCCATTGTCTACCAAGATATTCCTGATGTAGAAAGTTCTGAAAGAATGCGCATGATCTCCTATAACAAGATACGCGACGATGTATCAATGATAGAACAATGACGATATTCACTGACTAGTGCCCAGTAATCGGTAATGGAAATGGAACACTCTGCTGTGTCTAACCTCACATTATATAACCCTCCACCTTCCTCATTCAATTCGCCATGACGTACACCGCTTTGTATGTGGCCGTCCAATCAGGAGAGAGAGATTTATCGCGCTTAATCTCCAACGTAGTCGTCCTTGGAATGGAACTTTTTAGTCCGTAGTTGCCATACTGACATCATCCGTCTGGCTGAGTTGTTGACGCAGACATAACTCCTAACGTTTCCCAACAATAGCTCTTCAAATAGCTCTGTAGTTCTCAATACTGTACAAAATGAATTATGCACAAGAGGACTTCCAACATCTACTCCTTACCATATAACTAAAGTAATCAATATAATATTAGATATAATGTGTTATGATAAATATAATGCATTGCAATAAATATGTACTAACACAAGAGAAAGGTCTGAAAACCTGAGTGGCTGTGGTGTTTGTATTAAGTAGACGTGTCTAACGGAGTAAACATAAAACATTACCGTAAATTACTTACATACCTTTTCTTAAGTACACAATACATTACTTTTAAACAAGTATTCTCCTGTAAAGTACATACTAATTGTAGCAGGAGAGAAGGTACAGACCTCCGGTCTGGACGAAGTACATCAGATGATAAACAGTGAAGATCAACAGGTATTAACCTGTATTTTACCAAATTCTTCAAAATTAAAATAAGTTCAAACATACGGTACAAAAAGAGGACCGTCTTCAAAATAAATGAAACAATACTTTAAAAGAATTCCGCAAATAAATCAGAATTAATTAATTAAACATAATAATTAATTAATTAAACAAGTGCCGTCAAGAAATGCATTGCCCTAAAGGGACGAACATAATTTCCGAAGAAACGTAGCACTTTTCCTAAACACGAACAGAATAATTTGACCTTTTCTGTTCACACAAAATTAGAGAATTTATAACAAAGGGAAAATAAAGGAAGAAACCTTACTTTGGGAACGAAAGTTCCCCAATTAAATAGGGGCTATTCCCATGACTATTAGACGACCAATGAAGAAAGAGATTTCCGATACAGTATTAAATGAATGGACAAAGGTCCCTCATCAAAGCAAAGAGCGACCGTGCAAAATCAAATGTAATTTGAATACATCGGTAGCGAGAACTTATTAGAAATATCAAATTCCTAAAATTATCTTAACAAGGGTAGGCACTAATTCCTAATCTAATCCTTTCGAAATACACTCAAAATCAACATAAACAACCCACTGTGACAGAAATGCACAATCGCCCACGTCTTAGACCCATATCACCAAGTGAGGGAAACTACAGAATACTTTTTTAATAATGTGCCATTTCACTGTTATAAGAAGTTCCATCCGTAAGAAGGACAAAGATGGAGTACAGGTCTCCAAGAATAATTAACGTCAAAATGTATGACGATACCGCGAGTGGAAGCAACAGTATTTACCTTAGGCGCTAGAGAAAAGAATTTAGATCCAGAAGGCAGTGAAAAAGAACGAATGTGAAGATTGTTACTAACAATTATTGAAAAACAAATAAGTAAACGAGATTGAATTGCTACTTCTGAATCAGAGTCGAAGACGGAAAGCAACTACGTCAGAATTAAAGAAGGTATCGACAAGAGATCATTTCAGCAGAAACAAGGAGCAGATTTATTGGAAGCTGCGTCGCAGATCAAGAAAAAGATTATTAATTTCGTTCCGCGAACTTTAAGATACGTGGAAACTCAAGCATAAACTATGGAAAGCTTACGTCACGGCAGTCTCTGCTGATGTATTACTCGATATTACCCAAGTTAAAGAACTACAGAAGTGGGAATCCTATAATAACTCCTGGAAAGATAAAGGAGAAAAATCTGTTCATTTCAAGTCATAGAATTATACTACCCCAAGATTATTATTTGTCAAGTAGATCAACTCTTTCAAGGGAAGCAATCTTTTGCGTTAAGCAGATTATCACAGCTGTTCATGATGGCAATGCTAATTGATTCTGTTTATTATTCTATTCCAACTAGTCCAGAAATGAGCAAGATGTTCTAAGAAGATGATAGGCCAGACTGCCCAAATGGGTGCCGTCGGATGACGTTGCCTGCCGAGAGACGACTAAGCCCAGAGGAGAATTATTCCAGTATTTCCCATTCACCTAGGGAAGTAAAAAGAGACGTGTCCCTATGTCCTGTCAGCTGGACATATGCCGACGACTGGAACTGCTGAATTCAGATAAGTCTTGCTTTTAAATTAGTGTAGTAATATTTTATGTTCATATGTAAGTGTAATATGATTTGTTAAGCTGTTCCGTGCGAAATAATGAAGCGACGAAGGTGGTGTATTGAATTAGAGCAAAGGTGGTTAGGTAATCTTCGTATATGAATGACAAATCCATAGATAGGTAGTCAATCAGTGATGAAAGCCTACGTTCGAGATGTGATCCATGTAGTGTGAAATACTGAGTTCGTTAAGGTGACAGTGAATTGTATGCTATGTCAAAGAGAGATTTAGGTACGCGTGTACGTTGATTATGACCAAAGAATGTCAAGTTTGGAACCAGCAGTATGATATGCTTGCCAAATAGACAGATATGTTTACAATAATTTAAGGTTATGACGGAATTAAGGTCATAATGTCGTGAAATATGTCCATGAACCGTGATTAAAATAATAAATGCCACAATTAAATGGAGTGGATACGTATTTAGTAAAGGAGACGGGATATATTTTAAGAGAAGTTGATATGAGATTGATAATTTAGAATGGTGGTAGTTATTGATTCTTCGCGAATATGAGCACGGTGATGTAGTAGTGGACTTAATGGTTTCAAGTTGAGTTTGTACTAAGTGGAAATGAATATGTAGCATTTGTATGTACTATTTCTCTTACGAGCAAGCATGAGTAAGTTCAAGTATGATCGAAGTGACACCTGTTGGTTAGCGTGCATACTTGGTAGTACCAATGAAGTCTCAGTTAGGAGGACGAACCGAACACATGCACTATGTCACAGATGTTTTCTAATTATAATATATTCTCAAGCGAAAGGACGTGTAGTAATTTCTTAGGCAACACCCTATCACTGATGACTGACTGTAGGTGTATAAATTGTATCTTATGGTCGAGTCTTCGCACAATGCAGACCACATTAGCTAGTATACTTCAGATGAAACTAGTAGAGTAGTCGTTAGAATATATAAAGTCGCACGTATGTTCAATTAAAAATGATGAGAAGATTCAGATTTTAGAATAGTATATGGAACTTACTGGTACTTGTTGAACCATTTATTAAAATTACATTAATTTAAAAGAAGACTTATCAATATCGGCGCATAAGAGAAACAAGAAGTATGAATATTCAGAATTGTATATCAGTTGTTTGTAGAAATATTAGGGAACTATCCTCCCAAGTTGACATTTATAGGTATCTATGGATATGTTGTGTGAAAGATAGGAATAATTATATGTTAGCAGATTAATATGAGCTCCGAGTGAGAGCCAGCAATTAACTCAAGGACTTCATAGGCAACAGAGGAGAATTCTAATTCATGAGATATGGTTTTAGGCCTGAAATGCGTCCTGAATATCTCGAAACCGCCCTCAGTTTACACTTTAGCTTGTAAGGTATCATATTGTAAAAATTTTCTTTGCTAGGGTGCACCCACACAAGTTTTAATTATCCACGTTGTAATTACCCAAACATGTTTTGATAAGTTGTTTCAGTCTATTAATTTTTGACTTTATTCCAATTTAATCATTTCTTTTAAAACCTAAGATGGTGAGTTCGACATCTTTGGACTTATAATTTTTAATTTGTTAATTACGAGCTGAATTATAGTGATGTTCAGTTAAATAATTGGTTATACGGACTTCAATAATTTGCCGTATATTCCATGCTGTCCTTGATTTTTTTGGGTCAGTTAAGACTTAAGCACCTAGTGCAAGAGATTTCAATATATTCATTTTTAAAATGACTAACTCAAATAGCATTTCTTATAATGCACAGTGGATGCCGGACGTGTCAATTACCGGTAGATTCAAGGTGAACGTCGTTTGCATGTATTTTTACCCGATACTGACATTTCTTCGATTTCTCCTTACGCCAGAAATGAGGATGCGGTAACTGAAATATTGGTATGGAGAGATGTCAAGAGAGGAGGTAAAATGATTGATTATGCATTCGGGTAGAAGAAATAGATAGATTTAACAAATTAACGCCATGCTCGCCAGAAATGGATGAGATAATCAAGTGATCGTGCAGTTTCCTCTATTAGAAATTCTTTACGGAGGATAGCATAATGTTCGACCTTTGGATTGAAACAAGTATGTAATAAATAAGACTTGTAAACCTTAAACCATTCTTTCAACGTGTATCGTAGCGTAGAGACTTAGATTTAAGTGGATGAATGCTGCAACATCTTGGTAGCGTAAGAAATTCAATAAGTAATGTATGAGAGTTGTATCTATGTGTAATCTAAGATTTCTTTGGCTCCGTATGGCATGTATTTCTCATATTCGGAACTCATGGCCCAAATGATAGTTTATGTTAGTCAAAAGGATCGTAATTAAGCTAGCCTGGATCTTATGCGTCCTCTCAGGGAGCCGGGAACGGCGCAATAATGATACTGTATATCAAACAATTAAGACATGGGTATTTTGAGGATAAAACACACACAAATACTAACCGAAATACATATCTCAAAGAATCCTAAGAGGGTATTGCTACCTAATAATACAAGGGCTAATTCCTTACTAAATGCGACAGAACAGTAATCCGAAACCCAACACAAGGTGGTAATAATTTACAGAACGTCGCCTACAGACAAGAGGCAAGGACTTCCTAGAGAGCACAAATAAAATCTCAGTGTTCATTAAGTGAAATACATTATACTGAGGCGTAACTGCCTAAATGTACAGGGACTATGCCCATACTTCCTTGCGAAAGTGAGAACAGTAAGTAGTGTAATCGTCTGAAGCTAATTTCCCCATGGCTCTGCCTGCTAGCTGATTCACACGTGACAGCCTACAGTAGTTCGGTTTCTCGTTGTCAAATCACTCGACAGTTCCACACGCTAACTAGTGCCAGACAGGTCTGATCTTTTCTATATTTTGGGTAGCCAACTTGGAGATTTTTTTTTTACTTTATGATCTGTTCCGATGGCAGAAACGAGATGGTGAGAACGTCGCCTCAGTACAACTAAGGGGTACGAGGAGATCGCATGCAATAATAATAATAATAATAATAATAATAATAATAATAATAATAATAATAATAATAATAATAATGCATCTACGCAGCAGAGACAATTGCCAGAAAGGGAAATATCGAAATATAAAAGAAAGAGCGTAAATTTCTGAGGAAAATTCTGGCACCCCAGAAAACAACAGGAAATGATTTTACCTTCAGTTTGAGATCAAATCAAGAGCTGCATGAAAAATGCGAATACATTTCAACCTCGATAAGAAAAAGGCGAGTGACGAGTGACTTTCTATGGACACCTGAGAAGAATGGGGCCGGAACGTCTTGCAAATAAGATCCTCATCTTCCAGGAAAGAAGAAAGACCCAAGTACCATGGCTGAAAGAAGTTCATCAGGATCTTAAAAAATGTGGCATTGAGAAGAGAGATATTACTAACAGAACAGTGTTCAGAAGGAAAATTGCGGAGATGACGGATCTGTTCGTAGAGAAACCCAAGAGAACAAGAAGTGTGTTCTCGGATGAGGAACGAGCAAAAGCGACCCAGAGAAGGAAGGAGTATTGGCACAAAATGAAAGAACACCAATCCATACTAGGTTGAAACGGTCCTAAAAAACAATAAATAATAATTTTTTAAATTACGAATAGTGGGAACCTTTACCTTCCACGTTATCAGTGGCATGGTTGACGTGTCTACTACCTTAGCCGAACTGCTTGGTATTCTTGACAAGTATAAGCCTTCCGCTCATTTTAAAAGGGCTGACTTGTTATTTACACATTCCACAGTTTGGAAACATTATTATGTCTTGACAGGTCTTCTCGCTCGTAGTCAGTCTTCTGCTTAAGTCGTCTTCCGTCCCTGTACCTTTTCTGTCTTTTGAACTTCACATGATGTCTGTGATGATTAAATCCGTGGAGTACAAGGCTACAAAATTCACCACTTTCTACCATACTGTGGTTAGAACATTACTTTCCACTTAAACAGGCACATTGTCCAGAAACAATGTAGTCGACTGACGTGTTCAATATTGTGCTCGTCGTAACGGTTCAGCAAGTTTAAAAAATAGGGATGTAATATTTAAAAAGCTGCCAAAGAGGAAATGATTGAGTGCGATAATCCATTACGCGTTAGAAACATCGAGATGTGTGCTTTGAGTGCGAAATATGTACCTTCCACATGTAATGTGTTGTATTAACGAGGAAATAGTGAACAGAATATCCATCCACTAAAATCACAGTTTTCCGGATTGTGAAATAATGCAGATTGCGAACAATTACAGTCGGCTTTATTATTTAAACAGTAAACATGTGAACAGCAATCCAAATTCGTAGCCCAATGTTCAATTTCGTCTCATCATTTGAAAGAGAACCTCCACCTTTCAGAGATTAGACACTGGAATTCGACGGTGTCTGCAGCGCACTTTGAGTGTGGTTTTTCACCGAGTTTCTTCCACACTTTAAAAGCAAAGTCATTTCCGTACATGCCGTGAAGGCCCTTGGAGAGGTGAAAGGTGAAGACTTCCACTATCCGTAACCTCGTCACGTGATGGGGTAGAGTGGTTAGCTCCACGCCCGGCCACCTTTGTCACCCAGGAAATAACGTGGTAATCATTTTTTGTGTATACTGAGTGAACCTCAGGGTACCTCCGCAAATGGAAATCTCGTTTCTTAAACTTTTCGGCTTCCTGATGGGGAATAGAACACACCCCCTTCCGGATGAACCGAGCACGCCTTTGCCACCTCGGCCAGGCAGCCCCTTCTCTCACTCTTGCTCCATGCAAATGCTACTATAACTTTGTAAATATTTGTAATTTTCGGTAATACAGATGTATATCTACACTTGAACCACATACAACCGAGAATTCCACAACAGATTAGGTTGTCAGACACCTCCGCAACGCCGACCTCAGCGGCGCAGTCCGTTGATCGTTGTCGTTCTGTTCCTAAGATAGTGGATTTGATCCAAATAGAGAGTAGTAGCATTTGAGAGTGGTCAAAATTGCGTTCCGTCACCATCTCTCAAAATGTACAAATGAAAGGACGTACAAGGAAAATTATTTGTTACAGCTACTCAGCAAACCAGTACACTTTATCGATAAACAGATGTGCTCTAAGGGCCTACTATTAACCATCAAAATCGAGAATATCATTTGAAAATTTACAAAAATATAAGTTATGATTAAAATGAAATATTAGTGATTTTTGAATATTTTAGGTTTGGATGGTCGGAAACTGCGTCAGCCGGGAATATGAGCGTTAAAGTGTTGGTTCTCGTAATAAAAATTTCAAAAAAAAAAGTAATTCAATATCTCACGTCGTTGTTATTTTATCACCTGCTAAAGTTAGCCGATCAGGTCGCTTCGCCGGCGAATTCAAATGGGCTTTGAAAAGTGATGTTGCTAAATCTGCACGGGCCTAAGGCCAGCTTGAGAGCAAGAATCGAAGTAAAACTTTGCCATGGGTGGTGTTTACCTCTATGCTGACACGATCGTGCCTTAGCAAGTACGCTGCCGTGACACCCACGGTGTGTTTGTGTTTGGTGCTGATTTCTCGGCATGACTCTCAAGCGCTGTACCTTAATTATTAAGGCCTCTGCCACTTTCTTCCCTCTCCTAGACCTTTCCTTTGTATAATGTTCTCTTCCCTCCCAGCGCGTGTACATGAAACTCCGAATTGGTACGCCCACTATGGGCCTTGCCTACAGTTTCGAAACTATTAAACGGGTGGGAACTGCACCTAGGTTCTCCGACAACTTCTCCAGTATTTAAAAATAATCAGTATTCTGACATGCCCAACATCAGTGCATGAGTACTTCATCACACACAAAATTATACCCACTCAAGAATTTTAATAAATGCTGGAAGATATTCACTATACAAAAAATATTCAGTAACAAAAGCAGTTAGAAAATACAGCGCGAACTGGACTACCATTTGTAGTGAGCCTGATGTCCTAAAATTACAGTGCAGATTTAATGCCCTTCACTTGTTTTGTGTATAAATACAAGTTTCAGGATCTCACTATCGAGAAGTGCTATTCCGAGATGAATTCATACAATTTTATACTGCACATTTTTAAATTCACTGACTGTATTGCTTGGTTCAATTATACTTTCACTTTGAGCAAACACACACTGAGTATCTATGTCTTAGAATTGGGCTATAGACTTGTAAGCACTTTCAAACTTTACAACGTAGTTGTGTCTATCCATAGTTAACAGATAGTCTATCTAGGTAAGCTTGTTGTAGAAAATCTGACATAAAGCACATAATCTCCGACGAGAAGATATGCCATAAGATAGAGAAACACAAGACTACCAGGTAATAACTATGTAACAACGACGATAAACTAAACACTGACAAGTGACTCAGTCAGAGCACAAGAACAGAATAAGAACCAGTAATTGCAATAACAAGTACACCTGACCGGCTGCCGTCACACCTTTATATAGGCTATTTCTCCCAACTCCTACTCGTCACGGCTCAACCCGCTTGGGCTGTAGGCAGTCCAATCAGGAGAGAGGGATTTGCCGCGCTTAGTCTCCAACATAGTCGATCCGTGGGCACAACTTCAATTATGTGACCATGTTGTTGTCATCCTTCTGGCCGCGTTATTGACATATACGTGACTCGTACAACCGAAAATTTCCCTAGTAATATTTCCATATATACGTGACTCGTACATCAGAAAGTTTCCCAGGTAATATTTTCAAATCTGTAAATAGGTCTGCATTTCCCAACTACTATACCATATAAATTGCCAGTGTCCAATATGTAGACCTGCCAGCAAGTTAGCCTGGCCCCGGCTGCGAGTGACGTCACCGAGTTAGGGCGCCGCCCGCTCGCCACTGAAGCAGCCAGTCAAGGACGAACAAGGCACGCAAGATTAGCCCCCTCCGCCACCACCCCCGTCAACTCACTGGAGGCCTCTCGACAATGGGAAAAAGATCTAGAAAATGAACACAGATCATTCAGATTCGAGAGGGCTCCAGGTGTTTCTCCTTTCGCGAAGTATCTGGAAGGGGCGGCTGGTCTCCATAGTTAAGACAGACCGGACGAGCATCATTGGTTCAGTTCTGTCAGAGGTTCAATTCAGTTTATACAGAGAGTTATTGCTGCTGAGGGAGTGCTGTATGCGTACACTGGGTAGAGTACTGTATGCGAGATTATTCACGTGGAGTTCACAATGTGTCAACCTCTGTGAGTGTTCTGCACTTGAAGTGAGTGTTCCCTCTGTTCTGTCCATGGTCGAGGAGTAGTCTCTCATGTCCAGCTGCCGTGAGTGAACGTGTGTGTCTCTGGAGCAGAGTGAGAGAGGTAGGCAAAGAACCGTGGACGAAGTTTGTTGTGAGTGTACGGACAGTATATGACATAGAGGATTGCGAGACTGTGCTGTTTGCAAGCTGTGAACTAAGTAGCTGCGACAGCGTACAGCGAGAATAACTGTTGAACCGTCTCAGACAATAAGCGACAGCTGTGGAAGAATGTGTTGTGTAATTGTTTTAGTTTCCAAGCGATAAGGTGAACAACTAGTATAAGTGAACAATGAGAGCGGAGAGAGCGCGAACTGGTCTAATTGTATGTACTGTGTGGTCATGTTGTACCTGGGCAAAGAAATTTGTAGGATTAAAAAATCTTTAGTCTTAGTCAGTTTAACGCCGACAGTGTTGTGTGCTTATTTTTTACCGTCACCACGTTACAACAACAACAACAACAACAACGACAATAACAATAATAATGATGACAAATACAGTGCAGGGGTGTTATACTCTATGTGTACCACCACGCGGTATTTACGTAGCAACTTATCGTAGTGTTCAATTTCCTTGATTCAATTGCTGGAGCGTTTGCTCTTCATGTTCGTCAAAGCTGACAGAGAATGATAAACTTAGATACACTCCAAACTTAATTTTCTTTTATTCTCTTTGTCTTGTCGGCATGACAGAGAGAAAATGAACGCAGTGAGAAAATAGCAAAAAGCAACAAAATTCGGAAACTCTCCTCACTCAGCGACGTTTTAACAGCAACCGACTAGAAATTGCATAATAATACCCGCACAAGGTATACCGGTACCCTTTTCCACATTGTGCAATAAATAGCAATTAATCTTTGATTCGCACAATACATTGTAAAACCTTTCAATTCTAGCTAGAAATGGTCAGTATTACTGCACAATACTGGATATTCAGCAATAATATCGAGTGTCTAAGAGGTCCTTAAGCAGCCCATAGAAGTGTCGAAAAAAATATCTTTCAACACTAGGACGAAACCCTGCGTCAGAGCGAGCCTCCGTTGAATGTGGTAGGCGACGGTTCGAAGAGTTTTTGTAAACAATATTCAGTGTCCAGTGCTTAATTTCACTGAGGGCACGAACGGATATCAACTCTCCGATCATTGTTTAAGAATGTGGAGCATTTTGGAAAATTAAATAAAACAAATCGTCCATTGCGCCGTTCCTAGCATTCCTAAGCTTAATTTATTGCAATGTTTTGTCCTTTTCCAAAAATGTTGTATTCAGACCCCTCTATGTGTTACTTCAGTTTCTGATCAAGCATTTAAATCAGCCTGTAGATCAAATGAGGTAGTTTAAAAAATATAAAACACTAGGTGATGTACACGTGCTTCGCTACGGGATTCTCAGAAAGACTGACCTGGTGGTTTTCCTAATTGAATTCAACATAGGTCATTGCAAAAACGTCAGTAGGAATGTAGCGATTGAAAGCAATGTTATCATATAAAATACTCGATCAAATGAAAAACCGTACACTTTCTCACTTTCAACGAACAGTACTACGGTGCCGATCTAACAGTCCAAAGTTCCAGAGCTGGAATAACCAGGTCGCAGACTGCCGTGAACACTCCTCTGTCATTATTCCGTTAAATATGCACACTACTCATTCCAATCAGTGCCTCAGAGTAGGGATTGAATAGCTCGAATGCTATTGATGAACCAGTGTGTTACGTACCAGTAATATCAGAAAATGTATGAACCATAGGAATGGCATGCTAAAGAAGAAAGTTATCTAACTCCCCAGCTACTTCCCGCCAATATTCAGGCAGGCTGTTACACTCGGTACGACCAGGCTATTTGGCCGTGCGGTTAGAGGCGCGCAGCTGTGAGCTTGCATCCGGGTTATAGTGGATTCGAACACCACTGCCGGCATCCATGAAGATATTATTCCGTGGTTTCCCATTTTCACACCGGTCACACCAGACTGTACCTTAATTAAAGCCTAGGCCGCTTCCTTCACACCCCTATTCCTTCCTTCCCCATCGTCGCTATAAGACCTACCTGTGTCGGTGCGAGGTAAAGCAAATTTTAAAAATAACCTCGGTACGCTGTAGTAATCCTCTCTATCGAGGTTGAGTGGAAATAGAAGACAGAAAGCATATCACAACAAACAGTGGTCAATGTAATGTTATTGTTGATAAAGTTTATGAGCTTTCTATATTGCAGACCTTCAAATTAGTTTTCTTTCGACTCGGTGACATTAGGACGTCTTACAAAATTATTTATATCATAGACTGTAGTTCCTTATTCTCAGACTTTACATACCTATTTTCACGAAATTCTGTTCACCCACTTTCTCGTTACTCGGCGCTGATATGGACTTAGTAACAAAAATTCAAATTCATTAATATCTCTGTGATTATATGCGATACGGTAACAACGTGTAAGACATAAGTGATCAGAAATTTAATAACTTCTTACATAACTACTACTAACTTACGACATAACTAAAGTTATGTTAGTTATGTAGCATTTATCGATACGACTACTAATAACGTATACAGGGTGTTAGGTGTATACCTGCAGATATTTCTTCTAGCAATAGAGAACGATGTGACGAACCACTATATATCAAACTTTTAGTAATTCTCGGAAGTTATTTTCGAGAGCAAAGAGATACGATGTTTTTAGAATAGGTAGTATGCCTTGATCTTGTGAATGAATAGCTTCCCTTTGAGAACAGGCGAGTCACGCGCCATGCGTGCCAAACTGGTTTCTGTTTATGTTTACGTGCAACAGCTGAACGCTACCTATGCAATGCACGAGATGTTACGTAACATATTTGTCAAAATGGTTTTATGTTTAAGAGCAACTGAGCTACGATAACAGCTGAAGGTGGCTACTACAGTAGCGTATGCCTTGTTACGTTACATTCTCGCCAGACTGGTTTCGTAGTTGTCAGTATTCAGTTTCCGTCTTAGGGGCTTCAGACAACCCTGGTCATCGGTTTCGGACCCTGGAGATGTACCGAATTCTCCGCGCTAATACTAGTTCATTTGCTTTTATGTCCTTTAAGGGATTGGGATATGTGTGGTCATCAGCCCCGTGGTCTAGTGAGTATGGAAATGACCTGAAAACCTGAATCGGTGCGGGACCTGTACGAGCGTGTGATATAATTATTGGTTGAGATAGGCGCGCCGGGACGTGAAATACAGTAGATCCCCGTTGTGCATTGCGTAAAGGTAGAAGAAAGATGGCAGGTCCTTACGCCAACGAAAGCAGTCATGGGATGCCCAAATGAGTAGCATCGGAATTGAATTATCGAAACACATCGAACGTTTAGTTTCAAAGGAATATTGGACATGTTATGCAACTAAATAAATTAAACGTACCTACATTTCGTGCCTCCTTCCGGGCTGAGTTGCTCAGACGGTTGAGGTGCAGGCCTTTTGACTCCAACTTCACAGGTTCGAACCTGGCCCAGTCGGGTGGTATTTGAAGGTGCTCAAATACTGTAGGTCAGCCTCGTGTCGGCAGATTTTCTGGTACATAAAAAGAACTCGTGCGGGACTAAATTCGGGCACCTCAGCGTCTCAGAAAACCGTAGAAGTAGTTAGTGGGACGTAAAGCACTTAACGTTATTATTATTATTATTATTATTATTATGTCATTAAAAGCTGAAATACGTGGAAGAAAATAGTACAATATGCGTGGTTTAAGAGGAAACAAGATGAAATGTATGTCACGTGAGTTAGCATCGGTCGCAGTAGTTACCTACAGATTACTATGCGTAAAACGAGAACCAGGTCAAGCTCGTGGGGATGAGTCAGCTGTAATCTCGTATTGTGTATAAACATCAAACATACACATCAACAAATATAAGAAACATAAACAAGGTTACACGTTAGAGACATGTAGCTATTAACGTGAACGCCAGGCCGACGGTAGCTTTCATGGGTACAGATGAGTTATCAAATTATACACAATCCACAGATGTCGAACATATCTAAGAAGATTCCGCCACAACTATATTACATTTTACTATGATGGTGCTAATAACAAATCGCAGCAGCTATTGGCTTTACGTCGCACCTACACAGATAGGCCTTATGGCGAAGATGGGACTGGACTGGAACGGGCTAGGACAGGGAAGGAAGCGGCCGTGGCCTTAATTAAGGTACAGCACCAGCATTCGCCTGATGTGAGAATGGGAAACCACGGAAAACCATCTTCTGGGCTGCCGAGAGTGGGGTTCGAATCCACTGTCTCCCGAATAATGGATACTGGCCACACTGAAATGAAATGTCGTATGGCTTTTAGTGCCGGGAAAGTCCGAGGACAAGTTCGGCTCGCCAGATGCAGGTCTTTTGATTTGACTCCCGTAGGCAACCTGCGCGTCGTGATGAGGATGAAATGATGATGAAGATGGCACATACACCCAGTTCCCGTGGCAGCAAATTTAAACAATTAAGGTTAAATTTCCGACCCTCCCGGGAATCGAACACGATACCCCTGTGACCAAAGGCCAGCACGCTAACCATTTAGCCATGGAGCCGGACTTAAGCGACTGCAGCTATCGAGCTCGGTAAATCACAGCAGATTACGCTACTGCGTGTTGAGATGATGTCGGTAGAATACAGTATACCTGTTAAGATATAAGGCTGCAGTAGAAGAAGAGGAAGAAGAAGGTAACGAGAGCCACATAGTCAAGCAGCGCACAGCTGAACAAAGTGCACATTAGTGACACAGACATAAGAGTGGCGTGGTCGCGGGAACTACAGTCGCATTCGTAACACTCTGTTGTAGAAAAATAATGAACTAACATACAGTACGGGCTCCGTAATTCCAGGTGGACGGTAACAAGACTATCTCGAATAGAAAAGTACGGATTTACGAACGTACACGAAAACGCCTGTGAACAACATAATGTACCTATGTTAAACATTACAGTACAACAGTTTAAAACACAAAAACATACAGATTGCATTAAAAGAAATGTAAAACTTTCCTTTGTAAATTAACAAAACACTCTAGGCAATCTTCTTAAGTTAAATGTTAACTTATAGTTCCTATTTCAGTAATGATGAATATAAAACGATTATTTTATTGAATATTTATACGTGACGACGACGACGACGACGATGATGATGATGATGATGATGATGATGATTGCTGTCTTAATGTCATCGGCCCTTAAAAACGCAAAGGGTCCTCTGTTTTAACTCGTAGGGAATAAGAAACAAAATATAAATTGCTGGAAGCCTTTCCCGATAGATTCATGAAGGGCGACCCGTGTTCTGTTCTGCCACACGATACGCTAGCAGCATATAATGGTATTCGTGGTATTCGTACACTGGCATTATTCAAATACTACTACGGATGCTACTACTACGAAGTAACTCGCGTGCTAGTACGCATCTTTGACAGCTGTTATTCAGGTCAAGGTCAGACAGACCGGTTTCATGTAGGGGTGGGGAACCCATCCAGAAACAACCCGTGTTGACGTGTACGTAAATAAAGTTTATTACGTCAACGAAAGAATGCATGGGATAGAATTTCAAAGTGAGTAGTATCGGAATTGAAATGTCAAAACACATCGAACTTTTTACTTCATACCCGTAAGGGACATGTTATAAACATAAATTAATTAAACGTACCTTCCTTTCGTGCTTCCAACCGAAGAGAACAATTTTAAATGTAAATGAGGACCTTCTAGCTTACTGCTGATTTTGCAGTGCCTATTCAACTTATCAAAATAAACGTTGCCAGGCTGAGTGGCTCAGACGGTTCAAGCACTGGTTTCATGAACTTAGCAGGCTCGATCCTGACTCAGCCCGCTGGTATTTGAAGGTGCTCAAATATGACCGCTTCTGATCGGTAGATTTACGGGCTCGTGCGATTAGCTTGCATCCGTCGCAAAGCCACTAACAATATTATTATAAAAACTGTGTTAGTCTATTATTACTGACTATTATGAAAATAAAAGTTAATCGCCCCACTCAAACTTCGTAGCTCGTAATCTGTCAGAAAACACTAAAGAAAATAGTGAACTTTTAACAGGTCCGAATTATTATTAATATTATAATTGCAGACATGTCTCCGAAATTACCGAAGCATGTACTTACAAATTGTTTTGCGTCGCACCGACACAAATAGGTCTTACGGCGACGATGGGAGAGAAAAGGGATACAAGTGGGAAGGAAGCGTTCGAAGTCTAATAAAGGTATAGTTCCAGCATTTCCCTGATGTGAAAATGGGGAACTACGGAAAACCATCTTTCCGGCTACCGACAGTGGAGTTCGAATCCACTATCACCAGAATACAAGCTCACAGCTGCGCGCCCCCAACCGCACGATCAACTTACTCTAAGCTCCAATGCCGGTCTGCGTAGCTCGGACGATAGAGGGCTGGTCTTCTGATCCCACCTTGGCAGGTTCGATGGCGGCTCAGTTCGGTGGTATTTGAAGGTGCTGAAATACGCCAGTCTCGTGTCTGTGGATTTATTGCATTTAAAAAAGTACTGCTTTACAAAATTCTGGCACTTCAGCATCTTCGAACAGCGTGAAAATTAGTTAGTGGAACGTAAAGATATTAGTAGTAGTAGTAGTAATAACATTATTATAACGGACGTTTTAATTAAACGGGTCCGTTACATTACCTATCGGCACTTACTGTCCAGTAATTAGCCTTCTGTCCACCTCTGTGGTATAGTGGTTAGTGTGATTAGCTGCCAAACCCCAGAGGCCCGTGTTCCATTCCCAGCTCCGCCACGAAATTTGAAAAGTGGTACGAGGGCTGGGACGGGGTCCACTAAGCCTCGGGAGGTCCAATGGGTAGAGGTGGTTCGATTCCCACCTCAGCCATCCTGAAAGTGGTTTCCCGTAGTTTCGCACTTCTGCAGGCAAATGCCGGGATGGTACCTAACTTAAGGCCACGGCCGCTTCCTTCTCTCTTCCTTGTCTATCCCTTCCAATCTCCACATTCGCCTGCAAGGCCTACACAAGACCCCTGTTCAGCATAGAAGGTGAGGCCGCCTGGGCGAGGTACTGGTCATTCTCCCCAGTTGTATCCCCCGACCCAATGTCTCACGCTCCAGGACACTGCCCTTCAGGCGGTATAGGTGGGATCCCTCGCTGAGTCCGAGGGAAAACCAACCCTGGAAGATAAACAGATTAGGAAAAAGAAGAATAAGCCTTCTATTGGAAATGCCCGGCGGCAATTCCACAGTAGACCGAGCTCGATAGCTGCAGTCGCTTAACTGCGGCCAGTATCCAGTATTCGGGAGATAGCAGGTTTGAACCCCACTGTCGGCGGCCCTGAAGATGATTTTCCGTGGTTTCCCATTTTCACACCAGGCAATTGCTGGGGCTGTACCTTAATTAAGGCCACAGCCGCTTCCTTCCCACTCCTAGCCCTTTCCTGTCCCATCGTAGCCATAAGACCTATTTGTGTCGGTGCGACGTAAAGCATCTAGCAAAAGAAATCCACAGTAGCTATTTTTCCTTCGAGCAATGTTCACGCATGGTTGCAACTACGGTTTTTGAAATCTGTCTTATTAATAACAATATGACTGAATACTTACAGCCTTTTCTTTCAGTGTCCACCGTCCTTTCATTGACCTGAAAAGTTTATGAATAAGCATAGACAACTCGCATTGTCTATTGTCAGAAATTCATCGTAGACTGTCGCAATAACAGCACAGAAAGGTTGCGCTCATATTTCATTTACTTATTAACTATTTCCTTTCATTTTGTCAGCTTGGATCACTGAGTAATGCCATTGACGTCTTATAAATCACACACAACTACACAATACTTTATTCGCACGTATGTGCTGGTGCGTATCTTCGAGGTCACTGTAAGGATCCTGTGTACATTTCACACAGAGTACCCTAGACCGGTTTTCGAGTACAGAAAGTGGCCTGGCACGTGAGTCATCCTCTGCTACTTGCCAAGCCTTTAGGGGAAGTGCACAACAACATGTGTTGGCCTGCGATAAGAAACAGGTTCAACAAGCCCTAGACTCTGCTACTGTACTTCCACCACGCGTTTACAGAATGACGTAAGCGGCATATCCATCTACGGCCGTTCAAAACACATTAGGTCCTGAAATATTTGGCTCAGTTATGGTCAAACTAATAGGACAAGATAAAAAGTACATAGCATATATTGTGAGAGGTCTTTTTCTTTGTCGACTAGCTTAATAGCTGCACGTATACACCTAACACCCTGTATAACTTATTTGAGAATTGCATTTCAGGCCTTCCCCTAAACTACCATTCCACTCAGTGTGAATAAAATTATTGATGGCTTGTATTATAGCGACTTATTCCCCGACTTTGGATACCAATTTTCGTGAAGACACGACAGCTAATAACATAAATATTTGAGAATTAAATTTCAGGTCTTCCCCTAAACTACCATTTCACTCCGCGTGAATAAAATAATTTATAGCCTATATTGTAGTGGTTCATCACCCGACTTTACATTCCGATTTTCATTCAATTCTCTTCGCCGTTTTCTCGTGATGCGTGTACATACATACATTCATATGTACAGACAGACAGACAGACAGACAGACAGACAGACAGACAGACAGACAGACAGACAGACAGACAGACAGACAGACAGACAGACAGACAGACAGACATTACGGAAAAGTAAAAAATGCATGTCCTTGTTATTGTGGACATGACCGATAGAGGAATACCATTCTTTTCAAATTCTGAGCAATGTACAGACAAAACTCTTATTTTATAAGTTGTATGCAGGTATTCCCCGAAAAAATCCATTTTATACTTGGATATTTAATCCCCATGTGTAATTTTTCTAAATGTCTTTTGGTCACCAATAACTGCCCTTTTTTACAAATCACCGAAAATGGTCTTGATTATCCCACCTCAATAATATAATTCATATTCAAGTAGTGTAGCACTATTCTGCTCGTGTAACTAGCACGTAAACAAGTTTATTAGCAACATAATTAGCAACAGCAATTAAATATCACAACCGCAGCAGAGGTTGAGACGTCACCAAATGCTATTCTTATTATCAAGAAGAGATCGGAATGTATAGTCGTTGCTTCTCTTCCCTAAAATCTTAAGCTGTAAGCAACGGTAAGGTCATAATAAATAGTAGTTTCAATAATATAAGTGCTTTTGCAGTGCGAATTAAGCAACATTGCAACAGTGTGATTTCGATTAAGTTACTTTTTAATCTCTTTTCCCTTTCACCTATTTGTCTTGTAAAAGAGTAGCAAAACAAACTTTTCATCAAGATGTATGCAATTAGTTAACAGTAAACCTCAATATACAGGACGCTTAAGGAACTCCTATCAAATCCACAGAAATATTAAAACATACATTCAAATGTATATAGAAACTGATAGAGCGCCATTAATCCTATGAAGCAACTGTAAAACTAAAAGATATTCTATTTCTTTCAAAAAGTGCCTGGACATGACATATGCATGCAGAAGGAAATTTTATACAAGAAAACATTCCTTATGGGCAACTTCACCCACTACCAGGACCTGCCTGCACACCTTTATATGGTACTAGTCACTCGTTCTTACGATCCCTTAAGGTTGATTGCCGTTGCTCAAATGATTCTCTTCTTCGTCTACAGGTGAAACATTTAAACTTGCTACCCTTCTGTACGGCCTGTATTGTTCGTTAGCAGCTGTTATTCTACACATGAGTTCTTCATCATACAAGGATTTACGTAACTTGAAACACTTCTCGAGAACGTAACCACGAATTGAGAATGTTTCCTGGTAATTCTGCAGGTATTAATGAAAGGATTGATTAACGAATGAATGAATGAATGAATGAATGAATGAATGAATGAATGAATGAATGAATGAATGAATGTAAAGTACACTCCTCTATTCCAATCACTGATATACAGCTGCTGGGGAGAGATTATTCATATGCAGTAATCATTCTTGTTATATGAAGATCTGAAGTTAGTTAGTAGTTACTAGTTGTTAGTTGCTAAAGATATTCCTAAAGACAGAAGGATACAAAACGTAATTACAATATAATTTAGCTCCATACGCCCCATAACTAGTTCCTAACTTAGATTTTGTAGAGTGTTCCCAAGACTTTAACTACCGGTAAGTCGAAAAAATTTGGATAACAACCTAGGTATATCTTGAATTCTTACTACCGATACCGTCTCTGTTTTCACCCTGCTTAGAATTCCATTTTCCATTTTCCTCTAAAAACTTTACATAGTATTCACTTCCGATTTTTCTTTTCCTCCCTAATGTATTCCATTCTCTGTTTACTAACTTAGCAAGCGTGCATAATTTAAGTTTATGTGCAATTCTACATATTATGTATTTCTCATTCATCTATTCTTCTCTGAATTTTTCCTTGGTGTCCTTTAATAAGGTTGCCACTTCCTTGCATTTAATGAGCGAAATTAGTTTATTTTCCATTTTCCTTTTCTTATGAAGTGCTACTAACCACCAAATTATCCTTTTCTTTTCCCTTTTACTTAAAATTTATGTTCATATTGTCACATTTCTACGTACATTACAGAACTCTGTACTGTACCGTATCCTGTCCTTATTTCGCCCCAGCTCAGGTGTAGAAGCGCGTGGTGCGTCCGGATGTGGGCAATAAAATTATCCAATTAATACAATACACCAATGTATATGGACAGGTAATACGTAAATATAAATCTAGTGAATGAGAACTCAAGTAATCGGGTAAAATGGATTGTTTAAACTAGAAACATGAAATGAAATCATACTAAATAACAAAATCTAAAGCAAATGAACAACCGACCCCTGGTCGTGTCAATTAAAGAAAAATTACACGCATATTTACATGAAATAACATTATTTAACAAAACGTTCACAAGTAAAAACGGGTAACGGACCTGAGATATTAATATGAAATTTTTGTTACATGGAATGTGTCTGAATTACATTTTATTTAGTTATGTTGCCTGCCTCGTTAAGTCCCTAGTTCTTTGCCCGATGGCTCAATTTCTAACCGTTCATGATATACCCGATACCCTAGTAATTAGCCTAAATTACATATATACATTCCGATCACTCGGGCACAAATATATAAAACACTTGTTCAGGGTTACGTCTAAATTACCCTTCCAAAATAATCACATATTCTATTTATATGGGTGTGAACCCATAATCAGGGATAAGGTTAGAACCTCTCTCCCCAAGAATAACCATCGGGCTAAATCTCCCATTAACAAACATAAGGCAACATCACAACACAGAAATAATACACTGAACACAACAATACAAATCACAAGATAAATAAATTAACCATACCTGTAAAATAAAAAGCACACAGAATATACACACTGAAGTTCGGAGAGTTATCGGGTCAAGAACCCAACATATCCGGCCACTGAATTTGGCATATCTCACACACAGACACAGCATGGCAGTAGTATTTGACACGACAGGAAAATCAGCTGGTTGGTAACGTAACATCAACTAACTAGGGCTCTACGGCAGGCAATTCACGAAGACAACGGGATCATTTGTAACAACTTTCACTTCTTCTCTCTGCCCCAGCCTACAGCTGAGTCAAGGGGGATTTTACCTGGGTAAGAACAATAACACGTAGGCCCTCGCCACATTCTCAGTGCTTCAAAATGGCATGGAATTCTGACCACCACATACAGCTTACAGCCTCGTATAATACAGGCTGGCTTATTGACTCCTCTTTATCATAGTTCCAGGTATATCATGGCTTTCATTGCCTTCCTCTTGTCATCTCAACCCCGAAAATATCTATAGGCAATTGTCTGGCTTCACATGTAAATCATACTCGGTTCGACGACCGGTACATTCATGAATTTGCCTGCCACCACACTTAAAGACCCTATTCTTCTGTCGACGTTTATAGATCTCCCGTTGCGTCTCCTCACAGCTGAAATTCATGCATCACGCAATAAAATATCCTAGCATGTACTGTCTCTAGTCTAAACCTCTTTGACATTACGACCATAATGGCGTACAGCCCATTAGGTTTTTGTGAGGAATCTGCCCATACAACACTATCTAAAATCAACACACACTGGAATAAAATACAAATAACTATAACACACACCAATGCCTAACCTATTCTCTCCCTTATTCCCATCTAAATATATGCAACGCGCAGCTTGGGGACTTGGAATTCAAGCAGTTCTGAACGTATTTAACTTTACAAAAATGATCAAAACAAATGCCACTCTGGCTTACATTTAAAGACTCATTTACTTGCTTAACTGGGCCCTAAACTAGTGCATCTAGATATCACTTCACATGCTTATAGAACAAAAGGACTTTACTTGACCGCAACCTCTCCATCAGCGACGAATCACATAACCGCTATGTCATGCGTGCTTAGCCCATGACTACGGAACACATCACAGGTATGATGGTCCACCTGTCGACTCCTGGATACCTCATGGTTGCTGTCTCCTTGATGTCGGTCGTATCTGGAAATGCTGAGTAAATGTACAACAATCTACTTCTCCGCTTTGCGTGATCTAATGCGCTTTCGCAACCTTAATGCTGGCTATTACTTGACTATAGCCTCCGTGCAGACGTGCGATCCACGCGGCACTTAATTAAGGGAACTGGCCCGGTTGCAATCAGTCCTTGTCGGCGGTTATATTTTAAATGACTAGCACACGTTAATTACACAGTTCATGTAAGCGTTAAATATTATTTATAAATGCATATCGTCACTACCTCTTGTGAGCTAAATCGCAGCGACCCTACTTCAAGTTTAACAAAACTTCAAAAAAAATTGTCTTGTCGCCTCGCGAACCACGGCACGTCACACTTGGCGTTCAAAAGGAGAAGGATCCCCTTCCCTTCTCAACACAAATTTTATAGTCTCCTGAGGTTGCCAGCTCCAAGGGAAACCACCAGTCAACAGAAACTTTATCTTTGTAAGAGTTCTCCAGATGTTAACGACTGCTCCCGTTAATAAGCTTATCTCTCAGTTTAGCACAAGTAAATAGTTTTGTCAGCTCCTGTTACTCTATAATTATAATCCTACACTCATGATAAAGGAAACCAGAACACCTTGAAACACTATAAATAGGAAGTTCACGTTCACAGACCATGTGCACCAATACATTCTGAAGAAATGATTAACATTTGAACCATAACGGTCCTCAGGTTCAAGTTCCGCATCGATAATTCGGCGCACAACCACCGACTGGTAAAATGTGCCTGCGGCTCTCGTTGTCGCTATAAACCGAAGGTAATGGATCAGTGTGACTTGAGCAGACGTGCAGGATGCCTCGCAGACGTATGCGAGAACCGTACCTTCGAAAGAGTGAGTTTGAAACGGGGCGAATTATTGGCATGAGAGAACGTAATGCATCCATCTTGGAAATCACTGCTCGTTTGAGACGAAGTGTGTCGGCAGTGCAACGGGTGTGTGCAGAATTTTTCGGAGAAGACCGCAGAACACGACGAGATGGATCTGGTCACACCACCCACACCACCCCCCGAGAAGATCGACACCTCATTCGGATGGCATTGCACGACAGATCTGCGTCCTCCTCGGTTCTGGTGCAACAGTGGAACTGTGTAACACATCGTACGCTACAAGGAGGGACAGTCCGTCTCCGTTTATTACGGTCCGGGTTACCGCCGCGTCGTCCACTTCTCCGCCTACCTTTGAGTAATGTGCATAAACATGCTAGAATGCAATGGTGTATGGAACGAGGTCACTGGGGACAGGGATGGTAGCAGAGAGTGTTTTCGGACAAATCCAGGTTCTGTTTGTTTGAAAATGGTAGCTGCATTTTGGTTCGCCGCAGGCAAGTGATAAGGAATCACATTGACTGCATTCACACAAGACATACAACGCCAACTCAAGGCCTTATGGTGCGGGGTGCTATTGGGTACAATCACAAATCATAGCTGGTGCGTGTCCAAGGCACTGTGACCAGTTTGACCTACGTGAATGACATCCTGCGACCCGTAGCCATACCCTTTCTGTACAACTCCCCAGGTGCCATATTTCAACAGGACAATACGCAGCCACATATTGATGCAAGAACACGTGCTTTCTTGTTTTCACAGGATGTCAGACTTTTACCCTAGCCCGCCCGATCACGGGACTTGTCACCAATCAAGAATGTGTGGGATATGGTGAAACGACGGGTGCGGTGCTGTGCCCCATTGCCAACAACCAAAGATGAATTGTGGAACCAGGTGAATGAAGCATGGATATCTATACCCCAGGACACCATTCGCGCCTTACGCGCGTGGATGCCATCACGCATGGAACAAGTTATCAGTACCCATGGAGGACCCACTGCCTACTAGGCAACAGGACATATGCTGAATATAAGTGACTGATATTCTAATCGTTTCTGCAGAACATACTAATGAACATGACCTGCGAATATGAACTTCATATCTCTATTCTTTCAAGGTGTTCTGTTTTTTAAGGACCTGAGTGTAATTGCGTGTGGTGTCAGATCGATGGAATTTAGCTTAATGGCGGAATAACTGATTAAAATTCAGGTGATTCCTGTCCTGGAAAAGAGAAGTTTGTCAGCCTGTGACAACTGTTCGGTATATCCCCTCGTTACTCATTCGGCCACTATCTTCCACCATCTCCTGGCTTGTCCGGCTCCATGGCTAAATGTTTAGCATGCTAGCCTGTCTGGGTTCTATTTCCGGCCGGGTTTGAAGATTTTAACCGAAATTCCTCTGGCCCGGACGCTGGTGTTTGTGCCATCTTCAACATTAGAATTAATCTTAGGTTGAGCCCTACCCTCATAGACTCGCTAAAGGTCCTGCAATTTCAATACTTCCCGACAGTGGTGGAAACTTGCAAAAATAGTCTGCATCTCCAAACCTGGCAACGCAGCAAACTACCCGCAGAACTACAGACCCATAAGTCTTCTTTACACCCTAGCCAAGTTACTCGAGAAGATCTTGCTTAACGGGATCAAATCCCACTTACTCCCTCATCGCATTCCAGAACAATTCACATTCAGGCCAAACCACTCCATAACACACCAGGTACTACACACCACACTGCTACGCTCACAATCAACACTCAGTCACCATATTCTTTGACATTAAACAAGCCTTCGATAGGATTTGGCACACAGGCCTCATCTACAAACTCAGCATGACTGACATCCCACAGCCTTACATCAAGCTACTGCACAGCTACCTAACAGATTGCACTTTCATAACCTCTGTTGTCAGAAAACACTCATCAGTTAGGAAAATAGAGGCTGAGGTACCGCAGAGTAGTGCGTTCGGCCCCACACTCTATAACCTATACACAAATAACATACCCAAGCAGGACAACACAACACTAGCACTGGTTGCAGATGACACAGCCGTTCTCTCCTAATCAAGGAGGTTGGACCACCCCATCTACAAACTGCAAACACACCCCACCGCGCTCCAGGACTGGTATACCAACTGGAGGATAAACATCAACACGTCCAAAACAAAACTCCATTCATTACTCCTGGTCAGACAAACACCCCGTAACACACCTCACACTTCATAACACAGACATCGAATGGGCAAACATATACAAATACCTAGGTGTCACACTAGACAAATGTCTCGCCTTCAAACAGCACGTAAGCATCATTGTAGCCAAATCCAAACGGCAAATCATCAACCTCTAACCTCTGCTGGCACCGCGACACTCGCAATCGAGAAATAATTCCCTACTACTCTACAAGACTCTGGCGCCGTAAGACCAGAACTGCTCTAAGCTTGTCCTGACTGGGGAACACTAGCACCTGGATTGTCCCACTCGATGCAGAAGGTGCAAAACTGGGCCCTACGCCTTGCATTGAAAACCGACCGCAGATCACGAGTTCATGAACTCCACTCAAAATCTCAAATCTCGTAACTCCTAGACTACACCACGTAAAGTCTAAGAAAATTATACAACGAAACCGAAACACACACAAATCCCCTCATTAATACATTGGAACAATAAGACATCGACAAAGAAGCCACAAGAAAACGCCACCCCAAACATCTACTAGATATGAAGAAGATGTTTGAAAACCCGCCATGAGCTAACTGTCATGACCTAAAGCAGTCAACAACAATATCAACATACACACACACACACACACACACACCTCAAACATAAGTAACTACACCAAACTCTAACCATTTGTTTTTTACATCCTCTACTCCCCCAATTGTATTCAATAAAATTAACCTTTTGGCACTAAATTAAACCCAACTATCCCGATCTTGAACTCTAAATTATAAATCAAATCCTAACTTGCTACCAACAAACTTAAACATGCAAGCTGCTGTGTCGCCAGGAGAACAGTTCGGTCGGAGAACGTTTATGCTTCTTAACTTTACCTAACGTCCGCTCTGTAGTCCGGCTAGTCCTTGGTCGGTTACAGAGATAAATTTAAAATCACTCAACAGTCATAAGACGATTACATAGATGCACAGGAGACGACAACAAACCCACAATTTCCTCCTCCCTGGGAGTAAGGGGCAATGGGGGGTAAACACTGGTCACAAGAGGATATAGATCGCTTACTGAGCGGCAACTCGAAAGACCTGCACCAGGCCTATTCATAGGCCACAAGCCATTAATTAATTACCTCCTGCCTTCCTATGATATCCGCTTACATTTTAAATCATTCCGTTGGATAAGATCCTACAGTCCGCTAACTGAGAAGGTGTAAGCTAGACCGCTTGGAAACATACATAGATAACCTTATAAAATGTCCATCTTAGTACATGGTTTTGTATGATGTTCCCGTCATTCGCCGAGTTACATCAATGTACTTTGTGCTAACCTAAATGGTGGAAACCTGAAATAAATTCTGCTCATTTGTCAAAATGTAATCCCAAGACCTCTGGGCCCATCATTCAGTGCTGCACGTCTGAGCCGCTGGGATTTGCAGGTAATTAATAACGGAAATGATGATAAGGGAGCGTGTAGTATGTGTGATAGATGAACTGAAGAAAGAGGAAGGTCGATACGCGTACTTTTCTAAATACACGCATATATATTTTACAATTACCGAAACACGGAACCAGCCTATAAGGAATGAATTACCTGACATACATACATACATACTTACTGAACCCTTGAACTTACCATTCCATCGTTGGTCGGCCACGGCTGCTACAGTAGAACAATTTAGAACTCTTAAATCCTGGGTCGTTGCGGGAATAAATTCGGTCACGATCTTAACCAAACGATGGGGTTCAGAAGAGAGCCTAACTACTTGAAATGAGGAGCAAAAATGTGCTTACTAACTTTTATTAAATTGAAAGAGCACGATAACATCATTAATTTAATATGCATTCTTGCAAATATAAAAAAAATATAAATTATTGATTTTTGAATGTTCCACACAGTCACATTACATAACGTCAATTAGTTTCTTACAATGTCGAAGCGTTGCTTCGGAGAAGTTAATATGTTAGTGGACAGCGAAACTGAAAAACTGAAAAAGGGAAGACCTGAAAACCGGGCACCTATTATTCCAAACGAGAATTGAGAGTTAATCCACACGATCCGTGGAAAATCTGACTTTCAACAATTAGAACGCCTGATTTTCTCTCAATTAAGGTTATCCACCAGTCGAATACCCTCAACGGATACGGAACACCCGCCGAATGGACCCTTAATCGAACCAAACTGACTATCAGTTGCTTTGGATAGGTTGCGAAATATTATGGGAAAGCATGGTGTTCACTACAAGTTAACAGCATCATTCATAATTGAAATAAAATTCCACCATGTATTTGTCATTCATGACACCCTTAAGTGATAAGGTAATCCCGATGCTAAATGTGCATCACCCAAACAGCTGTTCGGAAGGAACCAACAACAACAACAGGATCCGAGAGGATCTTACGTTATGTCGTTCTAAAGGAACAAAACTGCGAAATGCAGGAAACAATTACTAATCATGCATTTAGAAGAAATGCCAAACACTGAAGATAATTAAAAAGTGGAAAGTCACTTGAAAAATATTATTATCGAACCGATTTTCAGGTTAGAAATGGGTTTGTTATGCTTAATGAAATTACCAGTCCACGCTAAAATTTACTACAACTTTAAGGAATTCTTTCCCTTGAAAAACAATGCTACCAGTACAGATCTCTCTATTTACTGTCTGTCCCAACACACTACTTGTAAAGTGATTACTTACTTACTTTAACTATGAATAAGAATGAAAATACGACAAGATTGAAAATAAAATAAAATACTGGCTGACGAATCGAAACCGCATTCGCACCTCAAGTCTCACACTAATACACTGAGTGTCAATATGCACACTATCAAACGAAAACGGACGTTAGAACGGGAAACAATAAAGTCCGTAAATTAAATTAACATCTCGAAGCCCTTAAAGCTTAACACGCACGAAGAATTACAGTAAAATATTGAATCTAGATCGGGTCGATGTCCAACATTTGGGCAACCCTCACTCGCTAACGGTCCCATTATCTCAAGGAGAGCTTCGCATTGACCCTCTTCATAAATCATATCGTATTGTAACTGCTACCTTCCTCCAGGCCACTTCAACAAAAAAACAAAAGAGACATCTAAACTGAGACTTGAGTGTGTACAGCTACCATCCCAGACCTATCGTCGGGCTCACTTGAAATCTGTACACCCTAACACTAATCATTATGTACATGATGCCTTCCAAATTCTATCGTCGGGCGTGAACTAGGACGTCTCATCATCAGTGACTCCAAGAATAACATGTGACGTCCTAAATCTATCGTCGGGCGTCAAAGTGGGTCGTACTACGCCTCCCTTAATATATCAGGCGAACAGCAATTTCAAACACCTCCTACATTTAACACAAATCTGGTCAGACAGAATACCACACGACGGAACCACGTCTCTTACTATCAAATGAATGCAAGTCGAAAAATACAGTAAGTCTCTACCATTACAATACATGAACTCAAAAATAAATATACGTGACGAACGATTCTCCACCTCGAACACAATCTCAGCCTGTGCGCCGAAATGTTAGGGAAACAAATGAAAATTCCCAACACACGTTTACCATTTAGTAGATGCCTTCAAAATAATAATCATCACTACCGCATTCGAAATTCTCAAATCGTCTATCATCAATTCCAACCATATTATCAATGACCTCTCCAGTGAACAAATTCAATACAACCCAACCATGGGTCTAAGTGCTCTTTGATCCTTGAGGTCGCTCATTATCTTATTATCCATACGGGCTTTCCGTAACCAAAAATCACTGGATGTGTACTACCCAGACTTTAACATTTTACTAGAGTCGTTTTCACTTGGAATCTTTCTATAAATTTTCGATGCTTCACACCATAGTCGTCTCAAATTCGGATTGATTGCGGAAAACAGTACAGCCTGCCTCAACACAGCCTGTTTCCTAAATACTTCCTCTTTAAAAATATAGCTTGTCTCAAACTCCTTCTCCTCGCTTTATTCCAGCGGTATCACTTCTCTCTCATCTCCACGTACATATAAATTCGTCGCTCTCAACTTCCTTTTCCTTCAAGACCCTTTTTCATACTTCGATCCCCTGGTGGAAACGACAACCATTATTAAACACATCACTTACTTTACTATTATTACGACTTTCGAACCTCGAGAGTCCAAGAGCACCCAGCGACTTTTCGTATCATTGATATACACGATGTCCCAAAAATTTCCTTCCCATTAATGACTGTGACTCTAACAAATTTCACCGAAATCATCTAAATATGCCTGCGATCCTTGTAAAAATATACTGGTTAAATGCACTTTAACATAGAAAAATTTCCTTATCCCGCGGTAGACATTATTATTATTATTATTATTATTATTATTATTATTATTAATATTATTAATATTATTATTATTATTATTATCGACCAACGTTTCTGAATTCAACTGACATCTGAGATTAAGATATTCGCCACGACAAATTTACACTTATAACGTTCCAAAAAAAAATCCATGCTTGGGACGATATCTCATCGAACATTCAACACAAAATTTTAAGCGTCGCATTTTACCGTTCTTGACATGAACTTTACACACTGAAATTTTCACACGCTGACCAAAAATTACAACACCTTTCGCCTGATAATTACGAATATCAACCCGACAATCATCTTGAAAATTTGGTTGGGACAGACAATAACTAACTAACTACAACATAATATAAAATAGACAGACCTGCACAATGGTGACATTCCCAGCATTCTGGTTACATCGTCAGCAGCTAACCTCGTGCTTAGCCGCTCATTTTCACAGATAACATTTTCATTTCCAAAATCTCACTCATACAAACACTACCCTTCACACACACGATATTAAAATTACCATATAAATCAGGCACTTTCTCTGTAACTTGCACCACGAACTTCCCTCGTCCTGCAGTCGACTACAACTGTCCGATGCGTTCCCAGAGTGGTTTCTCTCTCCGTTACCTCAATAAAACAGGTGTTCGGCCGATAAGGGAGCAGAACTACTCTGAATAGCTTCCCCCAAGACTGCTTCACTTTCAAGTGTACATGAGATGATATAAATAAAACCTGCTGCGTATATTTCAACCAGCCTACACTTTTCCTAGTTCGTCGGCAAACGTTCAGAGCTTTCCCAATCACTTTCTTCTTAACCAAGTATATGGACCTTAGCCACGGACATGTATTTAATTATTTGTCGGTCAATCTGGCGCGAATTTCCAATGGCGACGGGCGCAAGCTCCCGCGGCTTCAAGTTCCAGATCGACACTCAAAAATCTACGGTGGGGGGTTTCTTTTATAATCTCAGGAGGGACGCTATCCCCTCTATGAGGCTTGATTGTGTAATCTGCCAATTTTGCGTCTAATAGACCAATTTTGATGAGACTTGTCCCAGAACTCCGGACAGACTTGCACTTATGTTAGGTGTTAATTTTATAATTTTTCTACACTCATAACCGGGGAAATAAATTATTTCTGCCCGTGCGTTTCGCGCGCTTTCTTCCTCCCCTGACCTTGGCACGTGTAGCTGGTTCGCTGGTCTCACGCTAACATGTACTTAGGCTTAACTGCATTTAAAGTTTTCCCTAGTGTCTCTGTCTTCACGGAGGGTGTACGAATAATTTTGCTTATTTATTTCTTTATTTACTATATTGTCAAAATCCCTCGTTGTGCAGAATTCCATGAATTTAAAGAATTGTCGGGCACTCGAGTCCCACCGAGGTGTCCCGGCAATTCACGAGCTCGCCGTGAGTGAGAACCTTCCCACGCGACATCGGGGCTCTTAGGAGCGCAACATGGCTGCCTTCAAACATAAAAGTACTTTCTTAATACCAAATAAATATTGGAGAAAAAAAATTTTCTCACCGTAGAATTATGGGTTCAATACATACATACATACATACATACATACATACATACACACACACACATGCATACATACATACTGAACTCATTACCTTTAGAGGCTGAAGTCAGCACGTCAGTTGGGGACGCCAAAATGAAGACTCTATAGTTTAGTGAAGAATTTTTCGCATTCAAAATACCATAGAAATTATTCTGATAGAGAAACGATGACGGTCTGAATTGTATGACTACATTGGATACAAAATGTGCGTCAAATCATTTAATTTAAGAAAATACTTACACAGAGTCGTATTAATGCACTATCTTCCATAACAGTTATAGTGGGTATTTAGGAGAAAAACGAGGAATTGCCCGCGTCATTTTTCCCCATTTATTGAAACAGGCTCCACGGAATTAATCTCAGAGTATTATACGAGTCGCTGTCCTTTGAAAATCTCGGCCACCGAGCGAGTGGTTGCGTGGTTTGAGTCATGTAGCTGTCGGCTTGCATTCGGAAGATGTAGGTTCTAACTGTCGGCAGCCAGGAAGATGGTTTTCTGTGGTTTCCAATTTTTACGCCAGGCAAATTCTGGGGCTGTACCTCCATTAAGGCCACCCCTAGACTTCTTCTATCCCATTGTCGCCAAAAGACCTACATATGGCGGTGCGACGTAAAGCAAATTGTAAAAAAGAATGAAAATATCTGCCAGTCCAGTTGTAAGAACACCGGGAGAGTTAGCCGTGCGGTTCGGGGCGCGCAGCTGTGAGCTTGCATCCGGGAGATAGTGAATTCGAATCCCACTGTCGGCAGCCCTGAAGATGGTTTTCCGTGGTTTCCCATTTTCACACCAGGCAAATGCTGGGCCTGTACGTTAATTAAGGCCACGGGCGCTTCTTTCCAACTCCTAGCCCTTTCCTATCCCATCGTCGCCATAAGACGTATCTGTGTCGGTGCGACGTAAAGCCACTAGCAATGAAATGTTGTAAGAACACTCACTATATTTCACGATTTTCTTAAGGAGATAGATTAGTCTAATTTATGTGAAGTTTCTGAGGGACTTATAAACATTTAGGCTTTGGAGAGTCAATGCTCTGTGTATTTTAAGCAACTGGGCACGAACTTATCCATTTTTCTGAATATCTCAAAGGACATAAAAGAATTCAGCCATCGTGGTATTCTTGTGATAACGTATTTTTGACAAGGTGAACGAAATTGACATCGAACGCGCGTAATATAACAGTCTGATTTTTCATCCATCACCAACAGTGTGTTCAAGTTGTCTAAACCGAGCCTGACAAGTTACCATTTTACTACCTGCGAACAGACCCTTTTCCTTATCGGCCAAAAGTTTCTAGTCACCAGACGTAATGTGTAGTGTAACGTTATACTACGTGCGGAGCAGATTGCGAGACATCAAGACTGGAGTGTGTTAAGAATACGTTTAGCAACGGAGCAAAATGAAATGTTCATTGTTAATTGTCTGTTAAATAATATTCTGTGTTTTGCTGACGCGAGTGAGTAAAGTTTCTGATTTCCTTCGCAATGTTTTCATTCAGTTCCTCTAAAAATGTGAGGATTTGTTAGATACACTTTTTCTTTCAGTTTACTCCACAAGTAAAAATGACACACTGTTAGATCTGGATAACGAGGAGGAAACAGACCAGCACTGATCACTCTGTCTTTGCATCCGGGATTGTAAGAAGGGAATCTTCTGCTGTATGACTAGTATATCAGAAATGGCCATAATGTGTGCAATTATGGCAAAATAGAGTCCGAGGTTGTCGGCGGCGATAGAGTAAGGTGTGAATTTAAAATCATGTAGTTTTGAAACTGTAAAATTCATTGTCTTAACGTCCGGGTTTCTTTTCATGTTTCTACGGCCAAGGTAACGTCACATATCAATGTTTAAGATGTATAGATCTCCATTATGGTATTAGATTAGAAACTATGCCTGCAGTGCTGAGCAAGTCACGCCATGTGATTGAAGTACACAGGGTCTCTCTCTTATAAATTTAGACCGACCTCATGGTGTTTGTACTTTTCACTGCGGCAGCTGCCTCAGCCAAATTTATGTTGCGCGCGGCCACTCCGCTTTAAGCGTGTGTACAATCTTATATGAAATCTTACCTTAAAAAATATTCTGGAAGTGTCGTCCTTCCTGTGCTAAAGAGTCATGGTACCTGGTAACCACATTCTGGCTGACGGGAGTAAGTTCTGCCAATGTAATGTTTCTGATTTCATTCGAAATGTTTTCCTTCAGTTCCTCCAGTGTGTGGGGATTTGTTCGATATTTTTTTTCTTTCAGCTTACCCCTCAAGTAAAAATCTCTCACAGCTAGATCTGGAGAACGAGGGGGAAATACGCCAGCACTGTTCACTCTGTTTGCAAACACTTCCGAGATTGTAAGAAGAGAATCTT